>NW_026596046.1:9823944-9898287 GCF_907164565.1 Psammomys obesus
TCTCTCTCTCTCTCTCTCTCTCTCTCTCTCTCTCTCTCTCTCTCTCTCTCTTTTAACCACAGCTTTATTCTAAAGTGTGGAATTCCCAACCAGATCTTCATTACTGAACTGTTATTAGTAAGACACAGAGAGCAAGATGCAGCTGGGCAGATGGTGGGGGTTGGAGAGCTGACAGGTGGAAGGACACAGAAAGTATGAGTGAAAGAGGGCTGTGGCAGGGGAAAAGAATGAACAGCAAAGAAAATGGGTAGGAGAAAACAGCAAAGAAGGTGTCTTCATGGCAAAGAAAAAAGTTGAAAATTCCCAGAAAAAAAAGTTTATCTTGAGTTCTAGTGATATTCAGGAGAGTGACTTGCAGAAAGGGGGGTTTCCAACTTCTGAGGTAGGCAATTCCTTGTTTTTCAGACATCTGAGTGATAGCAGACAAGATACTCCCTTGGTATTATTATAGTTTAGCAGGACAGCAGTTATAGTTGGGGGCAAAATCTTGTCATAGCTGTGGACATGAAGAGTTGAGGAGCACCAAACAGTCCCCCAGAAAAACAATTCTAGTAATGATGATTGTAACAGTAATCATGCCATTGTCTCCAGAAGGGAATTTAATCAGTTGTTGCTACTTTTGTAAACTCTAATTCTGGACATGCGTCTTCTGCAGATATGTTTAGATATGTGTGTGCAGGCAAGTAGGTCTATATGGACAGATCCACCTAGCCAGAGTGCCCTGAAAACATCTTACTTCATCTGAGCGTAGGAGAACTGTCAATGTCTACAACTGTTGAATTCCTTACAGAAGTATTACTACTATTTCAATTATTTAGCTGAAGATCTCTCTCGAGGTCAGATAGCTTACAGATCTTATACAAGGATTTGTGTGCACACATGTGTCTGTTCAGCATCTGTTGGGGGATTGGTTTCAGCACTTATCACTGATACTAATATATATGTGCTAACATTTTTGATAAAAATAGCATAGTTTCGCAGAGTACTTGCATTCATATCTTTTCCCACGTTTCGAGTCATCTCTATATTATTTTAATACTTACGTCAATGTAAATACTATATTATTTAGAGAGCAGTGAGGGAAGAAGACTTTACATGTTTCACATTGCTACATTTTCTCCAAATGCTTTTAATTCAGGCTTGGCCGAATCCACAGATATTAAACCCATGTGCAAGAAAGGCTGACGATATTAGTAAACTTTGATTATGGTGCACGGAATTAAAAACATGCAACTGTCTATAGAGCCTATCACACATATAAGCAGAATTAAAAACAATGAGCTGGGTAAACTATTCAGTGAAGGAGAAGAAGGCATTATTGTTAACATTTATTAGGAACAAGCTCTTTAAATGCTTTATATGCTGCTTACAGGGACAGTGTTCTACTGTGTAGGCCACAGGTGGGCCATTGCAAGACAATGAGATTAGATCCACTTTGATAACGGGAGACTATCTATCAGTTCAGGGGGAGACTCAGACTGGGGATTTGTGAGCTAGGAAGAAGTATGCTGAATAAAAGAAAGACACAAAGCTAGAGGCTCTTTCCTGGAGCCTGCAGAGTATGGTTGGAGGATGTTGTGGGTTCTCATGTACTATGTGAACGCTTAGTCAACCTAAAGAGGTAGATGAAATTAGCTAACATGCTTCTGTGAAGAAGCTGCTGAGGAATTGTTCTACCGGTTTTTTTTTTGTTTTGTTTTGTTTTTTTTGTATTAAATTCCAATTCTCATATTTGTTTTCATTATATTTGAGAAACTAATTAAACTCCAATGATAGGGAAATTATAATCCCCAGGTACTTGTGTTTGTTTGGCTATGTAAATGAAGATGGTAAACTTGAACTTTACTTAAATAGACAAGTGAGCACAGAGGGGAGCAGAGTCCTGTTTACCTGTGAGTTGTCTTCTGTCTGTGTGTAGGAAGGAGTTCCACTCACAACTTTCAGAGGAGCGTGGAGGAACTGACAGACATAAGGTATACATTGTGATTGTTACTTTCAGGAATAAAACTGACTCAGATAAAATAGTCACCTATAAATAGTCACATGTTTTTCTGTATGCCATTCTGGCCAACATTAATAGGGATATTTGTGACAACTTTCAACTGACTTTTAAGGAAAGCCTTCTAAAGACTGGAAAGTTTCAAAGATAAAACGAATCTCTCTAGGAGATGGTGCATTCTCTGCCTCAGGAGTCATTAATATCGATTCTAGGTAAAAGGCAAGCATACATTACATCCATGGAGTAAGATAGCAATATTTGGTTGGTAAAAACAATAATAACAGCAGAGAGTTATTGAGGAGTTACTAGAAACTAGGCTTTGTGTATATCATGTGCTGTCTCAAAGAACATAGCATCTGCCCTGTGAGGTCACAAAGTCTTCCTTTATCACAGGTAAGACAAAGCTAAGATGATTGCAAGTAAATGTCATGACCAGGATTCATTTAGTCCCACACTTTTAATGACTACTGTCTACTGCATTATAAGTTAGCCACAGTAAGAGACCTCCAAGGTCAGTTCAAATTCTAATGAGCATTGATCTTGGACGTCACACTTCACAGGGTTAGAATAGTTGTTTGGAGTCTGACCAGGGTTCAAACCTGTATTCTTTCCTAGTTACTAATACAGACCCTTAGGTGATGTATTTATTCTCCCTGAAGTTCATTTTCTTCATCTGTAAAATTGGGGTCACGGTGTTTAATTTATGGCATTCAAAGGATTAAATAAGATAATGTACATAGCGGCAAAGCGCGGCACCGAACACTGCGTTTGTCGTTAACAAGGAGTGGCTACTACTTTAATGCCCTGAGTCATAAAATATTATTAAAGTAGCATCCTGACCTACATGTCACACTCCTCTGCTCTTGCATCAGAAGATTTCCGAGAGATTATTAAGTTGAAAACAGGTTTGAATCCTCTGTGAAAATAACAGTTTGATTCTGTGCTTCAACCTTTTATGCGTTAAGCAAACAATTTAAAACTAAGGCCGATTTGGAAAACTTTCTTGAAATATACATAAGAGGAAAAAAAATACAATTTAGAATCAAGAATAAACGAAGGCAAACAAGTCTTCTAAAATTGGCTAAGACCAGGCAGCTCAAGGAGAGACATAAATGGTGAATGAACAAGAGAAAACTTGCTCAAAAATTGTTTTTGTCCCAATTCACTGGAATCATCATCAACCTTATCATTATGCTTATCACAAACACCATCACCATCTCCATCATCATCACAACAACCACTGTTGAAACCACCACCACCACCACCACAACCAGCATCATCATTATCGTCATCATCATCATGTCTCTTATAATTCATGGCTGCATATCTTACTCAAATTATTATAGTTTTCAGCTCCCTTCAGAAGAAACTCTTGAAAACATTTGCTCTCTTTCTCTCTGTTTCTGTCATCTCTCTCTCTTTCTCTGTGTGTGGGTGTTCATCTCATATAGTTACTGACTGGATTTTGAAATATTGGGTTATGCTGAGGTTACATAAGCCCAGTCATAAAATTTATAAGAAACCATGTCTTTAGCTAATACTTCAATATCATTTTGAAACCTACCCAATTCTGGATCTTCCTGTGGACATTTAATCATTTGAATTGGATTTTCCGTTTCCTAGAGCAGACATGGATGATTAAGTTAATTATTCTGACAGAGCCTATGGATGATGACAGTTTCCCACTTGGGGGTGTGTGTGGATATATGGTGAGAAAAATAATTAGCGATCTTCAAGAACAAAATTTCCAGAGATAATAGCACACAAAATGTTAATATAGTTTGCCATGCAATCAACATAATTCCTGCATATGAGCAAGTAATGTTCATGGAACAATTCATAGATAAGTTAAGCCTGTCCACCAAGATCCAAAAACTTGAGTCACATGCTATCAGAGACATTAAAAATGGTTTGAATGAAAACATGGTTTCTTTGTTCTAGGATTAAGTTTTAAGTGGTTTTTAAGTCCAAATTAGTCAATTTATTATTGAACTTGCCAGAAAGTATTTTGATCCCTTCCTTCAGTTCCTGTACCCTATATTTAGCTATGGCTTATGGGAGGTGCTGGTGATACAGGACACAGGTACTCCCCATGTCCTCATCAATACTGCACAATGCAATGAGGAGACAAAGCATGAATCAAGCATGAAAACATGGCAAGCCCATTCCATAGGTTCCATGTATAAAGCTTAGGTTAAAAGTCTGAAACCTTCAGAAGCAAAGATCTTTTTAATTTTAATTTTTTTTATTAATTACAGTTTATTCACTTTGGATCCCAGCTCCCTTCCTCATCCCTTGCCAAATCCACCCTTCCTCCCGCATCTCCTCCCTTGTTCCTCCCCCAGTCCATTGATAGGGGAGGTCCTCTGACCATCCATCTGACCCTAGCCTATCAGGTCTCATCAGGACTGGCTGCATTGTCTTCCTCTGTGACCTGGAAAGGTTGCTTCTTCATGGAGGGGAGGTGATCAAAGAGACAGCACCAAGTTCATGTCAGAGACAGTCCCTGTTCCCTTACTAGGGAACCCACTTGGAGACTGAGCTGCCATAGGCTACATCTGTGCAGGGGTTCTAGGTTATCTCCATACATGGTTCTTGTTTGGAGTGTCAGTATCAGATAAGACCCTTGAGCCCAGATATTTTGGTTCTGTTGCTCTTCTTGTGGGGCTCCTGTTCCCTCCAGGTCTGTCTATCTCCCCCTTCTTTCATAAGATTCCCTTCATTCTGCCTAAAGTTTGGCTATGATACCCTGCTGGCAAATGGTGGGAACTAGAAAAGATCATCCTGAGTGAGGTATCCCAGAAGCAGAAAGACACACACGGTATATACTCATTCATAAGTGGATACTAGACATATAATATAGGATAAACATGCTAAAATCTGTACACCTAAAGAAGCTAAGCAAGAAGGAGGACACTGGGTAAGATGATCAATTCTCACTCAGAAAGGCAAACTTGATGGACATCAGAAGAGGGAGAAAGCAGGGAAAACGTCAGGAGCCTACCAGAGAAGGCCTCTGAAAGAAGCAAAAATCTTAATCCCAGGTTTCACGATGACTGTTAGCTTCCATAGAAAGTGGTTCTGCCCCATGTGCATTCTGAGCTGGTGAACTGAAGTGAGAATGGGGGAATAAAGAAGGATGAAATAAGAGAGCCTTTATAGGGAGCCTAAAGGAACATGGGAGAGGAGTGAACAGCAGATCCCAGTAGTGCTAGAATCAAAGTGAACCACTGAGCCGCTGTTGTCTCTATAAAATCGATTAGTGATACTGACAGCTAACGGAAATTTGAATTATTAACCCTGACCTAGACCTTGGAAGGTGGCAATGCTCAACTCTGGTTTTGCCATGTATGTTCCCTGTTTTCTGCACACTGTATTCTTGTTTATATATATGCATGTATATATATACATTCATATATATATATATATATATATGTGTGTATGGTGCTGTCTTACAAATATTACAGACTTTACATTTCTACTCAAATCATGTGTTACATTTCATAGATGGTTCTTACACACTCACATAATTTAAAGTTGGAGGTTTTGTCTGACATTTTGATGATCACTCATCAATCTCTATTTGCTCAAAGGATATTTTCACAGTACTGAACTCCAAGAAAAGTATAGTAGCTACTAAGCAGGGCATATTGGAGGAGAGCTTTGCTTTTTAGAAAAACGCACCTCAAACTGTTTACAATACTTTTTTTAAAAGTTTCCATCACTGACAATTCCCTTAGTGTGTTTTACAATGACAGTGAGGTTTCCTGCACTGAAATTCAGCTCTTTCACCATAATTTGATGCATTTGTTTATTATAGTCTACAAATTCTTAAAGCCTACATTAAACACTCGTACCCAACACAGAATAAGAAAAATGGTCACAGCACATGGGGTTATCAATACATTTGAGTATATTTATGTTTGGCAGAGTCAGACATCCTGACTGCCTGTTTATAACTACTCATGTTTATGTTAGAATAATGTATACACAGTAAGTGTATGTGTACACGGAGAGTGCTTCATTACAACTCTTATTGTACTTGGGAAGATTTATTCTATAAAAGAAAAATTTCCTATCACTTACCTTCTACAATTTCAAACAAGAAAATTACCATCATTATATTCACCAATATCTTCAAACAAATTTATTTATGAGGACTCAGTAAGCTTTTGAGCTAAGAAGAATTATTTAAAGGAAAACAACTTAAAAAATATTTCCTATATCCAAAAAAGCACATTTCTTAATGTACATATAATGTAACATACTTACACACAGATATGTGTGTATAAAGTACATATATACGTATATATGAAAATTTAATCACATAGTTATGTGAGTAGCAAAAAGGTATTAGAGCTGATGAATAGTTCTAATGTGCTTTTGCTAGAAGGTTGTTATGCTCTATAAAAAGCAAGAGAAGGCTTCTGATTTTGCTGTGAGTTTGTGTATTTTAGGTATAGTTTCACAGTTGATACCACCTTAAATTTGACTTTAATGGATGTTAAATCTCTGGTTGTAGGGTGAGGAAGAAATATTGAAGAAGAAAGAAGAGACAAGGTCTGAGTAGATGCCTTGAGGGAATCAGGGTCTGAGTTCAAGCCCAGAGATCTGGTTAAAAAATAAAATAATAAAATAAAGTATGGTAATGTGTACTTGTAGTCCGAAGTGCCTGAGGACCTGCAGAAGCCCACATGTGCACATGATAGCATAACTGAACACACATACACACAGACAGACAGATAAAGAGAGAGAGAGAGAGAGAAACTCTACACAGATGTTCTCACTTCTTAGGCTGTAGGAATGCTGCGCTGGTTAAGCTGAACCTCCACCATCAGTGGACTGAGGGAGGGGCCTGGAAGGAGAAGGAGGACGGAAGGTTGGATTGGGAGGAGAGGAGTGAGGGGACTACAGCTGGGATACAAAGTGAATAAACTGTAATAAATAAAAAAGAAATTTAAAACATAGAGTCAATGTGACACAACCAATCATCATGGAAGAAGAGAGTCTCAATTTAACAGTTATGACTGGTCTGTGGAGGATTGTCTTAATTGCTAATTTTCACAATTTGCTCTAGGCAGCATCATTTCCTAGAAAGGATACCCTTCCTTCAGCTACTTAAGAACAGAGAAAGACAGTTGTCTATGGAACAGTAAGCAAGCGGGCAGCGTGAATGGTTTCGGTTTTTTTGCTCTTGACTGTGGAAATGATATGAGATTTTTCCTAATGTCCCTCCACAGATCAACTGAAACGAGAATAATCCAAATAAGCTCATTCTCCTTTAAGTCACTTGGTTAGGGTATTTTATTTTAGTGATAGGAATGCAACTTAAACAACTACTTTCATGGAAAAGTTGAGAAACAGCCACAAAATCATTGTTTCATACTTTCCTTTCAATATCAACAAAAAGCTGTCACCAAATAAATAAGCACAACTAAAACTCTACAAAGATGTATTTTATAAGACAAAGATGAATAAAATATGTTCATATATAGTCATTTACTGAGGACTTAAACAAGTCATGAAATGGGCAAATCTCCCCTCCCCCCCATTGTGTTTTCTTTGACTGGAAGAAATAATGAGGCATTTGATGATTGTTAGGGGTTCTATAGGCAGGAGATCTCATGGCAATCTAAAGGTAAAGATGGCCTCTCAGCCAGTGTGACAACAGGAAATTTAGGTAATTGATCAGTTGGAAGTGGAGTACGAGATCTTTCCATGATTACTTTCACAGCTGCCAGTACCTCCGAGTCCCAGTGCTGGTCCATGGTCTCACATCCTCTGAGTATTAGACGAGTGGTGAATAGAGCTGTTCCTGAATAACCATGGAGAACTGTTTTGACAATCCCCTCAGGTATTTAAGCTCTGTGTATGTGGCACCTCCCAGCATCAAAAGGCCCATTATTAATTAACACATCATGCACAGACCTCAGCCTCTACACTAGAACTCTGCCCAGTTCTAGATCACACGTCCTATCTGCCATCATGTAGAAGTCATGTGGACAGTTGTTATGTGGTATAATTGGAAGACTTTAAGCAACAAAATATTTTCTGTCCGTGATCTGCTTAGATATTAATAAACAAAGATATAGCCAGACGTAGTGCCACACTCCTCTAATCCCAGCACTTATGGAGGCAGAGGCAGGCCGATCTCTGTGAGTTCGAGACCAGCCTGGTCTACAGAATGAGTCCAGATTAACTAAGGCTACACAGGGAACAAAACAAAACAAAAACCAAAGACATTATTACTCCTGGATAGATGAATATCTGTATATGTGGTAGTAATCATGGGGAGACAAGTGTATAGACTGTATATTTTTGGAATTTATTTTTGGAACTAAAAAATTATTTAGGAGATGAGAAAAACAAAAGGAAATCTTCCAGACCTATAATTTCGTTTACTTTAGTGGTTGAGGCAGGAGGATCACAAATTCAAATTTTCAAAGTCACCAGCTGTTGTCTGTGTTTTCAATTAAACAACCAGCTGTGTAATGGAGAGAATAGGGTGGAACATCCTTCTTTTTTTTTTTTTTTTTTTTTTTGAATTTTATTTTTTTCTTATCTGTTACATTTTATTAACTTTGTATCCCAGCCATGTCCCGATCCCTCATTCCCTCCCAGGCCCTCCCTCCCTCCCTCATCTCCACTGTGCCCCATTCCAAGTCCACTGATAGGGGGGACCTCCTCCCCATTCATCTGATCCTGTTTTATCAGGTATCTTCAGGACTGGCTACAAAGCTCTCCTCTGTGGCCTAACAGGACTGCTCCTCCCTTGGGGGATGGGGAGGCCAAAGAGCCAGTCATTGAGTTCCTGTTAGAAATAGTCCTTGTTCCCCTCACTATGGGAAGCCAATTGGTTACTGAGCTACCACAGGCTACATCTGAGCAGAGGTTCTAGGTTATATCCATACATGGTCCTTGGTTGCATGTCAGTCTCAGAAAAGACCCTGACATCTTTACCCAAACTTAAGACAGGCGATGCTTAGAATAAGCATCATAATGCAATGTCCAGATTGAAAGCAGATAGTGGGGTAGAGAAATCAGCATTTGAACGAACAAGAGTAAATTGCATACCTTCTCCAAGAACATTTTACCAACAGCTGTACATGTCTTCTATAGGCTTACCCTCCTTGAAGACTGCTTACCTCAGGCAAAAAAAAAAAAAAAAAAAAAAAAAAAACGTGGGTAGAGCAGTGGTTTGCAAAACCACAGATTATATCTAGAGTAAGAATTTCCAGCCTCTTCGGTGACCACTTCTGCAGTACAGTTGCCAAATGCAGTCTCCACATTGCAGCTATAATGTCATGAAGAATTCTCCAAGTCTCTGGAGATTGCCAGTGGGTAGATGAATGTGGCCTCCTCATTGACATTAATGAGGTTTACTTACAAGGTATAACCTTGAAGGTAGCTTCTGCTTCCATGTTGTGTAAGGCATGAAGTAGGACAGCTCTTTCAAGGAAGATGGTTTATCAGCTATGAGATAAGCCAACATCTCCACAGCAGTGTGAGAAACAGCTCCTGAAAGGAACAATGTCCCAGTGACTTCTCCAAATCCACCCAGCATAAATAGTCATGTTGCTGAGGGGAAAATACATAATACGTGTTTAATAACCATACCAACTTTGTAGACTAGCAGAGAGACCAGTGATTCTCAATCTTCCTAATATTATGAATCTTTAATAAAGTTCCTCATGTTATGATAACCACAACCATAAAATTATTTCATTGATATTTTATTACTGTAATTTTGCTACTGTTAAGAACTGTATTGTAGATATCTGATATACAGGATATTTCATATGCTAACACTCCCAGAAGTGTCTCGACCCATGGTTGAGAACCACTACCCTAAACCAACTCTTTGATCCCTATCAGTGCTAAAATTTGTTTTCATAGAACAGTTCAATAAAGGCAACTAATTTAATGACTGTAAAAAAAAAATTTTTTTTTTCAAAGTCTGTCTGGACTAGAGTTCAAGGCCAGCTTAAGCAATTTAGGGAAACTATGTTGCCACGTATACAGCAGAAAGTTAGCCTCGAGCTCAGAGGCAGAGTGTTAATTCTAGCTTGTGTATTCAGTCTTCGGTGTGTGGGGGGGAACACCACAAAATATATATGGTTTATAAAATCCAAACTAAAGTGTATAGGAAAGATAGCAAATAAGGTAGAAGTACAAAGTCAAAAGTTTGTGTCACTGTACGAAACTAAGTTACGGCAGACTGAGATAAATAATGGGTGCTGCAGTCTGGAGCTAGTACACAGAGACAACACTGAAGAATGACTGTATTAACTTGTCAAGAAAACAAGAAAAGACAGGGAGATGGAATAGAAAAGTTGGGGAACAAATGGTAAAGCCACGAGGAAAGATTAGAAGAGTAAATCACGTGAGTGAGTAAAATGTATCCCATGGGGGGAAAAAATAGGATGAATTTTGAGAAGACCCCAGGCTATCTCCTTATAAGAAATGTTTCTTTAAATCAGGTTGAAAGTATGCCTGAATTGCTGACAATATGTTACTCATAAAATTCACAGGGAGCCATGCAAATGTAGTCCCATAAAACCTGACTAAGTTCATGGAGTCATCAGATACGTCCATACATTGACCGAGACACTCCAGGATGCTATCTGACATGGGGAAAAACTCAACGGAGTCAAAGAGGAAGAGGAAAGTTTGGGCCCATTACATTTTACATATGCTTTGCGAATTAGAACAAGTCAGGCAGCCATGGGAATGCTGACCTGCGTCCTCTGCGAAGCTTGCCTTTCAGAGCTCCCAGGCCTTAGCACTGGGAACAGCTTCTCCTTCAATCAGTCTCTGATTTTGCCTGTATCTGTTAAGCACTGCATTTTATTGTGTGTGACACCTCTAAAAGTGCACATAGCTTTCCATCCATATTTGTGTTCCAAAATTCCTTTCAGAACCAGCCCAGTGCCTTATGACCAAAATAGATTCTGACTTATGAAAAACCAAGATACTAGCTTTTCAAGTTTGTCGCACTGGACTGAATTTAACTAGCATAGTGTAAAAAAAAAAATAAAATTTAATTGGCTTGGTTCTTTATATTTTATTCCTTATGGCAAAAGAAGAATGCCACAGGCTTCAGAATTGCTCACTAGTTTTGGTTTTTCCTAATCTAGAGAAAGTTAATATTCTGACATTGTAGACTAGCCTGCAAAACAATCAGGGCTAAAACAGGGACTGCTGACTCCATGTTAAAGAGTGTTCATTCTTGCCGTGTCTTTTTGTTTAGATTTTATTTTTATTTTTCAGTCATGCATATTTATGTGTGTCTGTGAGCAGGCACGTGCCCATGAGTATAAGTGCCTACGAAAGTCAAAGGCATCAGATACCCCGAGAGCTAGACTTACAGGCAGTCGGGAGCAAGCAGCTTGACATGAGTGCTGGCAACGGATCCCCACTCTTTTGTAAGAGCAATGTGTGCTCTTTCATGCTGAGGTATCTCTCTAGCTCTTGCTTTCTTTTAGTAAGAAAACCTCAGACGACAGCTGGGTGTGTGGCTACCCAGCTTCTCTTGTAGGTTAATAAGACAAATAAGATGCACACTGAGTCTTTGCCTTCCTGGAACCCATCAGAAACACTGGGGCTTGACCTGCTCCCGAGCAACCTGTGGTGTGTGCAGGTGAGCCAAAGACTCCTGATGTAGTGACACTTTAAAGGAAATAAAAACATAGTGTGGGTTCTGGAGTGCTACTGTGGGCACCTGTATTTAAACCTCTTTTCTTTTCAGATTTTTCCTATTGTCCTAAAATGACTAACCATAATGAGAGCCTGATAAGTTTTCTAATAATTAGAGAGTATAATTGCCTGGGAGAGAATCTGGGTGCAGCATCCCTGCCAAATTCAGGTAATGGTCCAGTATTTTTTTTTTTTTTCTCAAATTTGACTTACCCAAAGAATCTCCTTCAGCAATACTATCATATTCCCAGGGCTAGTTAGAAAATATCTTCATGTCTTATTTTATTGATGATATTCACATAGTAAGTTCTCTAGGCTACTGTCTTTTACAAACCCTGTTGCTGACTGCGGTTAGATTCCTTTGCAGACTCTTCTGAGTACTCTTGAGTGAACAGTGAACGTTCACCCGAAAATTTTCTATACATCACAGATAATTTTCTTACTTTTGAACACATCTTTTTTTTTTTTTTTTTTTCTTTACCTTCATTATCTTGCCATGTCCTTTGGATCTTAACTTATGGCTCTTTTCTACAGATGATGCAAAATGCAAATAAAGTCTAAAACAGCAGAGTAATTGCAGGCGCAGAGGATTTGGGCAGACTTGGAGACCTCGTCTCCCACCCTTCCTCTGCCCTCCTAGGGGCCTGTGTGGTGAACTTGTTAAGAAACACACAGCATAGAAGGGCCCAAAATTAATCTCCCCCAGTACATTAGGGAATACTTCGCTGACATGTGCTGTCCCTGTCAGCCCTAATAAAGAGATTTTTACCTGTATTTGCCTATTCAACACTTCAGCCCCTCAGCCAATTTTGGAAATTATTTCTGATTTATGGCTCTCTCTCAAGCGGGTGTCACCTTGCCTGTCAATTATGCCTCAAAGCAAATGCTAAGTGAATGTTGGCTGGTGAAATTAATAAGGGAAACCTTTCCTCAAAACCAGGGAAGCCGCTTGGATAGCAGATCACTCAACTAGGCAGTGAGGCAGAGGCAGCCTGTGGGATTTTAAGTGGGGTAGAGGAATGCGCATAGCTCAGTGCCAGCCAGAGCACTGAGAACTGTTACCCCTTCAGTCATTGTGGCTAATCCCTTTAAGTGCTCAAAGACCATCATCAGAAAAGGTCATTTGCTGCAGGGCTCGGAGGTGGAACTTGGAATCATGTTTTCCCTTGTTGATAAATGTAAACTGTGCGGTAGAAGTCCAAAAAGTAGAAAGGGTGGATATACTGTTCTTTTTTTTTTTATTTTTATTTTTTGATAACTGTAAACCATAAACTTACCATATAAATAGCCATCACTTCCTATTTCTTTGAAGGGACTGCAATTGTGTGGTTCATGACAGGTGCCAGAAGCTTCCACAGAGGATTTAGAAGCTCCGTTCAATAGTGGTGGCCCCTGATGCTCATCCTGCCGTTGTGTGTTCTGATACATGTATACATGTGTGTCGGTTCCTGTGCATGTATATACATATATGTGACAGGCACAGAGCCAACATAAAGTTCTTCCTGTGTCACTCTCCACCTTTGGCTGTTCTTGGTGTTGACGGGGGTCTCTCATAGAGCCTGGAGATCACACGTTACCTAGAGAGGGAGGCCAGAAAAACTAGGGATCTTCTTCCCTGCTCCCCAACCCCAATGCAGGGATCACAGGTGTCCAAGTAACCCCAGATGGATGCTGGGATTCAAGCTCAGGTCACCGCGCTTGCAGAGCAGATACTTTCTGATTGGGCCATCTCCTTAGACCTCTAATCATTTACTTTGAAAACTGGGAGCAAGAGGGAGGGTGTCACAACCAGCCAGCGGGTTCCAGAGTGGCTTATTGGTAGCTCAGATAAAGAACTAAAAACTGTCATGCATGATTCTTTTGGTCATCCTTAAGCATGTGGCCTATGCCTTTCATTTCATAGTCTCTTTTCAGATTTATCAAGGAATTAAATAAACTATCTCTGTAGAAGGAATTTGAAAGGAATCCTGCAAGTTTTTCTGGTTACAACAATTACCACACTTCAAACTCATCTGGATTTGAAGAGTTTTGCTAATGGCAGATGCATTTTTGAAGGGAAGTAAATTCTGAGAAAGATGTATAGAAAACAAGGTAACATTATGCAGACAGCCATTCAAGCTGTATAGCTCCTAAAAGGAAGTTGACATAGGCAATAGGGCAATGATGGATTTAAGTCAGCAGGGTCCTGTTTCTCTCCACAGACCCCTTAGGAAGGTGCTTTGTAGTCCTTGAATCATATCAGTCTGAGGATAGAATGTGGATACTCAGAGTGTAGTCCTTTGCCTCAATAGAATGCCAATCTCTACCCTCTGGAAAAGGAAAATATTATACAGAGTCTCTGTGGGTCTGCAAGTGTCCACCTGGTTACATCTCTGACATGCTTTTATTTTGCTCTGCTAGAATCAGTGTGAATTGGTGTGAAAACTGCATAGCTAAGAAGCGATGGACTGCTAAAGCCACAGAATGTTCTATCTCTGAATATTCCTGGAACCACAGCTTTTGTTTTCCTTAGAGAAGACTCATTTGTCTACAAATAGAATGTTCTAGGGACACTTCCAGAACAATGTCCAGCTTCCATGCATTGTGAGTCTAAAATATCTTAACTTCAGTGTGAGCAAAAGAGAGTGATAAAGAATATAACTTCAAAATTTCATGGGATCTTTAGTCAGTATTCTCTTACAATTCTCTGATAGATAGTTTAGACAAAGCCTCAGTTTAGTTTAGGTTTTATTTTGGCCAATGTTCATGCCTTTACCTAGATATTGTTTTCAGTATTCTAAAGATGTTTTGGGCAGAGGTTGTGTTTCCTCACCACAGCAAAAATTGGAATTCATAGAAGTCCAGTCTTAACCAGAGTCCCCACAGTTCCATGGCGGAGTCCTAAATCTGAAGCTGTCATTCTGCCTCCAATGCCAGTGTAGTGCTTAATGTTAATTGTCAACTTGACAAGACCTAGAATCACCTGGATATAGGGGTTTCTCTAGATTACATCACTGAGGTAGGACGACCCATCTAAATTGTCAGTGGGATCATTCTCAGGGCAAAAGATGCTAGACTACCCAACATGCAGAGAGTGAGCTGAGTGCTAGCTTCCCTTCACCCCTCTTTCCTGATTGTGGATGCAATGTGTCAAGTTGACTAAAGCTCCTGCTGCCTTGACTTTCACTTCATGATTGCTAATACATTGAACTGTGAGCTAAAATAAGCCTTTTTTCCCTTAAGATGCTTGTCTAGGTGTTTTATCACAATGGTGGGAAAGAATAAGATACTCTGTGTACATACAGAGCAAGAACAGAGCCTTGTAGAACATGAGGACCTCTCCCTACAGTCTCAAGGAGTTGGGAAAGATTGATGATAATGGGGAAAGGAAACAATGGAAGTAATAGTCATGGAAACTAAGTAAGAGGTTATGGGAAAGAAGGCATGCAGACAGCCTCCCACTGGTTTGTGAATGATATATATATATATATATATATATATATATATATATATATATATATAGTTCAGGAATGACAACGAGTCCACAAACTTTTTTTTATCATTTTCTTCATGTCCCACACTATTCGTGAATGAAGATATGAAAAAGATAAGTATAGTCCTTGAGGTGTCATGGCTTTGCACTTTAAGAGACCAGCAACCATTCATCAGTGGCCAGAGCCCAGCATTTATTTCAGTGATGCATGCAACACCCTTTGGGAAGACTCTATTGAAGATAAAGAATACTGGCAGAACGCAGGTTGATGAAAAATCAAGAGCTCGGTTTTCATGTGTTTCCGAAGCTTTGAATGCGTGTGTCCTATGGTTTACCCCCTTTCCTAACAGTTGCTTCTGGAGCTTGTTCACTGCCTGGTTCACTGCCTGTCGCTTCATCATTCTTCTGAGAGTTTGACAGTGTGCTAACTCTGGGTGGGCATTTATAGAGCAGTGAGCTTCTGAGCCATGCCTTTATAACTTCTATCCATTTGTCCAAGAAACAATGTCCAAGCTGGAGAAATGGTCTCTGGAGATGGTTCTTGCCACCATTGTGACAGATTCACTCTGGCATGTTGGTGGGATATCTGTCTTTCCAATGCTGGTAATAAGCCAATCTTCTAATTACAGGTATACAAGTCTTTTTTAATTATTATTATTATCATCATCATCATCATCATCATCACTTATTACAATTTATTCAGTTTGTATCCTGGCTGTGGCCCACTCCCTTGTCTCCTCCCAATCCCACCCTCCCTCTCTCTTCTCCCCCATACCCCTCCCCTGTTCCACTGGTAGGGGAGGTCCTCCTCCCCTTCTATCTGACCCTAGTCTATCAGGTCTCATCAGGACTGTCTGCATCATCTTCCTCTGTGGTCTAGCAAGGCTGCACCCTCCTGAGGTGGGGTGGGGAGAACAGAGAGCCTACCACTGAGTTTATGCCAAAGACAGCCCCTGCTGTCCTGACTTACAGGTTCATTTTTAATCACAGATCAGCAATACCCTAGTTTCTAGAGAGCCCCGGGCTACTGGCTGCATTATGTCATCCCACAGACCTTTCGTCTTATGTCCAAATGTAGAAAAAGAAAGGGAGGGGTGGGTAATAGGGGAGAAAAGTGGTACAAAGACAGGTACAGATCATTTCAGTTCCTGTTCTTCAAACCAGTATTGTTCCTGCCTTAGGGATCTTGTAGTTACTTAAGCCTCCTCTGCTCGGAACAGATTACCTCTCAACCCTGTGGTCTTGGGTCAAGTGTGACTTCTGCTGAGAAGCCTGACCTGATCACCTAATTGAATGCAGCCCCAGGTATTCGGTCCATTCAACAACACACCCAGCCTTACGATATCCTAGAATTCCATCACAATAGAATAGAATCGCATTTCTGTTGTTTGCTTTTTGGCCAGTTTCACTACAAAGCAGCCTTCCAAAGAAAAAGGCATGCCTCATTTTTGAATGTGAAAACAGCATTCAGTTTGTGGAATAAGGGATCAATACCACTCCAGTCACTAAAATGGCTCCTGTGGCCTTTCTTGTTCTTGTCTATTTTTATACACAGAAAATAAACATTATTATTATTATGTAATCACAGAGTACATGGGGCCATGACTTGGGGTCACAAGTTTGTTCAGTGCAGCTGTGGTCTTGTTATTTTGCAAATTCCATGACCTTAAAATGACAGTGGTTGAGGCACCTCAGCACCCATTACAGAGTTAGGAGCCTGTGTCCTCCAGTGAATATTATTAAACCATTGGGTTGCTTTGTTCTCAGCTTATTAGCATAGTGATTTGATAAGCTCCAGACCTTTTTCTCAGAAACAAAGCCTGAGATGGAAAGAATACACATTCTCATTTGTCCTGTTATAACCATGTGTAGTCTGGTGTGTGAACTAAGAAAGATCTCTACCTCAAAGAAAGGTAGAGATAAGAACCAGCATTTTGCTAGTGTTCAACCTTCACCTAGGTTTTTGGTTTTGGCCTCCATTTTTTTCCTTCCATAGTTCAGAACTTTACTAGTTAAGAGACTGGTGTTTAGCTTCTTGCCTGACATTTGGAGAAGGGCTGTTCCATGGAGCCCCACTATCCACAGCACCCTTGGGCCTACAAGTGCTGGCTGTCTCCCCAGCAGTCATAGGGACCATCTACCTTCTGCCCTGCACAATAGCAAAAACAAGTCTTATTTAAAATTATTCCATAAAAAAAAAAAAAAACAGATAAGATGATTCCATTCTGAGTTTAAAAGAAACTACAATTTCTTGATAATAAGTAACAGAAACACTGGTGTATGTTTGAAAATAAGTGTGTGAAAGTGTGTGAAAGACTCAGTATTCTCTAACTAGGACTTTTAAGTTTCTATTTCTGTGAGTTTTAAAACAGTACCCACAAAGTGGGATTGCTTGTTGCTTATAGATATGCTTATTATAAAACAGATATGTGCATGCTATGCATAAAAGGTGTGATAACAATGAACCGGAAAAGGAAATTTGCACAGCAGCCTCTCACAGACACGTGTGCACCTTCAGAACTGGGCCAGCCATCCTCTATGTTTTCACAGTCAGAGACAGGACCACTCAACAAGTTCAAGGTTTCTTTATTAGCTGCCTCTTGCAGCTACTGTGCACAATTTTTTCACACTGGAGCTGTTGAACTGCTGGCCAGGTGGTGCCCACAATGGACCTGTCTGTGAGATCACAGAGGGATTTACAGACACTGACAGTTCTGTGGATAAATATTTTCCACAGTACATGATGGAGTAAGCTCTGATATTATTCCCATTGGAGATGTAGAGGTACCAAAGCAAAGTGCTGCTTGAAGAATAAAAGAGACTATGAAAAGATTGGAAGTCACAGGACATATCTGCTTCTTTCGTGACCGTATAAACATGCGTCCATCCATACATAATGGTGTATATGTGCATTCTTATACACAGGGGACATGTCTGGCTGCTGAGAAGTAAGCAAGGCATGTTTCACAGGCAGCAAGTGTTCAAAAAAACCTTTGTATACCCTCCAAATTTTAACCTGCCAGTAATTTTCATGTGTTGTGTCAGTCAATGTTATTAGCCAAAAGAGTAGTTAATCTCATGCAAAACTTTTACTGTGACAGTATTATTTGGTATCTATATATCAGGAAGCTTATGGCATTCAACCTGCTGCTAGACTTTTGAAAAGAGAAGCTAGAGTTTTAAAGCATTCTTACAGTAAGTGGAATTATCACCCATCAGCTTTCTTTTTAATTAGTAAGTTGGTATTTCTTCATTTTTCCTCCCAAGAGGGACAGTTCAGAAACATGTCATTTTTCTCTTGGAGCAAAAATGCCTCCCAGCTGCTCCTGTCCTAAGCCAAACAAATCTTAGTTATGAGCAGCGATAGGAAGCTATTCCTATCTGACATTCTGGTACTAGTGTTAGGCTGAGTGCTCAGAGTGGCATGAAATAGCCAGTGAGAAATGGAAATGCCACCATGACAACACAAGGACAGAGTCTCCTCCCTGAGGTAGTGACTGAAGAAGAGGAAAACACTAGATCCACAAAGCGCGAGCTTCATTGGGCTGCATGTCCCAGGATTGTCCTTCAGCATGCAACCACAAAAGCGGGATTTCATTTCTCGCTCCGAACTGTGCATCTAATAGCGCCTCTCAGAATCTCACAGCATGAATATCTAATATTCAAAGACTAGGTGGTCACTGTAGGTCAATCAAGAGCCCCGGAGTTTAGTAAGAAAGATGTCAGAGTTTTGAGCCTGAGCATGTGACCAATAAGGCCTCACGCCTAAGGGGGCCTTCTTCTCTCTACCATCATCATACAAAATTTCAGAAGGCTTAAAGAAAAGATGCTAACTTTTCTTTATTTGCATGTGTGCCTGGACATACTACAGCATGCTTGTGGGGTTCAGAGGAGAACTTTCTGGAGTCAGCACATGAGTGCCCAAGATGAAACTCCAGTCATCAAGCTTGCAGGCAAAGGCAAACACTTTTACCCGCTAAGCCATCTCATGGACCCAAGAAAAATAATCTTCATTTTGGAAAGGCCTTTTATTTATTTTGATGTTTGTGTGTATCTGTCTGCATGCCTGTGCACCTGTGCAGTGTCTACAGAGGCCCAAGGAGGGGACAGATCTCCTGGGACTGGAGTTAAAGGTATTTGTCAGCCGCTGTTTGGGTGCTGGGAATAAGAGCCCAGTTCCTCCTGAGAAGCAGCCAGTGCAGAATGTCAGTGTGGAAGCTGGTAAACCATAACCTGTTTTGCTTTTCCTACCATCAGAAGGCAGGCTAATTACATGCATATGCTTGTCCTGTCCCAAGATGTATATTTTATTTATTTTTCTTTTTTAATTTAACTTTATTTATGTATTTATATATTACAATTTATTCACTTTGTATCCCTACTGCAGCCCCCTCCCTTGTCTCCTCCCAGTCCAACCCACCCTCCCTCTTCTCCCCCTATGCCCTTTCCCTAGTCCCTGGATAGGGGAGGTCCTCCTCCCATTCCACCCGACCCTAGCTTATCAGGTCTCATCAGGACTGGCTGCATTGTGTTCCTCTGTGTTCCTGGCAAGGCTGTACCCATGAAGGTGAGGTGATTAAAGAGCCAGACACTGAGTTCATGTCAGAGACAGCCCCTGTGCCCTTTACTAGGGATACCACTTGGAAACTGAGCAGCCAATGGGTTTCCTTTGAACAGGTGGTTAATTACATGCATGTTTCTCCTATCCCAAGATGTATATTTTAAATAGTCTTGAATAGTTTGGCTATTAAAAAAACATAGTATAGAAAAACACTGTCATCAAGTAAGTTTCGAACTTAGAAAGGGACAACAACTACAAATGTACTTAAGTCATTAATGTGATGGATCAGTTGCTATAGTGCCCGAGAGCCTGAGTTTAAATCCTCAGTACTCATGTCTAAAAGCCAGGAGTGGTCTTTGCTTCTGTGACCCTGGAGCCTGGATGGTGGAAACAGAAAGACCTCCAAAGCTTATGGGCCAGCCAGTCTAGCCAACCAGTAAGGCTCTGCTTCAGTGACAGAGCCTGCACATGCCCCAAGTGCCGTATGACGGAGGCAGACATCAGATATCCATCTGTGGTCTCCATGTGTGCCTGCGCACAGGTATACAGATGCCCACCCAAACACACACGCCCAAACAATAGTACACAGAGGAAACACTTCAAAAGGTGTGCCGTTTGGGCATCACACTTAATTGCTTTCTTCAACATGGAGAAGCTTTGAGTGTCAGCCATTGTAATGAAAAATTTTATATACACATTTTGGTGTTTACTTATCACCTTCTACATAATACTGTCTCTCTAATCAGGAACTGTGTGCTGTCAAAATTGCAAAAAAAAAAAGAAAAAGTTATGTTTTCTTTATAGTAACATCTTATTTAAAATCTATAGATAAAAAATTACGAGGGAGATAATAAATTATACTTTACCCTGTTGCTTACAAATGCCCACAATTAAGCGGTAGAGATGCCTTTATCAATTTTCACCTCACTATCACAGTGTAAGCATCTTGACCTTCATCCTAATTGGTTTATGACATAGCATTTTGTAGATATTACAGAACTGATTGGTTAATATTTGATAGTGTGATTTTTTTTTGTTATTTTACTTCACATTTTTCACAGCTCTACAGATGCATGTATTTTATTTTGTAATTATGTACGTGCGGGCACGCAGGTGCTGAGGCTCACCTGTGGAAATCCGATTACAGCTTGCTAGAGTCAGTTCTCTCCTTCCACCATGCTGGTCTCTGGTACTGAACACAGGACATCAGCCTTGGCAGTTGTCTTTTCTGATTGACTCATATTATTGGCCTAGAAATTATTTTACCAAATTATCTTTGGTCTATACCATAGATATTGCTTATGGAAGGCACAAAAGATGTGCTAGCTTTGCCAAAAGTTATGAGGAGCTTTAAGACTTTTAATTAATCATGATAAAGTGTTTCTAATGGCAACATAATTTCATGTACAAAATACTTGCTTGATATAAAGATAGTGTAACAAAAATTACTTAAACCAATGCTTCTTCCACTAAACATGGACTGTTGAAGATAGGAGGACTGGGAAAAGCTAGAGGAGGAAGATGCTGGATTGAAGGCCCAGTGGTCAAGAGCATCTCCAGATCCTCCAAAATAATTCAGTTCTCAGCATCCATCCCAAGAACCTCACAGGCACCTGTAACTCCAGCTCAACACTGTCTTTGCCCGCTGTAGTACTTGAAGAACATGACACACACACACACACACACACACACACACACACACACACACACACACCCTTAACGGAGAGTCTGAAAGTCTTTGAATAGCTAAAGCTATCATACTATCAAATCACATTGTACCGAATTCCCATTTAAGGTCTAGCATTGTTTTGAGCCAGTTAAACTATCCAATTAAGAAGCAGGATCAAAATGATTTGATGATGTTGCCTGATGTCCCAACTTCAATTGAGGGATAACAGATTGTGTTGTTGCTGGTGTCTAAAGGAGATTGCTATGGTTGTCAATTGCTGTAGAAGGGACCAGCTCACTGTGGGAGACACCATTGATGGAGGAAAGGGTTGGTTTCAACTTACATCTTCAAAATATTTTCAAAAAGAAACAAATGCTAGTAGCATTTAAACTGTATCTGAAAACATTATTACTAAATGTTCTGAGTCATAAAACTACGTCATTGGGGGGAAATGTAGTAACCATGAGTCCAAAGGGCCTACATATTCACCGGTGGCTTTGACTTTTCCAAGAACTTGAGAAAAGGGGGCAATCTTTTTCTAAGGAAGAAAATTATTCCGTACCAATCAGATGGAGTAAAGAACAGAGTGCCAAAGTTAGACTGGTAGATTCACCGGCCCGATGAATCCTTTGTTTAGGGTCCAAATGAGATATTCAATATGAGCCTCAACATTCCAACACACCACTGTTTGAATTTCTGTATCTGAAAATGAAGCACACTGTTCTTGAGTGATGTATCTCATCAGTGTGGTTAACCATGCCAGCATGATGATATAGTTTTGATCTTCCATATGCTGCTTGATCTTTTAGACCAATCATAGAAAGCGAAGCCCCAGGGAGGGGGAGTGACTAGCCACTGCTGTGTTAGACAAGAAGCAGAAGACAGAGGAGTTATATTGTGATTCTAGACTCATAAGCACACAGGCAGCTCCCTTCTCTCCCTTCTCCCTATAATAAACAAAAACAAACAAACAAAACAAAATTTTATGTCTTGGACAATTCCTTTAAGTGGTGACTAAAGTTACTGAATTAAATGTGTTTTCTGTGAACTTGTGATTTGCTTTAGAATGTCTGCCTTTATGATATAAACAGTGGTATTTGCATACTTGGTTAATATCTGAGCGTGGACATTCGTGTTGATATGCTCATCTAATTAGCATTGGGAAATATGAGCAGTGTTCTCATTGAGAGCTTTCTTTCTGCACTGTAAATGTTGACCCTCCAGTTCCGAGACTGACAGTAATCATCTGGTTTAATTTTGGAGTGTGTGATGTCTACAATCAGTTTAGTTCTTTAAGTAAATTGAATACTTTCTTTGTAATCCCCTCAGGCCCACTCATTTGAAAAACACATGAAAGAGAGATGTAACCATGCTCTCCTTTTGATGAGGTCATTTGCATATCCTCGCTACCAATTTGGTGACACAACAGAACAATATCATAAACTGTCAGAAGTTCATCTGCCTGAAGCAGCATGTCCATACATATGCAGACAATCAGCGGGACCCACAGCACCATGAGCCATTACCTGAGAGCCATCAGATAGTATGGTTGTTCTCACAACAGTCAGTGATCCCAAGGGAGTCCAGTGGGAGCCTGACATCAGCTTATTGCTTCTAGCTCCATCAGAAAAATAAGGGTTGGCCTGAATGGAGGAAGAGTCTTTATGAAGACTAATGAGGACTTGCGCCCAGTATAATACCTTTCCAGGGAAGGCTGCATTGGAGGCCAGATAAATCAGGGTGCAGAGGGATATATTAAATGTCAGGACTGAATTGGGGATATTCAAAAGTGTGAATTCAGAATATGAAGCCCAAACACACATCTGAGTCTGGGCCAAGCTCCTTTCCCCTTGCAGCATCCAATCATCTGCCAGGTGTGAGAAATAACCATATTTCCATACGTGGTCACTTTCTCTCATCTGTGCTGTGGCAATCTGAATGTCCTGGTACCAAAGGTGACCCACAAGTACATTTCTGAGCTAGCTAGAATCAGGATTCAGGAGTTCTTCAAGAGCCACATCAGTAGTCAGCTACAACAGGAAAATGGAGAAATGAGAGAAGAGCAGGCATGAGACCCCCCAACTCCGTTCAGATGCCCATCTCACCATGAGTTATGATTTGGCTGCTTGTTTTGCTCATAAACAATATTCTTCTTTCTTTATCTATCATTGATTTCCATCTTTCACCTCTACCCAGACTAGACCCCAGTGAGTGGGCAAATGTCACAAAGTGTTGGTTTGAAATGTTGCTTAACTAGATTGTGTGATATTTGATGCATTGAAAGGAAGTGAGAAGACCAGCTTTGTTTTCTTGTGTGAGTGCACATACTATTGCTCAGTTATCTCACATAGATGGAGTAATAAGTAAGTGGCTGGCTCATCCAAGGTTACAATACTCACCGGCTATGTGATGTTCATGGGTGAATAGCTTATGCTCACTGATGCTACATTGATTCACTTCAAAATAGAGCTTCCTCTCTTGAATTTTTGCAGCTCTTCAGTGAAAATACATAGGAAACTTATTGTGATGCCTATCATATAGTGTTAAGTGATAGTGGTTCCCCCACAGTAATGTGAATAAGATGGTTATTTTTCTTGTTTTCATGCACACCTCTGGTACATTATTGTCTAAAGTGTGTCAGAGCTGGCATAAGAGACTTAACTCTCAAGTAATGAAAACAAAGCTTAGTTCTCCTCAAAGTTGTGAGTTACCTTTCATCTTTTGGTTGTCTGATTTTATTTTTAAGTGGATACATGAAAATATAAAATCATATATAAGGTTGGGGGTACTAAGTTACATTTCCATATGTATATGTGTGTGTGTGTGTGTGTGTATGTATGAGTGTGTTGTCATACTTTTCTTCATGATGGAAACATTTAAAAACACTTTCTGGGGCCTTTTGGACAGTGTATGACTACTGTCTGTGCAATGGCATACCAGATCTTTTTAGTCTTATCTAATTCTGACTCAGTAGCCATTGCTTATCCTTTCTGTATCCAGCTTCTCTACTCTTCCAAGGTTCTGGTCATCACCTTTAAGCTCTCAATTTCTATAGGAACATCTCTTTCATATTAGGTTAATGAGTGAAATCATGGGGTGCTTGTCTTTCTGTGCCGAGTATATTTCATATGAGGTGATGCTGTCCAGTTCCATGCAAACTGTCACAAATGACAGGTGTGTATTCTTTACAATGATGGCTTAGCATTTCATTGTGTATATGTAGCAGTTTCTTTGCTCTTCCATGAGTTGATGCAGACTGAGGCTGATTCTATATCCCAGTAATTGTGAGCCAGGCTACAAAGAACACCAGAGTTCACCTGTTTCTTAGCTGTATCAATCCAGTATCTGTGCTGAACACATTCCCTAAAACACTTGCAGGAATTCCTTTTTTTCCCACACTTATCTTTCTTCTTTTTCTTACGATTATTCTTACTGAAATACTCTTGCTGATAGTTCATTAGAGCTTGAAATTTCATTTCTTTGATAACTACTTGTCTGTGTGTTGCCATTTGTATGTCTTCTTAGGAATTGTGCATTTAGGTCTATTGGTCATTTTTTAAATATGGATATTTTGTTTTGTTTTATGGTTTTTGCCATTGCTTTTCCGGAGTTCCGTTTTTAAATCGTTGTTCTTTCTTTTTCTCTTTTTGAGTTTTTCAGTTTCTCGATTTGGAGTCGCAGGTCTTTTGTCAGAGACTCTGTGAGACCGACGTGGTGTCAAGTGCCGTCTGCGTCCTTCAGGTGCTTTCTTCTCTCTCGTGATTGTTTCAGTTGTGGTGCAGAAGCTTTTTAATTTGATAAAAAAAAAAAAGTTCCCCTGGTCTGTTTTTGTTGTTTGTTTGTTGACTCTGCTTTGAGGATCTTCTCAAAAAAAAGGAGGGGGGGGGAAAGACATGAAGATGGCTGAGCAGTTAAGAGTGGTACTGTCTTTCACAGGATCACAGTTCAGTTTCAGGCACCCATGCTGAGCAACTCTGTATAACTCCAGATCTATGAGACCCAATGTCCTCTTCTGCTCACATGCACACACACATCTATGCTTCTCTGATGCACATATCCATATCATTTTAAAAATTGTTCAGTCCATTATCCCAAGAATTTCCTATATGGTACCATAGTAACTTCATAATCTCAGGTATTTTGCTTAAGTCTTTAATATATCTTCAGTTACTATTGTAACTTGTGAGAGGTGGGTCCAGTTTCACTTTTCTACATGTCAATTCTTAATTTTCCCGGTAGTACTACTGAAAAGCATTTCTTTCTGTAGTTGTGTTCTTAGCTCCTTTTCCAAAAATCAGCAGACTATATGTGTATATACTCATGATGTGATGTTATTTTGGAGCATTTATTGTCATTTCATTCACTTGCATGGTAGTTTCCATTACAATACCATGCTGTTTGGATTACTATCGTTTTGTTTCATGTGCTGGTGTTAGGTAATATGACATTTCCAGGTTTGTTCTTTTGGCTCAAGTCTTTTCATTTATTTATTTACTTACATACTTATTTTGGTTATTCATGAACCCTCAGCCTTCACTTCATACCATGAGTGTGGAGGTCAATGTGGAATTCTGGGAAAATCTTTGAAGCAACACTGTTGTTAAATGTAGTTCTATTTAAGTACTTCATTCTTCATCAGATAAGTTTTGAAATAAATACAAAAAAAAATTGTTAGTGTATACACAGTCGCCATTTCCATACCACAGGTGTTTCATAGATAGCTATTGGGGCCCATGAGATGGTTCAGCTGGTGAGAGTCCTGCCACCAAGCCCAACCACCTAGATTTGACTCTCTGGGACCTACATGGTGTAAACAGAGAACCAACTCAAGCAAATTGTCCTCTGACCTTTACAAGTTTGTCATGGTGCACACATGCTCAAGTGTATACACACACACAATACATAAATAAATAAAATGTAATTTAAAATTGTATCTGTTAAGAAAAACTAGACTTCTTTTACATACCAAACAGAGAAGTAAGAGAGGCCATAAATAAAATGTACAGCATATTCTTTCATATGAGCAATTATGCAAGGTGACAAATTATTTTGGCATAATAAGATGTTATTACTTAATTTCTCTTAAAGAAAGAGAAACTGACGGTTTAATGTATTTAATTTCTGAAAAAAAAAATCCATCTCTCCTTAGTGAGCTAATGAAATACTAAAGTATAAGCTCCAGAAAGAGTGTCCACATCACAGTAACAGCCTTTTTCTAGCTAGCATACAAACAAAATAATCGGATTGGTAGCTTTCCTCATCATTACACAGTTTAGTTGCTCAGGTACCAGTGTATGACAATGAGTGAATTTCCACATGCTAATACAAGAACTATAAACTATGATTTAAGCCATATGTCTGTTCTCACTTCAAACCATTACATAAAATAAATTAAAACATAGGTTTGTAGAGGCCTGTATACTTTTTATTCAAGAGAACTAAAGTTAAAATCGCCAGGTGACACCTGAAACAAAGAACTTTGTAAGACCCCTGGGAGATCCAGGTTACCTTTGTTTCTAACCTTATCAGTCTCAAGGCTAGAAAATAGGGGAAGTCCCTCTAGCTCCTAGCACAGTGGCAGAGCTGAGATACCCAGTTTGCTGAATTTTTCCATCTGTTGGTGAGATGATTGATCTAGGCTCGTAGACCATAATGTGTGTATTTTTTTTGTAACATAGAGAATAAAAAGGATATTTTGAATAATTCAACAAAAAGTAGTAAAAAAAAATAGCATGACTCCTCCATGACCCAGTTTTAATTCATTTCCGTAAAGCCTGTCAAAAAGTTAAGGCTGATTTTAGTTCAGAACTATAAAAGACACTTCTAGGCAAACACATGTCTGTGTCATAGTAGCCGTCAGTACAACAGTGTCATTTTATCAGTTAGAATTCTTCAGAGAACAAATGGTAGATGTGGACAGACAAACTGATGGTTACATGGTGAATGATAGATTACAGATGATAGAAGTTACATGAAAATAAGTAATATATTAAAGGAATGGAGAGATGTAGAGGAATAAATAATTAGTATGAGAGTTGAGTCCTGTGATTATGGGGGCACAAAAGGCCAGAATGAGTCATTGGCAAACTGGAGAGCCAGTGTAACCAGTGATGGAATTGAGTCTGGGTTCCAAAGTCAGACAGGTATAGGAGATAGTGGTACCATCTCCAGTGTGAGGTTGAAAACCTGAGAATCTGCAAGTATCTAGGTATCCCTGACACTCCAATGTCCAAAGAAAGCATAACTTGTGTACACTGGTTATGAAGAAGACAACATGTTCTCCTTTCTGTTCCTTTTAGGTTATCAGACATCTGGATAGTGTCCTTACTGGTGGCAAACATTCTTCTCTCTTCTGAACCAAGAGCTAATCTGTTCTAGAAACGTGCAGACATAAGAATGTTTTATCACTTGTAGAGGTATCCTTTAGCCCAGTCAAGTTGACATCTAAAAATAACCTCTGATTTCACTGTTCTTACTAGCTCTCTGCTAGCGATTAGGCTTTCAGCTATACCCCATGAATCAGCTCTCTAAGCAAACCCAATAAGCCTACAAAGCAACCCATATTCACCAAAAGCCTCTTTGTATTTGACAGTCTGGTAAAAGGTAGAGATGCTGTTGTTCTGTTCATGCTCCTTGAGTCTTCTTCATTTTACCAATTGTTTCACCAACATTTATGAAGTATCTTTCACTTACAGCCACAGTGACAAGTGAAAAAGAATCTCTTAGAATAAACTGAAGCCATAGCAAGCATTGCTTTTGTCCTCTGCATGCATCCAAGTTGATTTTGAGCATACAGCTTGCCTGATCAGTCTGACTTTTATGTGTTCCACTCAAAGATGAGAAAACTATCACCCTTTTATTCCAATAAACAGTGCTTAACACAAGGCCGGTGTCCGACCAATTTGTTTTGATAGACTGCCACTTTCTGCCTTTCAATGTCACTTTTCATTCTTTTTTTTTTTAAATATATATGAACCCTACTGTCTTTAAGTAGAGGAATGCTCATTCATCATATTCAGAAATTTTGCAAAGTATAGTTGTCTTTATTATTATTTTTCCTAACCATTTGCTTAAAAACAATAGCCACATCCTGTACGGTATCTCTAGATAAGCTTGTCTCTAAATCAATCAACCCAGCTGTGCTCACTACTTTTCTACTGTTGTGATAAAACACCATGACTATAGCAACTTATAGAAAGAAGGATTTATTTGACTTATGATTCTGAAGAGGCTGCCACGCCAGCAAGACATGGCAGCAAGTGGCATGGTGGTGGCTGAAGCAGCCATGAGAGCTTATATCTGTAATGGTGAGCACCCAGGAGACAGAGTACAGTGGGAATGGCAAGAGGTTCTGAAACTTCAGAGCCTGCCCACAGTAACATATTTTATTTATTTATTTATTTATTTATTTATTTATTTATTCATTTATTCATTTATTTATTTATTTATTTATTTTATTTCTATCTATCTATCTATCTATCTATCTATCTATCTATCTATCTATCTATCTATTTTAGTAAAGCCACACTCTCTAAAACTGCCCAAACAGTACCATCAACTTGGGACCCAATGTTCAAACATCTGAGCCTGTGGGGCACATTCCTATTTAAAGGACCACACTAGTGCCCTTCCAGTGCCCCATCCCAAAGGTCAGAAGGCATTAACTGTAGTGTGGGCAGCACCTCTTCCCTTCAATGTCTCAGTTCCTGGGAGCATCCAGCGTCCTCACTGCTTCCCTGTGAATCTTCTCATTTCGGACAAACAGTGACAGATATTATCCATATTTATGTTCTCTGAGGGAGCAAGCAAAATGTCTGGTTAAAGATTTTTAAGAAGGAAAATATTTTTTTTTCAATTTTTGCAAATATGTTTTTTTGCCAGTTTATACTTAGAAAAACATAAATATCAAAGGGGACTTTCCTGATCTTTGAACTATTTTAAGTAAAATATGTAGTTTTTGTAAGGACACATCTGCTTGATTTTTTTCAGTTGTGTATGTAAGGGAAAGCTGCCAAAAGCAATCAGTCCATCGGTGAATTAGCTGCACATAGGAACGCTTGCTGACCATGGTATGCATGATCTCACACAACACCTTGTATGCAAAGTACTCCTGCCATTTCCATGTGATAACAACAATAATTTAATACGGTGCTCATATTTTACGGGTAATAATTCTACCTGTAAGCAAATGTGTTTGAATTTAAATATGACTTCAAATTTAAAAACAGAACATTTGGGATGCCTCTTCCTAATTTTAAAGCAAGAGATCAAACAGAAGCTTTAGCCTGTGAGATAGAGAATGAATGCCTGGGGTCACGCAGCAGTAAATATCACTGACAGCCCTTCTGAAGTCTGAATCCCTTCTTTCCTCTGTGCAATACTTATCAGTGAACATCTAACTTGTTCAAATGTTTCTATCTCTGTGATTCAGAAAACATGAAAGATGCAAAATAAATCTGGTTGTTTTAAATTTGGTTTACTGTACTAGTACCTGAACATCCCTAGTGAGATCTGCAGAACAGTGCTAGATGTCGAAAGGGTATAATGTTGGACTCACATTGGATTTATGAGACCACCATTCCATCTCAGATTTCCGGAATGGATGGGGCTTTGAGGTTCTGCACGGCTGCTCCATTTAATCTTGGGATTTTTTTTTTTTTACTTCAAAATTCTATATTTCTTCAATCATACTTAGCATCGTGCTAAAATGCATTGTTTTATTCTTTTGTGTCAGAATGAATGTAATCTAATATTTCTTTGGTGTACTTTTAGCAGAATATCTTAGGATCAGGAACTAGGGATGGACCAAAGGTTCTCAATCTTTTCATCTACAATTGACATGGATTTATGATTCACTTCACATCCAGGAGTAAAGCAGCCTTTTCTATGTAGTGAATTTGGACTTGGTGGCATGTTTTATTTTTTAATTTTTTTATTCTTCAGTTCTACATTGTACTTGAAAGTTAGGATTTTGTCAAAAGCCATGGCTGAAATCTATTTGTGTTGGTGGCTTTTGTCATCTGGAGAGATAGTTCACGGCATTGAAAATATTTGCCTTACAAGCAACAGGACCTGAGTTTAAATCCCTAGAAGTGGCCACATACATGAGCATCTATAATCCCAGGTCTCTTATGGGGGGAGGTAGGAGAATCATGGAAAGCTGTGGGCCAACTGGCTTGGTTTACAGGGGAAAAAAAGAGAGACCCTGTCCCAAGCAAAGTGAAAAGAGGACATTCCACACACACAAGTGCTTCCTCCAAGTGGAATAATGAAAGAAGCAGATCAGGGGTCAGCCTGTAAGCATCAGGGAAACTGAGCCCAACTAGAGCCACTGTTTGAGGCAGACAGCCAGGCTGAACCCAGCAGCTAAGGTCATTAGACCCCACCAGAACTGAAGGAAGAAATTACCATTGCATCCTCATACCCAGAGGAATGGTTCTTTAGCAAAGCATGCGACTGATAGTGGTATGAAATTAATTTTCGATGATAAAGAAATATTGCCATAGAAATGTGTAACCACAGCAAATCCTAATGTTTACAAATGAAAGTATTTTTTATTAGTAAACCCCACTATATCTGTCATTATTCTTCTGTAGAAATTAAACAAGGCATAGTAAATGAGACTTTGAGCTGAGGAGGTAGACAGAGATGTTTAAGACATATTTACTAGGGCACTGGTAAAAGGTTTAACCAAGTACTAGAAAATCTCATTTGCTCATTAATTTACTCACTAAATGCTTTCTAGGCCTGTTCTGCAACAGACACTTGTTTTCTCAAGAGGAAGAACCCAGTTGCCAAAGTTTGCTTACAGCTTTAAAAGGGGAGGTTGAGACAAGCAATTGGTGAGTAAGAAGAAAGTATGGTTGAAATCAATCTAGCACTTTCTCAGACAATTAGTGCTACCTCAAGATGCAGCTATACCACTCGTAGGCATCCAAAATATGCTCAAGTATATAACAAAGACATTTGTTCAATTAAGGCTGTTTGTAGCAGCCTTATTCGTAATAGCCAGAATCTGGAAACAACTCAGATGTCCCTCACCTGAGTAATGGATATTTACACAATGGAATACTACTCAGCAATTAAAAGCAAGGAAATCATGAAATTTGCAGGCAAATGGTGGGAACTAGAAAATATCATCCTGAGTGAGGTATCGAAGAAGCAGAAATACACACATGGTATATACTCACTTATAAGTGGATATTAGACATATAACATAGGATAATCATACACCTAAAGAAGCTAAGTAAGAAGTAAGACCTGGGTCAGTTGCTCAATTCTGATTCAGAAAGGCAAATGGTATAGACATCAGAAGAGGGAGAAAACAAGGAACAAGACAGGAGCCTACCACAGAGGGCCTCTGAAAGACTCTACCCAGCAGGGCATCAAAATATATGCTGATACTCATAGCCAAACTTTGGGCAGAGTGCAGGGAATCTTATGAAAGAAAGGAGAGATAGAAAAACCTGGAGTGGACTGGAGTTCCACAAAGAGAGCAACAGAACCAAAAAATCTGGGCCCAGGGGTCTTTTCTGAGACTAATACTCCAATTAAGGACCATGCATGGAGATAACCTAAAGCCCCTGCACAGATGTAGCCCATGGCATCTCAGTCTCCAAATGGCCTCCCTAGGAAGAGGAACAGAGGCTGTTTCTGACATGAACTCAGTGGCTGGCTCTTTCATCATCCCCCTTCTCCCCACCCCGAGTTGGGGGCAGCTTTACCAGGCCACAGGGGAAGACAATGCAGCCAATCCTGATGAGACCTGATAGGCTAGGGTCAGAGGGAAGGGGAGGAGGACCTCCCTTATCAGTGGACTTGGGGAGGGCCATGGGAGGAGAAGAGGGTGCTCACACAGCTTGGAGAGGAATCTCAGCAACAATCCTGATCATTGGGGGAGGAAACCAAGTTATCATAACACAACTTACCTCACTCCAAATCTTTCTGTGAACTAGAGGGGCGGACTGCTTTCTGCCTGTGTTAGTGTAGCAATCACTATCCATGTGCTTCTGATTTAAATGGTTAGAATTAAACTTCGAGCTTCGAATCTCAGTTTAGCTCCAACCCTTTAAGATTCAAAACTCCTTTCTCAGTCTCACCGGAAACATTCCAAGGGTCGATGACTACAGATAACTACAGCCAACATTCCAGAGAGCAGGAAAGAAAAGGTACAGCAGAAGTAGTTCTGATGCTTGTAACCTCAACGCTGGCGAGGATCAGAGTTTCGATGCCCGCCTCAGCTACACAGCACGATCGGGGTCATCCTGTGATGCATGAACCGCTGTCAAAAATGAGCAAAAGAGTTGCTTTGGCTAGCTCTCAGCCTTGTCTGTGATACCTTAAAGCCAGCAAAGCAATAAACAGCCACTCACAGCCAAGCTGTTTCTTTGAGAGTCCTCTGCAGCTTCGCCGGGATACCCGTGGCTATGCGTGACTGACATGTCCTGGCTTACAAAGTATTCCCCACTTCACCAACCCGAAGTCCTCCGAGCACACAACAGTGACTGAGCCAAACTTAACTCTGTGCAGTTGCTGCTTCCAATTGTCAATCCAACCCCTATTTCTCTTCTGCCAGAAGCGCTCTAAACCCAGGCTTTTGCTAGGACAAAAGGCAACTAAAATAAAACGAAAACACACATGGATTTAAAACTCTGCTAAGGGTCTAAATACTCTGTTCATATAAAGTCAAAAAGCGTCACGAATTCTTGCAATCCTTTATTTAAATTTCAGCCATTTCTAAATGATTTTTATTAAAACACCCTTTCTCCCAGTTCCACTTTTTAGAGCTTTATTCACACTTATTATTCATAATTCTCACCATAAGGTCTAAACGTTTTACTCCTTAACATAATTTTGCAAAGTAAAATTATCCAACAATTCACATGTTAGAAAGTAAAAATTACCACCACCTGAAAAGCCCCAACCACTAATGTCATGCAGCTACTTTCAGATTTTTCTAGGTTTATGTTTATTCATTTTTTTTCTGAATGCTTTATTCTATGCATTTATCACAATGCAATAAGAAAAATAAAAAGAGAAAAACCTGTCAAGCAATCAACAACTTGCAATGGATGTTGGAATTTACATACATGTTCTGTTCACATAAAACACTTAGAGGTAAGTGGCACTTGATGCAGATATGGGGACACCTGCCAGCTGAATGGGTTCCTTGGAACAGCCCTCCTGCGGGTTTTCTGACTCTTTCCAGATGTAACTTTTAGATTTACCCTCCAGCCTGGAGAACACAGCCATCCAGGAAGCAGGGGGTAGAATCCACCATATGACTTCCAAAATCCCTCGGAAGCAGTGTTGATAGAAACACGTTTGAACTCTTTTTTTTTTTTTTAAAACAAAATTCGAGGAATCTTCTCATATCTCAGTATGCGTTAATGGTAAGTTCTCTTATTTATGTATTTATTTTCTCATTCTTGGCTTCAGGCTCACAGGATTTTTCAGATTTTTTTCTGTTCCCATCCAGATGCCTGGCTCTGTCTTCATGTCTTCCTATTTATCTCCTGCCCTGCTTATAGCAGAGATGACAGGACACAAAACAGGATTTCGAAAGAGCGGCTGGGATAGGGCAGGGTCCAGGCTGCCCTTTAGAAACTGCTGTCATTTCAGTGTTGCATCTGGCATTTTGCAGCTTGTGGCCCTTCATCTTCCTCTATGTGTGAATTCCAGTTATCTGATTCATCCTGACATGGGAGTTCTTTGCTTCTTTTACTCTTCAAAAATGTGAGAAGATGAAGAGAGAAGGGTCTCATTCCTTGTGGTTTTCCTAAGCGATCTTTGTATTTTTCCCATAGTTAAGGATGAGATTTTTCCGATGAGAAACACTGCACTTATGACATAAGAGTTCCATTTCACAATCCAACTTGTGCTTCTTGGATTTTTCCCCCATTTCTCACAATTCAAAGTAAGTCCTGAGATTACTAATACAATTAAGGGCCTGGAAAGAGGAAAAACTGCTTATTATGGCCTTGATAACCCTGCACAGAAAACAAGCGGCTCCTCTGTCTCGAATTCCAATTTTAGGGTTTGATACAATAACAGTGACTAGAAGAAACACAGGAAGGCAGATATGTGCTAGAAAATCATCCACAACCAGAAATGTTTATCTAAAAACATGGGGCTCTAGCGAGATATCTATCAGAGCCTCCTTTCATAGATTTCAGCTTGGCAGAATAGCCTTATCTGTTGCCTAAGACTCTTGCAACCTTAGTTTGGAAAGGTCTCCCCAGTCACACGCACCTTACGCTAGAAAGGAAGGCAGCTGATTACATTTTTTTTTTTTTTTTACTGAAAGAATTTTTGTAGAACAATGCATACTGCATTTATACCAGGGTCTGCAAAGATTAAGACAAATGGATTTGTCACAAACACTGGTATTTGGATTGCAGTTCTCTTTATTTAGGGGGGCAATCCACACGTTTATTCATTCAGACAAAGAAACATACAAAGGTAAGGCCTAACCGTTCACATACATGAACTGTCTGTCCACAGGGTTTAAGGAGTGTGACCTCAGAGGCAAAACTTATATTTATTTAAAGAACATACCCATGATATTTGACATCTACATTATGCAAACTAAATTGAGCATAGCTCCATCAAAGCTGCCCTCGGTAGCACCCAAAATTCCCAAAGTGGCCCCGTCTTTAATAGTCATCCTTTCCAGGTCCACAAGGTTCTGAGAAGATGAAGGAAATTTTTTATCCTGTCGTGGAGAGCCTATAAAAAAAAGCATTCGGATCATAATATTTAATTACTAAGCAATTTGGGATCATTTTGGGTTTAAAGAAAAACTGATAATTAAAAAAAAAATTAAAGTTAGCATTTCCATTATGCCTCACTCTGAACTTTATAGTTCATGGACTGTCACACATGCTGGTTAAGTAGCCGTCATTACCATACCAAACACAATGATTTCACCGCCCTAAGTACTCTCTGATGTCCACCCCCGTCTCATCTCTCCTCACCTCCTCTACAGTCCTGCCTGTCTTTGGTAATTTTAACTGCTCTGCTCACAGTTTGGGACCTTTCCCATATCTTGCATATTTTAATCATATAGTGTGTAGTTTCTGAGATTAGCCTCTTTCACCGAGCTATGTATTTGCATGTTTCTCTTTATCTTTACCTAGTTTGATAGCTTTTATCACTGAATACATAGCCCACTACATGGGTATACCACAACTTCTTTAAGCATTCATCTACTGAAAGGAATCTTGGCTGCTATGGTTAGCTGTCATATCCATGGTTCATCTAAACAGCTGCCTGCTAGTTTTTACATGGACAGAAATAACTCACCTAAGTAAATGTCACAGAACATGGCTATGTACCATATGGTAACATGGTTGACTTTTTAAGAGGTTATTAATCTATTTTGTAAAGTAATTCTATCAGTTTGCATCTTTAACAGCAATTAATGGGAGATGCTGTGGCTTCAAGTCCCACTCAACATTTGTTGAGATTTCATTCATACTAACAGGTGTGTATTGGCAGCCTAATACTCTTGTAAGATGCAATTCTCCGATAACATACAATATTGAACTGCTCATTTTCATCTTTATGAGTACATATATCTGTGCCTTGGTAAGATGATGTTGAGCTATTTTAAGCATGTTTTAAATTAGGCCACTTATTTTCTGATTGATGTGTTTTAAATGTTCTTTGTACACATAATAATTATTGACGGTTTTGTGGTATTTTTTTCCTGAGACATGGTTTCTCTGTGTAGCCTTGGCTGCCCTGAACTCCCTATATAGACCAGAATGGTCTCAGACTCACAGAGATCCACCTGCCTCTACCTCCCTGATAAGATATTTTTTAAAAATAATTTTCTCCCAATCTGCAGTTTGCAACATTGTTCTCTGGACAATGTTTGTTTGTCTGTCTGGGTTTTTTTTTTTTTTTTTTTTTTTTTTTTTTTTTTTTTTTTTTTTTTTTGCAAAGCAGAAGTTTTAAATTTAATTGAATCCAACTTGCTGGTACTTTTCTGTAATAGATTATGCTATAAGTGGTGTATTAAAACAAGACATAGAGAAAGAAAAAAGAAAAGAAAAGAAGACAAGAAAAGTATAAGAAGCAGGAGGGTCATTAAGTTTTCTTTGATGTTAGCAAATTTTATAGTTTTTCATTTATATTTGGGTCTATTTCTGTGAAAGTATGAGGTTTTTATAGAAATTCACAACTCACCTTTTTTTAAATATGGGTTTCTGGTTGTTTCAGTGTAGCTTGTTGAAGTGAGTGTCCCTCCTCTAGAATGCCTTTGCTCTTTAAGATCAGGGATCGAGTCAGCGTGGTCGATTTCTGGACTTTCAATTGTGTTCCATTAAATTTCTTCATATGCTTTTTCTAGTACCTTGAGGCCTTGGTTACTGCAAGTTTCTGTTGAGTCTTGGATCGGCCACATCAGTTCAACATGGTTCTTCTTTAGTGTTCTCTTGAGTGTTCTGAATCCTTTGTGTCTCTGTTTAACGACAGAACCAGTTTGCCTGTTACCCAGAAAAAAGAAGAAAAACTCTTGGGATTCTGAACACGATGAAGGTGAATTATACATTCCTCTGTGGTCAGGTAAAATCTCAATTGCAGTGTATCTTTCTTTCCAAACACATGAAGTTTCTCTCTTTCCATTTCTTCCTTCTTGAGCTCTTTCATAAAAGATTAGGTTTCCCTGTACAGATCCTGTGCATAGCTTGATATATGTGTACATAAGTGCTTCATTTGTTGATCATAAATGTTCGTCTATTGGTGTTTTGAATTTTCAATTTTAGCTACATAGAAAGCCAATAGACTTTTTGAAATTTATTTTATAACTGTCCACCTGAAGCACATCTAGACGCCTAGTTGAAAATGGGAATTACTATTTTTTTTAACCAAGAGTGCCAAGAATCATCAAGAATGCTTTCAGGAATTTTAAGACTGAAATTAATCATTTTTGTATCATTTTGGCTGGTCATCAGGTTGAAATATATATATATATATATATGATATATTATATATTTATAATATATAATATATTATATATTAATTATATAATTAATATAATATATTTATAATATATATAAGATATATATATATATCTTCAGTGTATGAATATTCTTTTTCTTTTTGAGATGGTATATAATTCTGTAGGCCAGGCTGGCCTGAATCTCAGATGATCTTACTTGTGGCAATCCACCTGCCTCAGCCTTCCTAGTGCAAGGATTATAGGCCGGAACCACCATGCCATGTCTGGCGTTTGACGTTTCCTGTTTTAAAGAATTGATTCTAAGTATTTAGTAATGGCTTTCAAAAGCCATCAGGGAAATATTCGCTTCATTACAGTAAATGGAATTGCTCCCAAACAAATACTACTTTCATGATCCAGAAGGTTTTTTCGCTGACATAAGATGGACCTATGGTCTCAGGGTTAAGAACATCCTTTTGTGGACACGGAGTCTATCTCAAGCCTTGAAACTGACGTCGATAGACTGACAGCATTTGAAGAATGCACTGTCGTCATTGGCATATTTAGCCAAAGTGAGATTTCTTTCTCCAATCCATGGGTGTCTGCATCAAGCAGTATGCTCATTCTTCTTACCCGTGTCCTTTCAGTGGCAAGAGCAGAAAAGACTCCATCAACAGCGAGTGGAAGTAGCGCAATATAAATGGCAACTATTAAGCCTTTGGCACATAGATGCCAGCCAGTGTCATCTGTAAAGTTAGGTAGCAGAAGCTCCCAAATGCTTGGCAACATGAGCTCTTCTGTGACATCAGGGGGACACTGTGGAGAGTTGCTTTAAGAGACAGAAAGAACACTCTACAAGGCAGTCAGCTCCTCCAAATAGATGTACTGTGAAAAATGGAAATTAAAAAAAATTGCCAAAAGCTCTTTATGTCTCTGCTTCTTTAAATGGTAAGGCCTATGTTTCAAAATACAAGACAATGGAGTTTCTTCCTGGGGTGTTTGCTGGAGCAGTTTCTCACTCATACTGAATCTCATTGTATAAACTTCTTTGCATTCAGAGGTATTGGGGAAACCTCTCAATGATACACCCAATATGTCTTGTGATCTGGTTAAAATTTGGAGTTTTATTGTGTTTTATAAGCTTACACTTTCAAACATTAAACACATTAATGTCATCACCTGTAGCCTGCTTCAAACGCTCTCAGTCATTTCTGCTCAAATACGTACAGTCATCACTTGATATCCAAAAGAGCCTGAGTCTTGGAGCCTGTCATAGCTATTCTGGTTGTCAACTTGACTGCACCTGGAATTAATTAAAAACCTAAGCTGCTGGTCACATCTGCAATGGATTTTTAGTTCACTGTATCACTTGAGGTCCAAAGATCCACCTTAAATCTGGGCCACATCTTTTCATGGTAGCGGAATTAACGGACAAGTGAGAAAAGAAGCGTTTGCTGTTTACCTGCCTCCATGTTGGTAACAAAACCATTCCTTCACTGATGTTAGAACTAACGTCTTCATGATTCCAGAATATGCTGAAGACCATCTAGGACATCCAGCCAATATTGGAATATCTGGATCTTAGGATGTAAACGGCCCTAATAAATCCTATTTCTACATGTAGAGATTCATTCACTCTGTGTTACTCTAAAGAACTCTGACTAATACAGAACCCAGCATGGACCAACATCTGCAGATGTCCAAGTACATTATATAGAGTGTGTTATTTGTATATAAGATTCATATCCTCCTATATCCTTTCAGTTGTATCTAGGTGTCATGGAATGCCTAACATAAGGTATGGTTCTGAGGACATAACTGCTAATCTGTGTTGCTTAGGGCTGAACAGCCAGAAAAACTGGACGTTCTTTTGGAATGTGTATGTATCTATGATGCCCATGTGTATTCATATTTGCTTGTGTGTGTATGTGGGGGGGGGGTGTATGTGTGTAGGCCCAAAGTTGATGTTTTAATTTTTCTTGATATTTAGGATCTCCTGCTTGACCCCAGTATTTGCCATTCCCTGTTATTTGAGCTAGCCAGCTTGTCTGAGTGGTTCCATCTCTCCCTCCCAAATATTGGGATTATAGGCAGCTGCGTTTTTTTTTTTTTTTTTTGTGGGTCCTGGAGATCCAAATTCCACATACTCATGCACAACCTTTATCCCCCCCTCCACTTCCTGATGTGTTATTAACAAGGATTTTTGGTCCTCACTTGGTTAAAACCATACATACAGAGGGCTGGTTATTCTTGGAATTGTAGTGAACATGTAGATACGAGATATTTAGATGATAAAATACTCCTCCTGCCCTCTCAAAATGTTCATAAGCATGACATCCCATAATTCTCCTTGCTTTACACTTCTCAGTACGTTTTAGAAGTGTGAGATTCTGAAATGCGTTAACATTTTTTTTTCTGGCAAACATTCAGTTATCAAGAAAATTTGCTCAAAACAAACTTCAAAATTGTCTCCTTTTCCTCCTGATATTCATATTTAACTCAAAGTAAAAATGAGGTTTAACCATTGTTACACTAAGAACTTAAAAAAATCTGACTTTTAGATAATTGCATCTTTTCATATTGTCATTGAAATGAGAAACACTTTGTCTGATTATTGATTATTTGTTGATTTCTAGTAAGAAAGTAGTAGTCACCAGTGCCTTATTGGCAAGCTAGAGCCTTCACGACCTTTTCATGGTTTTATGAATAGAATTTAAGGTATATGTGGGGGTATGTGTGAGGGTATTATTGTGTACATGATATATGTCCTTATCAGTACAGATGTATGGATATGTATACATGAGTAGAGTTGTGCAAATGTACATAAAGACAAGTCACTGATAGTGTTAGGCTGGCTGGTCAATAAGCTCCAGGGGACCCCCTGTCTCCTCATTTCTATTACCACTCAGGACCCACACCACTGTGCCCAGCTTTTCTCTTGGGTTCTGGAGATCCAGACTCAGGTGTTAATGTACTTTATTGAGGCTGAACTATCTTTCCAGCCCAGTTTTAGTTTTACACAGTAGCAAAAAAAAATATTTGCACGGAAGCAAATATTTTTACCTACAGATTAATCAGCATCAGAAAATCAAACTCTGGGCGGTGGTGATATACACCTTTAATCCCAACACTTGGAAAACAGTGGCAGGCAGATCTCTATGAGTTTGAGGCCAGCATGTTCTACAGATCATTGATCCAGAACAGCCAGAGCTACACAGAAAAATCCTGTCGGAAAAATAAACAACCGACAACAAGAATGACAAAATTAATCAGCAACTATCACTCTCAGATCCTTAACTAAAATATGTACACCTTCATTGATGGTAAATATGTCCATGACATCAATGCGGTCTCCCCACTCAAAGCCTTGCCTGTTACAGAGGTAGCCAAGTTCAGGGCTCCATTCAATTGCCCTATGCTTAACTGAGAATCTTGGGGTAAACTTTTACAGATCTGATTTCATTGAACATCTCCACCCAGCTAAGTGAACCATATTTGGAAACTACCCTGTAGTTTGCTTTTTGTCCCCAGACACTTTTATCCATAAGACAACAGCAGAAAGGTGAAATTATAATAAGATCCACCACATTTAGAGAGGCACCAGCTCCATTCCCATGTTGAGGTGGACTGAATCTTCCAGTTCTCCTGGGAGACTGCAGTTCTTCATGCTCAGTGTTCTCATGGAGTTGTTAACAGCATTTTCTTCTACTTTTAGAACACGTGTTAGAGTTTAGAAAGAGACTTTCATTTTAAGACAAGGTATGTCTATATGTGTGGTCCCATGCCAAACTAAAGTCACTATGTAGTCCAGGCTAGGCTCAGACTCCCTGAAATCCTCCTTCAGCCTCTCAAGTTCTTGAATTACAGACAAGTGTCCTCATAACTGGGGCCTAAAGGATTATAGCTATGTTTATACTTCCCTTCTTAGTGTACAGCATAATAGTTTTATATTAAACTCATGGATCATTTTGATTCTTATTTATTATTATTATTATTACACAGCCATAAAACAAATTTTTTTCCTGAAGTTTGGGAGCATAAAGTACATAGGTATGTATGGATATGTGAAAAACATAGATGAAAAGGTGACACACTTCTGTGATCATGGTCCTCAGAAGGCAGGGACAGGAGTCTTGTCTCAAAGAACCAGGGCCGGGTATGAAGCTCAGTGATAAAATGCATGCCTAGAATGCTTAAGACTCCAGGTTTGATGCCCAGCACTATGTGAAATCCTCAAGCTTGGGAAGCAGGGGCAAGAGAATAGATAGAAGTTTGAGGCCAGCCTCAAAAACACACGAGAGAGCTGGGCTAGCCTAGACTATAAAGTAAGATCTTGACTCACAACAACAACAAAAAAGTTAGATCAACATCCAAAATGCCAACCTCAGCATCCCAAAGAATCTGCATGGAATTGGAGAAGGATAGTTGTTGAGTTATTTAAAAAGCATCAGAATCTAATATCAAAAATGTACAATGCGGCCCCATCCTCTGTCTCTAAGGAACAAGACTGAGTGATACATCTGAGATGTGCTGTCAAGTGTCATTACAATGGTCCTTCCTACTTACAAAGCAAAAGTCCTTTGAATATGCATACAGGCCGAAACTGGAGATCAAACTGCCCCAATAAAGAACTTTTAGTTTTAAGAATAAAAGTATTGTCTTTTTCAAGTACCCTGGTACAGCATGACAAGGTAATGACAGGTGATATCAGATTGCCAGGAGAAAGAGGGAAGAATCCAGACCCAGTTTAATTTAAGTCGTTAGTTGTTATGGATTGCATCTCCCTTGAGTCACAGATGTCATATATCAAATATTCTGTATATCAGAAATTTACATTACTGTTCATAGCAGTTACAAAATTACAGTTATAAAATAGCAAGGAAATAATTTTATGGTTGGGGGTCACCACAGCATGAGGAGATGTACTAAAGGGTCACAGCATTAGGAAGGTTGAGGACCACTAACCTAGGAATAAATTATTTTTATTTTTTTTATATCATTTACAGTTTATTCACTTTGTATCCCAGCTGTAACCTCTTCCCTCATACCCTTTCAATCTCACTCTCCCTCCCTCATCTCCTCCTATGCCCCTCTCCAAGTCCACTGATAGAGGAGACCCTTCTCCCCTTCCCTCTGACCCTAGCCTATCTATAGGTCTCATCAGGACTGGCTGCATTGTCTTCCTCTGCGGCCTGGTGAGGCTGTTCTCCATGGGGGTGGAGAAGTGATTAAAGAGCCAGCCATTAAGTTCATGACAGAGACAGTCCCTGTTCCCATTACTAGGGAAACCCACTTGGAGACTGAGCTTCCATGTGCTACATCTGTGCAGGGGTTCTAGGTTATCTCCCTGCATGGTCCTTGGTTAGAGAATCAGTCTCAAAAAAGACCCCTGGATCCAGATTTCTTGGTTCTGTTGCTCTCCTTGTGGAGTTCCTGTCCCCTCTAGGTCTTTCTATCTCTTCCTTCTTTCATAAGATTTCCTTCACTCATTTCAAAGTTTGGGTATGAGCTTCGGCATGTGCTTTGATACACTTCTGGGAAGAGTCTTTCAGAGGCCCTCTGTGGTAGGCTCCTGTCCTGTTCCCTGTTTTCTCCATCTTTAATTACATAACAAGGACATTTTTCAACCACGTTCATAGCAGATTTATTCGTAATAGCCAGAACCTGGAAACAACCCAGATGTCCCTCAACGGAGGAATGGATACAGAAATTGTGGTACATCTACACAATGGAATACTACTCAGCAATTAAAAACAAGGAAATCATGAAATTTGCAGGCAAATGGTGGGAACTAGAAAAGATCATCCTGAGTGAAGTATCCCAGAAGCAGAAAGACACACACGGTGTATACTCACTTATAAGTGGGTACTAGACCTATAAGATAGGATAAACATACTAAAATCTGTACACCTAAAGAAGCAAAGCAAGAAGGACGACCCTGGGTAAGATGATCAATTCTCACTCAGAAATGCAAATGGGATGGACATAGGTGTATATTCTTTAGAAAACTGTTTGGCAAACTTTGAAAGAGGAGTTGGCAGCTCCTTAGGAATGCTAATGATAGAAACTGATCACAACCTCTCTCTGTATCAGAACATCCTATTCAGATAAAAAAAAGTTCTAGAAGTTACAGTGAAAAATTGCCTCCCTTGCCATATACCATAGGTACAGACTACTCTGATTTCATTTCCTTACTAAAACTTGAAGAGACAAGAGGCTCTTGTCCCAGATATGGAAATTGGACTCAAAATTATAAGCAAGGTGTCAACCCTGTGACACATACCTGAGAGGACTGATCCTGCCAGAGAGAGAAGAGACTCATGAATCCTCCATGGCAGCGGCTACCACAGAGTTTAGCCATCCTTTTAGAAAACAAAAATTAATTTGCTTTGGCCAAATTAAAATTAATTAAAATTATGCAATGTTGCCCTTGTGTTAATTTTAACGGTGAGGTTGTTGTGATTTAAGGCTACAATTAGTTCTAGTGTTTGAGAGAGAAACTCTGTAATCGAGACAGGACATTTTAATAATCCTGGTTATAAACATTTAATACATCATCTTTAGGGACTCACAAACACATTGTAATTAACTTTTACAACTGAAATAAATCAGATTGCATTAGCATACTGCAAAGGAAAAAATCATTTGCATGATTGAAAACAGCTCAGAAAATTATGTACAGCAGGCTTCATACAAACAGCAGCACTCACTTTTGCCAGGTTTCTTCTCTGGGGACTATTTCAGCTAAGTCCAGTTTTAGATTCTCTTGATGATTCTAGCTTTTGCCGTAAAAGGCAATAGTCTGGTTTCCGAGGAAGTCGTGAAAGCCACCCCGTGGTCATCAGCATGATGGCCAACTCTACTGTAAAGTGATTAGGGGATATAAATAAAACCATGGCACGCACTTGCTGCTTAGCTATTATCCTGTGACTAAGCAATACAGTCAGGGAAAGAAGGTTCTTATTTATGTGCCATTCATATGTTTAGGAGGGCTGATTCTAGATTTATAACACTTCTCCACGGCCAGTACCTCATCCGCTTGATGGAAGGCCAGCTCCTTCCTGAACAGTTCCTCTGTGATTGGTAAAATGGCATTTCCCATGCTCATTTTACAATGAGGCAAATGACACCATTCCTTGTTGAATTGACTAATATTTAAGCAAAAGGCTTTCTGGCCACACAGTGCAGGTAGACAGACTTTCAACATTTGCGTCAGGCATCCGGGTTAAGCGGAGTGATTTCTCTTTCTTGGAAGCCACATGTGTAGGACAGTGCTCAAACACTGACCCTGCTGACTTAAGGTTTAAATCCTTAGTTCCATCCTTAATTTACTGTGAGAAACTGGGTTTTCTCCCTTAGTTTCTCCATATGTAAAATGGACATATAAACTTTTATTGGGGACTCAGTGACAAAATGTACAACATTTATGTATGGCGACGTGTGAAACACAGACCAAGGAGTCAATAAATATTAGCTACTGGCATTGCCAAAATTATTTCTCTTCAGTGGCTCACTAGTCAAGAGACGATAACAATCACTTTTATAATATTTGGGAGCTGGTACGTGTCTGCTTGAATACTCTCAGAACCTTTTCTGAATATGAAATTTGGCCCCAACCTTGCAGTCACTTAATTAAATAAATACTATTCATCTATCACCTGCAAAATGTTATCAGCTTCTAAAGAAAGTGAGACCCGGGAGCTGAAGTCAGTGAAGTCTGAACACACGCTCTTACCTAAATCAAGGTATGGTAACCTCGTCAAATTAGGAAACTAACTTAAGTGGCCTCTCTGAAGTGTAGTTAAGTTTCCTCACCTTCACTGCTTCTTAATAATACCATAAAAAGAGGGGAGAAGAAAAGTGGAGTGAGAGGAAGGGGCAGGAAAAAAATCTAAATAAACAAACAAACAGAAATCAAAAAGAGTAACTGCCAAGAGGGACACCATTTACGAATCCATGTTGGATCTAAAGCGGAGAAGCAGGATGAGGTAGCTAGCATGGCCTGGATATACCAAAGCTCTCTGCCCAGGACAGATCTGAAAACAGCCCTGCTCCCTTTCTTCGCGCTACATCCTATTCCTAATTGAACACCTACATGGCAGTGATGCCATTTGCATGGGATCCTGGGTGCGGATGAGTAAAGGCAGCTTAAATGCTGACACTGTGAAATCACACAGGACAGGGATGGCTGAGGTTTTTCTCAGGCAGTTTCAATGAGCAGGAAGTAAATATTTTCAAGAAACTGCTTCTACTCAGATTTCTACCCAAATTCTAGATATACACCACAGTTGAACAGGACATAAAACTCACCTTGTCAATCTTCATATGAGTCTTACATTCTGCCTCCTTTTGAGAGAGCACTTGGACAGCTCTAATGGGAATCTCCCCATTTCTCTTGAGACTATTGTTTATTGACTTAAAAGAGCAGTAGCTTAATTAACAGAAGAAATAAAGCCTCCTACATAATTAACTAGACATTTACCTAAAATCAATAACCTAATTGCCACACCTAGGTAGAGAACAGTGGGATCCAACGGAAAACAATCCATTCATATCTACACATGGAACAAGGTGTTTGTTGGTTTGCTTAACAGACTATCCAGATCTGAGGAGTGATACTTTATTGAACAGTCAATTAATCCTTTCAGTACTGCAAATATAGGCAAACAACAAAGAGCCACGAGTGTCCAGGCTTACGAAAGGTCAAGGTTAGCAACCTGCAGCCCTGAGTTCTTTCTCTGTAAGCATAGACGATGAACAAGTTTTAGTCCATGCTTTAGGACACTGACTTTTCACAGGGTGTAAAAGCTTTGCAGACACTGGAAATACGAATTTAGCTCCATAGCCTGTCTCTACAGATTCTCTATTAGATTCCCTCGATAATTCTAGCTTTTGTCATAAAAGGAAATAGTTTGGTTCCGAGGAAGCAGCAAAAGCTGTCCTGTGGTCAGTAGCACTATGACCAACTATACTGCAAAGTGATTAGAGGATATAAATAAAAGCATGGCATTCCTCAGTAGTGTTTCCTTATTGGCTGATGCACATCACTCTACTTCAAATGGTGTTTGACACAACCAGCAATATACATAAAATATATTCAGGGCTTTTAATTAAATCATGTGAAGAATTGTTTCTCATCTAGGAGAATGGATTATTACATTTGCCTAAGAATGTGGGTCAATGTCAAAAAGGCTTGAAGTTCAAGTTGAATGAAGTATCCTTCAGTCTGCAACCTTCCCGGAGTGTATTTTCATCTTCCCATCCTACACAACTGGACATAAAGTTTCCCAAGGCTGAAGTCATTTCTTGCTTCAGAAAGCATTTCATTTCTAAAAATGCCTTCATATGTTAGCATGGCCTCTCTTATGATGTAGTACTTTCAACCTTGGATGTGATCTACTTTTTAACTTCATACCAACATACTACAAATTTGTAAACATATAAAACTTGTAATAATCGTGGTAACAGCCAGAGTCTGGGTAGGAGTAGCGCTGGGCTAGAACACAGAAATAAGCACTAAGTGTTTGCCAGTCGCAACAGGAGCTCTCAGATGGCATTGCTCAGAGACCCTGTGTCTAGAATTCTAGAGCAGAGAGAGCATGGAATTAGGTAGGTACATATCTAATTGTCATCTACATCATAAGAGAACTTTTTGTTAATATTCACTCAATTGTAAGAAAACTTTTTGTGGACATCACAAGACGATGGTCTCTCCATTTCCTGTAATCTGTCACCCAAAGCCACCACTGAATGCTCACACTGCTTTACATGCTCACACACCTCAAAATTGTGTGATTTCTCCACTTCTTTGAAGTGTTGACAGCTCCAGATTTACCTCAAGGTCATACTTTCTTGACTTAATGAAGAGAGACATATGAGTTTATATTTTTATATTCTAATGCTTGTACCTTAACATACTTTTATATTATTCATCTAACATTATGCTGCTGTGACAGATCCATAGGCTTCCTTGGGTTTTTCACAAGAGTTCCTGAACAAACCAACTGGAAGGACCTGTGTCATAGACTCTCCCGAAAAAGACTCTGTTACGCCTCTCGTTTTGTGCACAGCACAGACATTGCTCCTGTGTCACAGCCTCACCTCTCAAGGGTAGGCTTACATTCAGTCCTTCAAATCAACGCACTACTACCAATTGTTAAGGCAACTATTACTGAGATATCTCCCCAAAGCCCGGTGCTACTGAAGGTGAAGACCTTCTGGAGGTGGGAACCAGTGGAAGAAAGTAAGGTCATCAATGGCATACCTTTCAGAGGGAGCGTGAGATCACAACCGCCAGTGGCTTGTTTCCTCTTGGTTTGTTTTGCTTCCTGGCTACCCCGAGGGAAGCAATCCTCTGCCATGTACTTCTACTGTAATGTGCTATACAGGCCAAAAGCAACCAGGTACCTGACACTTTGGGAACCATGAGCTAGATAAGTTTCCTCCCAATAAGTTGGTGGATTTCAAGTGTGTCTCACAGGATGGGACAGCTGAGCAGCAGTCCAGCTGGTGCTCACCCCAAGTCCTCCCTGCTCAGCAGCACCCCAGAGTGATGTTTCTGTTGAGTAAGGATCACAACAACAGCTCCAGGTTTATGGAATGTCATGTTCTTTGCGTATGTTTCATCACCAAGATCCCCCATCTCCGAGCTGGGTGTTACCGCTACTTAGAATAGCAGAAACCAGCTTAGGAGGTGGTAGCTCAAGTTTTCCAAAAAGCTCTGCTTTTTCCCATCCGGTAATATCAACAATTGCATTTCGTCAGAGTAAGAAATAATAAGGTCACATATGTTCGTGGACCCCCGTCGTCACTAACAGATACAAACATGAGCGGCTTGCTGCCGTTCTATTCGGCACTTAGCATTCAAATCTCCATGTGGCTTCGTGTGTACTTATCTGATGGTTTATTGCTGCTGTTCAAAATGAAAACAAGATTAAGAGGAAAAGCCAAGGCATTACGTTGAAAGCAGAAGGAATGTTCTAGTTAGGATTGTTTCACTTACTGCCAGCTCTCTCCAATTAGCTGACACAGACATGCTTACGTCCCCTTTTTAAGCAGGGTTCTTGTGCTATTATGCTAAGGTGACAGGGAAGGTGGCTGAGACTCTCCTGGCTTCAAAGAATAGTACATTGCTGCGTGTGAGGGAGACGCTGTTGTCAAAATTATTTCCCCAAATGAAAGGGAAAACAATCGTTACAGCTCATTTTATCCATTTGTTATACGTTTTTCTGAGTGATTTGCACATATTTAATTTTTAAATTTTTAAGGTAGCTCCAAAGTTGCAGCACCGTCATTTGCTTTCGCCACTGTACAAGTAAGTAGGTAACCAAGGCAAAGCGTGTTTAAGTAAATTGCCCTAAAACACACAGTAGTTGTAGCAGCGCTGAGATTCCCACGGAAGGACGTGCACCAAGCCACGGTGACAATTAACTAAATGACTCTCCTAACTGCTCTCTGCTTCTGTGGCTGCAATGATGAAAGACTGGTGGAAACCACAGGCCACTTTCCCCAGTGGTGGAGGAAATGCATCTGAAGGCACATTGCATTACACAAACATGTCTCTATTACCTTTGCATTAGCTGTGCTGAGTGATGCATCCATCATTCTGAATTTAAGTCGCTCTTTTTAACCACTTATCAGCTGAGCCGTGGAAGCAAAGAGCCAGTGAGAGGGATCAGGGGCCATTTGGGTTTTATATAAATATTACATTTTCCATGAATATTTTCTACTGAAAAAGTGGTCAGAGTGGTCAAAGCAATTTTCTTTTTAAATACGGAAAGCATCACAACCCGGGAGCAGAAGTCCCCAGTGAATCTGGGAAGTGTCTCAGTGTGTTTCTTGGGGCACCCATGCCTGTGTGAGCTATAGAGCTGTGTGTTATGTGACTCTGATGTGTTCCTACGCAATTTCAGCACCATGTGAACACCATGCGTGGGCTTACACCAACAGCGAGCTACAGTGTCACTGTAGAAATCAAGCTAATGGGACCTGGTTTGTCTCTATCACTGTCTGAGACTGTGTATTGGTATATATTTTAGTTTCCTCAAACTCCAGAGGTATATTTGGGATAAAATAAGGATGTTACATGATTTAATGTTTGAGCAATTTTCATCTATTCAGGTAATTTTTTCTTACATATTACAGGTGAAGTTCACCAAGACTGTACTGCATTCAAGTGGCCAGATTAGAATATCTATTTAAACTAATGCTTTCTTCATATTGATTTTCAGCAAGAGATTATTTTTTTTCCTTGGGAACTTGTCATAGTCTGTTTGTGTTCATAACAAAATAACATAGATGATATATTAGTCAGGGTTTTTTTAGAGTAACAGAACCTATAGAATGAATCTTTTTCTCTTTATATATATATATATATATATATATATAAAATATATGCATACATATGCCTTATCTACATATATATGCTTCATACACACAAAGATGGGTGAAAGAGAGAGAGAGAAAGCAAGCAGGCAAAGAGCAAAAGCTTCCTTTTTCCATGTCCTTATAAAGGGTTCCAGTAGCAGGTATGGCCCAGATTAAAAGGTATGTCTTCTGAATTAGAAATGGATCTTTCTACTTCAAATCAAACAAAAATTCCTCACAGCTATGCCCCCTATTTTCCACCAACCAAGAATAGCCATCACAGATGAATAACTGATTCATAAGAGAAATTCTCTTCTAGTCCTAGGGGCTGGGAAGTCCAAGATAAAGACAAGAGCATGTTTTGCCTGGTGAGGATGTCTTCCAGTTTAACAGATAGAATCTTCTTTGTGTTGGTATGGCAGAAGAGGCCTCTGGAAGATGCTCTGGTGCTTTTAATTTGCTGAACCTTCCCCCTCTCTCTTTCTCTCTCTCTCTCACACACACACGCACACATACTCATTTATTTACTGTGTGTGTGTGTGTGTGTGTGTGTGTGTGTGTGTGTAGGTGTACAGGCATACATATGTAGGTATGTAGGGTGCTGTGGTGTTCATGTAGATGTCAGAGGCAACTTTTTCCTTTATTTCTGAAATACGGGTCCTGGGATGACCATATTTGGCAGCTTTACCCCATAAGCCATTTGTGTGCCCTAAAGCCTCCTCTTCCTTGAATGCAGTTTTCATATTTGTGATAGCACCTGCTGTCCTGATCTAATTATTCCCCTAAAGGCCCTACCACTTTCGTACTATTGAATCGCGGATTGTTTTTTAACATATGTATTTCTAGAAGGAGATACAAATATTCATAACAAAAGATGTTACTGAGGTAGAATTAATTTTCTCACATCTGACATCTTTGAAAAACTTTTATTTCTAATGTGAATTAAGGTATTTAAATGATTTTTAACATTAAAATATGTATATAAAATTCCTTTAGTCTTTCTATTGGAATTCTAAGGTCACCCGGGGTCGTTAGCCAATGTTAAAATGTTGACATTTGAAAGAAGATATGGGACACACAATGGATTGTGCTACTGCTGATAGTCAGTCAGCTGCTTTCATTATCTAGCTAACAGCTCGGATAAGCCTTTAAAGATTTGTATCTATGGTATATTCTTTGACTAAGAACCACAACAATATTCACGTATTTGTACAGACTAACGCTTACAAGGAACTGAGCAGAAACCCAGCTCAGAGCCACAGGAGAATGGGAGGTTCTCACATTGCCAGGGTTTGTAGTGGATGAGGCAGGCTGAGACTGGGCAAGAATGGGCCATAGAGCAGGAGATTCATCGCAGAGACAGGACAATAACTAGGTAAACAAAAAGTCAGAAATTCAAGTTGTGAAGGGCTGGTCATGGGAAACTACACACTGTGTGCCCGAGCCCTTGGAATGTTATTTTCTAGACGGAATTCTGGAATAAGGAAGCTGTTTCCAAAACCTATAGACCTGTCTATGGAATTCTGTTATGACAGGTATATAAGTTCTTTGTGTTAAAAGCTATCAACATGCTTGCTTTCCTTTACTTTGAATTCTCCTTTTCAAGATTCACTACATTGTTGCCAGAAATAAATTCTACAGTTTTTGTTGGTTCTATCAAGCTGGAGACAAGTTATTTTCTGGTACCATAGGGTTTGCAGTGGGAAGGCTAGGAAGCTTGAAGAAGGGACTTAAAGGTGGGCTTTATTGCTCTCATCATTAAAAGGGGCCAGTTACAGCTGGATCTGTTTTAAAGTTCTAGTTTTCCAATTGTATACCATTCCTCCAACTACCCTTGATAGTTTGTTTCTCAATAGCTGTTACCGTGTATCAATCAGCCTTGCCTTACCTGTCCCCAGAGAGGCTTTTTGTCTTTAACCCTTTACGGGTATGGGTTCCATTTGCCAGGCTTCACTTTTATCTCATTGGACTTTAACTAGCCACACACACATCCCAGCTAATCTTTCCAAATTAGCATAGCGGCCGCTCAGGAGGTTCTCATTAGATGAGCAGCTGAGATTTATCAGACCTCATTTGCCTAATATGAAGCCTAACTTTGGGCACCTGGCCCTTTCGGTAGGGGGTAAGGGAGAATAGGAACAGGTCTTTTGTCACTGCTATGCAGTCTCACTAATTTGCTCCGCCTAATAAAATTACAAATGGATACAGCTTTATTCATATTGCCTTTATAGGTTATAATAACCTTGCTACCCCATAACCTCCTGCTAGCTGAATTAATCAGATCATATTAATATTTCTTCCTACTTTCTTTTAACTGGTTCTTCTCTTAATTAAAGGGGCCAAAGACGTAAACAGGGTAGGTGACTGGAAGCATGGCGTCGAGTTATAAACAAGGCTCATTAAAAAGATGGATGTGCAGGCAGACTGCAAAAATTGCTTACTTCGCAAGTGTACATTTTATAATTTCCTGACGACTAAAAGAACTAATGCCAGATCACACCCCCCTCCCTTTCTTCCATGTATAAAAGATGATAATTTTTTAATGCTAGGGTGGGGTTGGCGAAGCCTAGCAACCTATTTATCACATGACAAGGCTACTTCCTGTTTTATGAGCCTCCCAAGACAGAGTCTGTTTGCAAGTGGACAGAAAAGAAACAAACGAACAGACTGGGAAATAATCTCAATGCAAAAGGAAACTTAAAAAGATGAGGAACTTTTAATAGAAAGAATGCAATCTGTTAAACAACTGGTTTGAAAACAAAAATGAGGGTCTTCTTAACTTAAATTTTCAGAGCATGCACGTTCAGGGATGTCTAGGGTGTACTCTTGCAGAGTACAATAGAGATTGCACCTTTGCATGGGGACAATAATTGTTAGGTGGACGATCCTCAATAATGAAGCTTACATGCCCTTAAAAACTGCACCAACAGTAGACCTGAAAACAAACTGATTTAGAGATTGTAATTCAGATGTGTCTTGCATAGTTCTGGACACTCTAGCCATTGTGCACTGAACTGGTATGTACTTATACAGTATTGCTGCATGAACAATCTCTGGAATATAGAACACATATTTATAATCACAGATGTATTAAAGAATATGTAGCAATTTTATACATTACATGCTTATAATGTGCAACTTGTATTGATTTTTTTTTCTTATTCTACACTTGCCCAAGTATATATGCTTAGTTCTCATTCTAGCATTTGCAAACTTTTGCTCCGTTCAATTAACTAAGCAGAAGGCACTGGTGGGTTTTGTCCGTGTATTTGTAGGGAGGGCTGTTGTTCTGTTTTCTTCTTGCAGCAATTACCTCAGAAGCCCAGGTTCCTGTTTCTTCTCCTTCCACCTCCTTTCTCAACAAGAGAGAAAGTCATTCTGACAGCATGATGCACAGCCAGGCCGGGGAAGACCTGGCTCCTTCATGAATAAATTAGAGATGAAAGTTTAACAGATTTCCTTGCATGTTTATGGAAGAATCTTGCCCTAATTTACCTAAATGCTTTGAGTAGAAGGAAAGGAAATATAAGAGGCTGAGGTGGAAAGGTTAAAATCCCTGTTTAAGTAGAAGGCCTTTTTTTTTTTTTTTTCAATTTTTCTGCAGCATACTGAAACCCATGGGTGTTGCAATAGAACTATTGATTTCTTCCTCAAATATTTAAGGGAGAAGCCAAAGGCAGGAAGAGTTCTTTCTCCCTTCACCTCCATTATAACATAATCTGGCGTGTGTGTGTGTATGTGTGTGTATGATCTATGACCATCCATCTATCCATCTGTCTGTACATCTTACACACACAAATGGAGATTGAACCATATCTGTTTAAGATCTTCATTTCTCCAATTGTTCTCAAATTCTGTGGAAATGGCTTTTTTCTTCAAGTACTTCTTGGTGATGTATGCTTCTGTAAGTACCCTATTACCCTGTGTTCTCCAGGAGTGCATTTTTAGTGCCAGACAAGCCTGCCATGACATGGGATGTGTGGTCAAAATATTAGGTTTTCCACACAGAATTAGACTGCTTGGCTAATGGTTTTGAAATCCTGCCTCTGGCCAAGCCTATTGCCTAATGCTTCAGAAGCCAGGAACGAATTTGTACAACCCCAGCCCCTAAGATGGGAAAATGAGAAATTGGCCAGTAGAATCATATTTGCGCATGAGCTGAGTCTGTGGGTTCTAGATGTCTTTGGCTTCTCTGTAAGCTCACCCACAATTGCACCAAGAACTGTCACTGTAAGCAAGTTGCTCACTCTTGGGACACTAAATAGGAGGTCCCACTGTGCTTTCTTGCTCTTCTTTCCTGTTGGCTATTAGGAAATTTGGTGAATCCAATGCTCTGATGGTATTGGGGCTAAAGCAGACAGCTGGCATGAGCAGTGTGTAAGAAGAGTTGATGGAGGAAGTCAAGTTGTTCCATTTCATTTTCCCTCATTTTCAACTTGTTCAGTTTTTGTTGTTGCTTTTATTTCCTATTTCCACGGTAGTTTTATTTAGCCATAAAAATGCAAAAGGGGAAAAGAAAACGAAAAGAAAAACGGAAAACATTCTGTTTGTTTGTTTTTATTCCACTATTCTCTTTAAATGTCAGCAAACTATCCAAAAGAGTGTAAATATGTGTTTTTCGAAAGAGGTATCACTGTGATTGTGTACTGTAATAAGGAAAATCTTGCAATCTTACAACATACTTATTACCAAGTAATAAGTGCACAACATACTTATTACCAAGTATTTTTAATTTCCTCAAATTTTTCATAATATTTGCACCCAGCTCCTCAGATAACTTTTGGAACGTTTTCATCCCTGTGTGCTGTTCCTTATTTTAATAACCAGTCAAGTTTAGTGTTGAAGAAAGTTGCTTGTGGGACAGGAGACATTCAGTTTATTTAATTTAGTTGTGCTTGGTTTGTTTTCTTGTTTTTACTAGGTTGAGTAGTTTCAGACATCTACACTCACCATTTAAAAAAATCCAATAACACTAAACATTTGAGTGTACTAGAGTCTTTCTTTCTTTCTTTCTTTCTTTCTTTCTTTCTTTCTTTCTTTCTTTCTTTCTTTCTTTCTTTCATTAAAAGTATTTCCTTGTAGTTTATTTTGATTATGATTTTCCCCACAACTCCTCCCAAATCATTCACATTTTCTCATTCCTCTTTCTCTCCCTCTCATCCCTTCCCTCCCCCCTCTCTCCCTTCCTTTCTTCAACCCCCACCCTTATTATAAGGAGGATGTAAGGAAGGTATTTTTTCAAGACTTCTACAGAGTAGTTATGAATATTGGATGCTGAAACTTCTTTTTTTTTTGGATCATTCTCCCTCCTAAAATTGATTTTTTTTCTCTGTTCCTCTAAGTGTTTGTCATGAGAGGAGTGTGTAATTTCATGAACCTTCTCTTTAGCTTACAACTTCCTCTAAACAAAAGGACAATAAATAAACAAGGAGATAAGTCATTCTCTTTACTGTCCCACTCCCTTCCCTGGAATCTCTGGGGCAGCCAGAACCACATTAGTTCTTCAACTATTGTCCTGAATTAGTCTGCTCTAGTTCAGTAAGTATGAAGTGTGGGTAATAATATACACCAAACCAGAGGCCCACTGACACATTTGTATGGATACATATTTTTTTTTCTAGCACTTTTGGCAAACCTATCTTGCTGACCACAAGGATGAAGGTTGCAGGTAATTGTGTATGCAGTCCTGTGATAAATGACCTCCTTCCCAAGGACACTTGGCCAGGCCTTAATCCTGAGTGTGAGAGTGTATGTGTGAGCCCGCACGTGTGCGTGTGTGTGACTGTTTTCTGAATGTCTGACAATGCAACTTGATCATTTCCTGGTTTTGAGGCCGACCCTCGGCCATGCACACAGCCCCCCTCTCTGAAACATTATTATTCTGTCGCGAGGCCTTCTTTGGCCAGGATGTTGCTTCATTTCCACCTTTTGTCTCGGCCTGAATGTGAATGATGCTCTTTCAGCAATATCCAGCCGCTTAAACTCCCTGCTGCTGCCTTACATAAATATACAACAGCCGTCTCGCCCTATAACTCACTTCAGGCCTGGAAAAATAGTGACTTCCTTTATTGGTCCGATTCTCTGGCAATTCCCAACAGCTGTATGTTCGCACCTCAGAGGATCCTTATCTTCAGCTTTCCATTTGTCTCAGCACTATTCCCGGGGATTGCCAATAAAAATGATTCCCATTTTTATAACCCCTGAGAACGCAGGAGCCGGCTTTCCAGAGAAACCATGTCCTTCCACTACCCCCCAAATAAACAAACAAACCAAACCTGGGGACCACTTAAGGAAAAGGTGCATTTTGTCTTCAAGAGAGATGACCCGAGGAGCCCAGTGTGTAGGGGACTCAGTAAAATGCGGAGTGTAATCCCTAAACACATTAATTACGGTCAAGAAAATCTCTGTTTATTTCCCTCCTCGTGAGAATAAATTGGGAGCTGCAGCCTGTGACTGTTAAAATAGCATGTGTTTTGAGGTATACTCAGTACCCATCCATGTTGGAGGCTCACATCTACACAGGACATTAACACACTCTTCTCTACTGTTTATCGGTTCATTTTCCTGTGCATCCGAACACAAGGTGATTTGAAAAGCATGTTGTGGGAGGTCCTATTGACTTCACTCTGCAGAGGAGATATAGAAAAGAAAGAAATGTTGCTTTTGAAGTTGAGATTACTGTTCATTTTAAGGTAGTCTCATCAATAAAGAGTCTCTCTTAATTAGAGACAATGGGCCTGCGCTTGGGCTTACTGATTCAGAATTTGGAGTGAGGAGCATGATCAGAAAGCTGGGCCTCCTGCAGCCACAGCTGCTAAACAGAGACCTACCCCTTCCTTTCATAGCATGGTAAAAATCAGAAGTGAAACTTTCACTAAAAAGTGAAAGGCTCCGAAGTGCCTTAGAGATGGGAATGACAGGTTATGTCTCTTCTCCTCCATGATGAAGTGATGATTTCAAACGACAAGTCTGCGGGAAGGATGTTCAGATGGGGTAGACATGTGAGATTTACCAAGTGTTGCAAGATTGTACCCAGGATGAAAAAGCAAGCATATTAGCCGCTCAGATGCTAAACCGCATCATCCACAAAGGGTAGAGTAGAGAAAAGGGGGAAGAGGGGCAGGTCCCAGTCGGTGTGCCCCGCAGTTTTCTGGTCCCGCAGTCCCCCAGGGGTAGAGAGGGAACGCGTGGCTACTGAACACCTGAGCAAGCAGGCTTGCTTGGGAACTCCCTGGCACTGCTTAACATCTCTGTCAGTGTGAGCTGTTTTACTGTTTCTCCTCCTCCTACCCGACTTCACGCCAAAGCATGAATGACAATCGTGTGATTCTCTTCAGATAAGCACCATACATTCATCCTGCCCCCCCCAAAGACAGTTTCCAAACAAACAAACAAACAAACAAACAAACAAACAAACTCTTCTGTTTGGCACGGGGCAAACAAAACAGGTACAGATGCTTTGTTCCCGCTCTCTCTGTTTGGAAGTGTAAGGAAGGCTTTTTACCAGGTCTCCTCTACTCCTTCAGCTTGGACCCAGAGCTCCAAACCGTCCCTCTGAAGGAGAGCTGATGTCATTTTCCACGCAGCATCATTAATGGCAGCCCAGAGTATCTCGTCATTACCTCAAGCAGCTGTGGAAAGAACTTAACATTTTCTCAGGGTCAAATGTTCCCTTCTCAGTGGGGAAATTTTTTCTGCTCTAAATGAAATGTTACGAAATACATTTTTTTCCCCCAGCAAGCTTTGCACCGGGAGCTGTTTTATTTATCTGACTATTGTGAGTGCTGTAAAACACGCTGCTTCACATGGTAACACAAGCTCTTTTGAAAAGTGTGCCCTGAGTATTTGCAATCGTTATCGGGCCCAGATGTGCACTCGTGTCAGCCTGAAGCTCTGCTAGTTGGCTCCGATATACGGGATGTAATTATCTCGAAGGCCTTCACACTAAGTGTACAGCGGCATTCGATGACGATGACTGAGCTTAACCATTGCTTCTCTCTCTCTCTCCTTTCTACCCACTGTCCCCAAAGAACCCTGTGACAAAGAGTAAAACTTACTGCTCCCGGACTGGATTCCAAAGTTATTCCGGAGAGCGGCCCTGTGTTTTCATAGCGTTTTGAAGGAGAAGGAGCCAGTCATTATTGAGCTGAGGAAAAGAGACAGATTCAAAAACCTAGGACCAGAAACGGATGGGCTTGCAGGGACTCCGGGAAGGAGTCTGACGCAGCGCTACCTTTTCGGTCAGACACGGGGAAGCTGGCCTCTGCTTAGTTGGTTTTCTTCTTTCTTTCAGACCCACAACTTTCCAAGATAAGTCCATGAAAAACCATAATCGAGATAGATGACATTTCTAAACCCATGGTTTGCTGCAGAGAAAAAAAAAAAATTTTTTTTTGGACATGTTGAAAAAGTCAACATGAGGCAACCAAGGAGAAATGTGGGTTCAGCTGACCTGGATTCTTGAGAACACTGATCAGTGTTTCAAGATGGGGAAACGGTTGAAAACAAACAAAACAAGGAATGGCACACCCCGATAAAGGCAGCATAATTCCTTCTTGACCCTTGCTGGGAATCACTTTATGCCCTGAAGCATGAAATTTGATTGTAATTATTTTAGCTTGCTTGGCTACATATGTTATTGATGATCTTTCCTAAAAAGCAGCAGCCTTCTAGAAATCCTGCCACAGTACTTGACTCAAGGACCTGTAAGGTATACATAACAGAAAATAAACTGTGCAAGCATTCTCTATCGATTGCTTCACAGAAACTTGCTCATCCTGAAGTGTGGGTCTCCAGCTTTGTACATCACTGGGATGGAAAAACAAGATTACATTTTCAAAATCTAAATATTTATAAAGGGTACCACCAGCACATGGCTTACTGCTCTGAAATTCCATGTGTTTCAAAACAAACGAAGCTCTAGTAGACATTTTGGCCCATTGATTGTAAATATGAAAACTGGTTACTTTGCATACATAAGAGATGAGTTGAGACAAATGGTGTACATAATGATGTATTTATTTCATATAATGTAAATAATGGACATGCATCGGGAAGAGTACATATTGAGATGAAGGCCCTGGCTAGTCATTTATATATATCAGTTAAAAAAAATAGCAATTTTCCATTTCTCCATTTTTTTCTTCCTGTTGAACAAATGCATAGGCTTACCAGGTATGTCAATCAGTGAAAAATTGAATACAAAATAGTAATTTCCTAGGGCACTCACTTTCTGAACTGCAAAATGAAGGCTCAATACATATATATATATATATATATATATATATATATATATATATATATATGTTTGTGAGTATATGCATTATCTTTAGTTGTGTCTTATTATGAAAGAGTTTTCCTGGTAAACAGAGAATATTCCTTTTTGTAATTCAAGAAATCCATTGCACTATGACTATGCTTTATGCCATTGGGCCTTTGGAAGTTTTTTACTCCCATTGGAAGGAATCCTAATTGATAATGAAATCAGCCTGGATGATATCAGGCATCTCTCTCTAGTTGTTCTGCTGAAGAAGTTTAATTCAGAAATTCTGATGGCTTTGGGAACATTTCCCTATGTTCCTTTAATTTTTCTCTCCCACTATTTAATGCAAACCTACTGTGTGTTGTGCTCCTAGCTGAACTCTGCTGTATAAACAAAATCCACTAGACTTGCAAGGGTTCTGTACTGTTAGATGAGATCAATATTAAAAGCACAAAAATGCAGGGATTTCTTGACTATGCCTCCAAAGAATATGAAAAGGGAACAATGAGAATAAGGTCAAAGACAAGGCCCAGGAGACAAGGAACTTGCCAAGGGCTGGGAGGCAGAAAGGGTTCCTAAGGAAATTTTTCTGAAATGGCACTGAGACCTCTGTAGGAAGTGAGCAATCTGTTGAGGCAGAAGGCATCTTATATAGCAGAAAACCCTCTGTGTGTTCGTGTCATGCATCTAAATCTGTTCAAATTTCTGAAATTTTCATTCAAAGAGCAGTAAGACTGTAAGATCAAGCAATCTAGAAGAAACTGGATTCCATGTTCCTTTACTCCCAGTAGAGACAGGCATATCTCTGAGAGCTAAGGCCATCCTGCTCTATGCAACAACTTCCAGGACACTAAGGGCAACATAGCAGCTCTGTCACAAAGTAAAATAAAATAAAATACAGTTTTTTAAATAGTAGGAGCATACCCCTTTAATACCAGGACTCAGGAACCAGAGGCATCTGTGTGAGTTCAAGGCTAGGCTTGTCTACCTATAACTCTACCTTTAATCCTAGTGAGTTCCAGACCAGTCAAAACTATGTGAGAGACCCGGTCTCAAAAAAAAAAAAAAAAAGACAAAAAGAAGTCTGTTCCCTAAATTGACATCAGATAGACATTTCTGATCTTTACGTATCCTTCCCTTGACTCTTCTTGACTCTACTGATTATTTTTTAAATTTTGTTAAGAATTACTTATTTTATTTCATGTGTATGATTGTTTTGCCTGCATGTATGTGTGTACATCATATGTGTGCCTAGTGCCCTTGGAGGTCAGAGCTGGAGCTACAGGCATCTGTGAGCCACCATATGGGTGATGAGAGCTGGGCCCAGGTCCTCTGCAGGAGCAAGTGCTCTTAATCATTGAGCCATCTATCCAGTCCTACACTGTAATTTTCCTCCAGAATTCATCCAAAAGCACATGAGACAGCTCTGCAAGGGCACTAAGAAACCTGTAAGATACGAGGAAATCATACAACAAAGGTACATCTCATCCCAGGTTAATTCCAGGGAAACACGTTATGCTATGAATAAATGGACAAGAATCCTGAGAGTTCTAAAAGCATACGAGTCAGAAAGAAGTTGGAGAACAGAGCGGAAGAAGGAAGGATATCCTCTCTGGGCATGTTTCCTAGATGATTCAAAACCACAAGTGCCTAAGAGGCCTGGCATGCTTAGAGACCTGACAGCAGGAAAATAATGCAGAGGAAAGTGGAGAAAGCACACACATCTTCCTAGGTGAGGATACCCCGCTGCTTTTCCTTTCTTCCCATCCCCACCTGACCAGCTTTAGCAAGCTCTCACACCTCCTTTTAGGAGATAATTTCCCCCTGCAGCCTTTGTTCTGCAAAGTCAACACGGCTTATGAAAATCAACTTGTATTCTGTATATTTAATACATCATCTCTGAGGATAGTCATCCTGAAATCTGAACTTGTTTCTGTTATCTGGCTCCACTTGACAATGATTTATGAACCAGAAAACAAGACAGCTTCATTTTCATAAAGCAAACGGAACCTTCTGGGCCAGGAGGAGCTGTGAAACTTGTTTTGACTAGAAAACTGAAACAAACATGACATAAAAGTCAATACGACAGCACCACTGGGCTCTCATTTTACAAAATAACTTTTTTTTCCACACTCCAGCAGGATGACAGCTGAGATGTTGCATTCTCAGAGAGCAGTTTTTAGCTTCGCTAATTACCCACCCAGTGCAGTGATGAAGGACCCTGGAAAACGGAAATAAGCACATGACAATCATTCCTCTAGAAGTGTCACACACATTCTGCAATCAAGAACTTTAAAATGTTTCAAAGGCAGTCTTTTATAGTTTTCATTAAAAATCCTTAAGCTCTTAGAGATCTGACAACTTGATTTGATTGATGTGTGGGCATCACTCACCATCAGAAATGGTACCCCAAAATGAGAATTTACAACTTAGTAATGTACATGAACCACACTGACCAGTGCAAATACAGACTGGTGCCCATATAAACATTTAACATGGGCATCGTTGCAATCACAATCCCTTGTCCATTCTTAGAGTTGTAGGGTAAGAACAGTACAAAGGCCAAAGTCCTCTCCACAGCCATAACTGTAAGTTCTCTTTGTCCCAATCAGTTTTCGCTTCTGTATAATGATGATATGAGCCTTTAGTTTTGCTGACAAAGGACATCATGGGATCTTATGGGACATTATGCTTTTAGTGCCTTCCGTTGTTTCTGATGGCTAGTTCAGCTCAGTAAGGGACATGGCGTGCTGCCACCTTCTTCCATTTCTTTTTGGGAAAAGAAATGGAAGAAGGACAAAGCCACAAGCAATACAAATGCTATAAACTACTCCAAGATGCAGGAATAAAAAGATTTCTCTAAACCCCTTCAAATTATACAAACACAGTGACTTTCAAGTTACATCATGAACACACCTGGGAGAACTGGGATGGCAGTGTTTTAAGTGTCTCATCTAGTCTGAAAATTGTCTTACAAGGAGACAGGGACATAAGACAATGGGTATTTTAATGGACTGCACTTGGCTAACTTAAAGGTCTGAATAATTGATTTAAAATCATAATCTTCATACATACTGGTAACTATTAAGCTTGTATGGAAATATTATATATAAAACACATGAGGATTGATTATAATTTCCAGACTTATTATTTAATCTCTGCATAGCTTTGATTTAAATCTCATGCTACATGGATAGATTTTTATTTGCAAAATAAAATGTGCAATTTAGAGAAGTGCCAATTTCTGCATATATTAAAAATAATAATTGGTCATTGTCAAAATCATATTGTTATTTCTTAACAAGAAGCAAGAAGAGCTGATGTTTCCTTTGGTGTCATGACCACCTTCTCTCTACTTCCATTCATCTAATTGTTACTTTTTACATTTAAATTTTTATACTAAAAGATGCATGAGCTTTATGTGCGCATTTTAAATAATCTGTGTTTTGAAAGTGTCATTCTTTTTTTTTTTTCAAGATTAATTGAAAGCATGTTACCAACCCATTCTGGAACCTTTTTTTCACTCTTCACACTCACAGAACCATTAGCTTGATCAGAGCAATTTGCAACTCTTTCTTTCTTTCTTTCCTTTTTTTTCTCCTTTATATGGATCTTCCAACAATATGGGAGATGGATTTGCTGGTTTTAAGTGTGATGCCAATGGAACCATGCATGTGTTTCCATGACTTCCTCTTCCAGCAGCATTTGCAAATGCTCATACACATGGCTGCTCCTCCCCCCCCCCACCTCCAGTGTGCATTTCTCATCCTTTTTGTTTCACTTTTTCCCATTCCAGTCTGTTGTAGGTGAGCCTGTGGTTTTGAATAGTGCTGGGTGGACACATGAATTTTTGCAGGTTTACATCTATAGAAGTCAAATTGACGTAGTAGAAGGGAAACACATTTACAAGTGATTAGGTAATATTAAACTGTTGTCCAAGATGATTGCATCAATTTATTCTCTATTCAGCATTAGAGTTAAGCCCCCTGTCCTGCATCTTTGCTAAGTCAAAATAATGAGCTTATTCACTGAAATAAAAAGGAACAATTCAATCTACGGGCAATTGGTCATCAAGAGGAAATTTTGATTGTAAGGAGATGGTTCACTGGGTAAAAGCACTTCTGTGAGCATTAAGGTCTGAATTCAGATTCTCTCCATCCACACAGAAAGCAGGGTGTGGCCGTGTACATGCCTGTAACTCTAGTGCTGTGGGAAGCACTGCATGGAGGCAGGCTACTGTTGGGGCATGCTGGATGTTTTAGGTGTGTTACTGATCTGATTTTAACAAGTAGAGAGTGACCCAGCAGGACACCCCAATGGCTCCCTCTGGCGCTCCTCAGTTAATTAACTCAACACTCATGTTTTTTTGGTGAAGCTTGAAAAACAGCATCAAAATGCTTTGCCTGGATTTTGCCAAAGATCATCTGTCTTTAAAAACATTGATGGTCTCTCAAAACTCACAGCACAAGTGCAGAGTTGAATTAAAGCAAGCATGAGGCAAGCTGAAGGCTGGTGACTCCTTTCCTGCCTGAAGGCTCATTTGGGCACTGGGGGAATGGAATCTGACAGGGTTCACCCAGGGGGGTAGACAGCAGGGCGCTTAGAGGGGACAGAAAACAGCAGTGAGGAGAAAGTTTGGGCCAAAGCCTTTACATAGGTCTCTGTGGATAGACAGGGCAAGCTCAGGACCAGCTAGCTGAAAATAGTCTGCCAGCCTCTAAGTCATAGACAAGAGTAATTCTGAGCTACTAGCTTCCGGGCCCTTGGGCAAGTAAGGCAGAAGGAGTGTTCTGTGGTGAGTTATATATCTAAACTCCTGTTGGGACAAGCTTTCTCTGGTGCTCTCCTCCTGTTTCTTTAAAGGCATTGAACAAAAACAACAGTGAGGGCCCGTGATTGCTTAATGCAGGTTTTCTAACCTTTGTCCTGGTAGGCTTTTGTATTTCTTTTATATATTTGATTGGTAGATGACACAATGTAAAGATTATATATAAATATACATATTTATATATAATCATGTCATAATTTTATATATATATATATATAATCATGACACAATGGCTAACATTTTCGTGTCTGTAATTATCTATAATATCTTCGTGTTGGACACTTTTCAGTGCCCATCTTCAAATTCTCTCAGAATGTACAGTAGATCTGTTATTGACTTTTCTCCATATACTTGTTAGTCATTTGTGTAAACTATAGTCATCTACTGGGCTGTACCATAGAATTTGTTCATACAGTGCCTGTGTTATCCAACAATCCTGGATCCTCCAGCTCTGCCCCCCACATCCTCTGGAGGGCGCTATTCTGCTTTCTCCTCCTCAGAGATCCACTCCTTAGTTTCCATGGAGAAAGATGCAGTGTTTGCTACTCAGTGCTCTGTTACCTCATTTAATATAGCATCCTTTCATGAATCCATATTGTTGCAGATGGCATGTTTTCATTGGTGTATTTCAGCTGTTCATCTATTGTAGACATTTATAACCATCTTCATTATTTATTGTTAGTGGACATCACTAGGCTGCTGAACTGAACTTCGGCAAATGTTTCCCTGTGATTGTCTCTCATACACTGTCTTAATTTTCCTGACATATATAACCAATGTTGGGAAAGCTGGTGATCTTGTATCTCCCCTCGTGAAGCTCCTCCAAGCTCTACTTCACAGTACCTACACTAGTTTATAATTTCTCCATGCTGTATGAGTCCCATCTGTAGGCATCCTCACAAAAGTTTGTAAATCTTTGTTTATTGTTATTATTATTATTACTATTATTAATCAACCTTCTTCTCTACTCATAGAATCAATTGTTATAAATTTAGCACACTGAGTCTAACTAATAGTGATGTCTAGCAATAAACAAATGGAATGACTTTACTAGTAGCCATATGACTGGTGGAGAATAGTGTGGAATCAACAGATGTGAACAACTTACCCATGCTAACCAGACTTTGTGAGAGGAATAAGTTCCCTGGGAGGAGTCGCAGCCAGTGAGCAGATTAATGGTTTCCCTTCAGAGGAAGCAATGGAAAAGAGTCAAGGGACTTTGGTGACCAGAGCCTGATGAAAAATACACAACTTACTCATTCGTACTACAAAGGGAAAAAACAGTCTTGGTTACTATATAGTTAATCAATCATATCCAGCTGTCTTGACTATGAGAACAGACAAAAATATGAGTTTGATCTCTACCAATCTTCTTGTGAGGATGGGTGGAGAGACAGTCTCAAACACAAACTGGTTTTTTTTGCCAAAATTGGGCAAATGCAATAAGAAGATAGGATTTGGTAGGCCATTTCTAAAGAAATAAAAACAGAACTGTTAAATTGAAAAATCTAAGCTGACAGTTCTACTTTGCGAAAAATATCATGGGATATTCGTATCACCGAGGAACTAAAAGATTAGAAGCAGAGATGAAAACGTCTAAAGTCTTCATTCATTGTTATTAACTTCTTATTCTCTAAATAACATTGTATCTATAAGAGAAAGGTAAAGTATGTTATTTTTCTATGTGTATGTGGTGTATGTGGCATGTGTGTGTATGTGTGTGTTGTGATGATTGTGCAGGTATTGGTAGGTACAAATGGATTGAGGATAAAAGAGGACATCAGGTATCTGGGTCTCTCCCTCAATCTGAAGCTACTCCAACCATCAACCTGGGGATAGAGATGAGTGCATGGTCAGGTTCGGGTGAGGCTTTCTCTCTTTCCTTCCTTTTCTTTTCTTTTTTTAACTGTGGGTGGTAGAAATTTGATTTCAGTTTCTCTTTTTTTGCTCAACAAGTACTCAACTCAATGAACAATCCTCACCCTTTTCCACCCTGAGTAGTATTTTTAAATGACTAGTGATAAATATTGTGCACGCGTTAAGATGGATTCTCATTGGATATTTCAGATTGCTGGGTAGTGTCCAGTTACCAACAGAAAACATAGTATCGTTGCCTTGAGATAGCCACACAGATTTGCTCTATGAACAGAGGACTGCAGATGTATGGATGAGAAAGAAAGTGACATCTTTGTCCTATCAGGTACAGGTATGTTTCTTACCAAGTAGCCCATTTGATGACCATAGGCCAACAGGAAATAACTATCTTCATGTCAGGAAGGGGAATGATAGACCCATCTGTTCAGACTTCTCACTGATATGTTTTGATTGCATACTGTGTCCCGGGCTCTACGTTTGCTGCAATTATTCCTTTCCACCTGCCATTTGAGATAAGAGAGTAATGCATACCTTCAGTCAACTAAAAAAAAAAAAAAAAAAAAAATAGAACCACTCTGGAAATCAATCTGGCACTTTCTCAGACAACTAGGAATAGCGCTTCCCCAAGATCCAGCCATACCACTCCTAGGCATATATCCAAAAGAGGCTCAAGTACACAATAAGAAAATTTGCTCAACCATGTTTGTAACAGCTTTATTTGTAATAGCCAGAAGCTGGAAACAACCCAAATGCCCCTCAACTGAAGAATGGATGCAGAAATTGTGGTACATCTACACAGTGGAATATTACTCAGCAATGTAAAATAAGGAAATCATGAAATTTGCAGGTAAATGGTGGGACCTGGAAAGGATCATCCTGAGTGAGCTATCCCAGAAGCAGAAAGACACACATGGTATATGCTCACTCATATAGACATGTAATACAGGATAAACCTACTAAAATCTGTACATCTAAAGAAACTAATCAAGAGAGAGGACCCTGACTAAAATGCTCAATCCCCATCCGGAAAGGCAAAGAGGAAGGACATCAGAAGAAGAAGAAAACAGGAAACAAGCTAGGAACCTGCCACAGAGGGCCTTGGAAAGGCTCTGCCCTGCAGACTATCAAAGCAGACACTGAAACTTATGGCCAGCTGTTGGGCAGAGTGCATGGAATCCTATGTGAGAAGTGGGAAATAGTAAGATCTGGAGAGGACAGGAACTCCACAAAGAGAGCAACAGAACCAGAAAATTTGAACACAGGGGTCTTCCCAGAGACTCATACTCCAACCAAGGACTATTCATGGAGATAACCTAGAACCCCTGCACAGATGTAGCCCATGGCAGTTTAGTGTCCAAGTGGGTTCCATAGTAATGGGAAGAGGGACTGCCTCTGACATAATCTGATTGGCCTGCTCGTTGATCACCTCCCCCTGAGGGGGGAGCAGCCTTACCAGGCCACAGAAGATGACAATGCAGCCACTCCTGATGAGATCTGATAGACTAAGAGCAGAAGGAAGGAGAGGGGGACCTCCCCTATCAGTGGACTTGGGGAGGGGCATGCGTGAAGAAGGAGGAGGGAGGGTGGGATCGGGAGGGGAGGAGGAAGGGGCTTATGGGGGGATACAAAGTGAATAAAGTGTAATTAATAAAAAAATAAAATAATAAAAAATAATATAGTAATACACATTTGGGTCACTGGGTGCTAAATAATTTGATAAGATACTAGTTACTGCATGAGGGGCCCTATTTAATCTTGCCCCAAGCACAAAACTGAGGTTTGATTCTGACTCTAACCTTTAAAATTATAAAACAATCTGACTAAAATTTTACTGGAGACAAAACAGTTCCGTGTGAGTGTGTGTGTGTGTGTGTGTGTGTTTGTTTGTGTGTTCATATGTGTATCTATCCCCACTGGTATAGTCTTTTAAAACATTATTTATTTATTTATTTATTTATTTATTTATTTATTTATTTATTTAATTTAGTCACGTTACATCCAGATCATAGCCCCCACCCTCTTCTCCTAGTGCTGTCTTTTGGCAATAATTGAATTTCTATGATCAAAGTCAGATAGGAGACTACTTACAACCTTAGCAGGGTTTATATCCTGCTTAAAAACGGGTTGGTAACCAAGCTCATCCTATTATAACACTCACAAAGCGGTGTATGCTTGTTTTTGAAGTTTCAGACTCAAGAAACTCTTGCACTGTTGAGGAAATTCTGGGCTTTTGCCTCTGGGTTTACTTAAGCAATATAGACAGCCATTCTCACATCAGTGTGCTCATCACCAGAAGAGGGGAAAAGCCGGGCAGGGCTTACCCAAAATAAACGTGAGTCCTGTTTAAATGTACCATGAGCCACCGCCCAGATTATAATTGGTGCCAGTTTACAAAGAGAGCGAGATGGAGATGAAGACCCTTCAAAGGCTTCTGATTTAGGCCTTGCCTGTCTGCACCGTTATTGCAGAGCTTTGATTTTGACCTAGGCCTCTCTCTCCCGCAGGTGTCTGCCTGGGATCTATGGGCAAGGCGGGTCACATAGAAACCCTCTAGCACGAAGCTGATAACCCAAGCAAGCAGGCAGCAAAATTACCCTCCCAAGCCATTCATTATGTGCTTTCAATATCCACTAAAAGGGTTGCCCTCCCCTAACTGCATATTTATACATATTTATTTACTAATCAATAAAGGAAAATGGCTGCATTATTTTGATTAAAATATCAGACCTACGTATTACTATAAAATCGCATTTGAGAAGCCAGAAGAAGAGGAGATAGCAGTCCTTGCAACCCTCCAGCCTATGATATATGGTATTTCCAGCCTGCGAGGAGAGCAGACACATTAAGAAAATAGTGCTAATGATATTAAAGTACTTTACAAGGCTTGTTACTAGGAGCTGACAAACCTGTCAAGTGTATAATGTAAGAGGCTATCGTAACGTTCTCAGAAAACCATACCTCTACCCCATTTCAGTGCAATCTCCTAATAATGGAGTTGCTATAAATTCTAGCCAGCAATGGGATGGAGCCGTGGCTTCTCACCCCAATGTGAGGACATGATAAATATAAAAGAAAATGGCTGTCAGTTTTGGCGCCCGAACCTTATTACAAAGTCTTAATCTTACTGGCCTCAGCACCTTTTATCACCGCCTTGTTATGCGCTGATGGCTTTTTTATTTGCTGAGAGATGGAGGATGTGTCATTTGATGTCCTTTTATGTAGCCACTGCTCTGTCCTCTCATGAAAAAAAAAAAAAACAAAACATTTTATATGTTTATTACACTAACCGATTAAACACAGGACCCACACTGTTGGCTTCGGTACTGAAATTTGAGGACTTAACAGGGTCTCAATTCAAATACGTCATTAGGAGTATTTATGCGAATGGAACTCAAATAGGAAATTAATTCTCCTCAGCACTAGAGCTGGCACCTTCACAGTGTTCTTGATTGTTTATTCTCGCTGTTATTTGTTATTGGGATTGGTCATTCGCGGTTCCAAGGTCAGCCGGAAATCTCAGCTCTCCCTTTGCTTCTTGCTGCAGACACCCGGCTCAGAGGAAGGAGACCAAGTAAACACAGGGTAGTGAGAACTGGGCTCGGATTCAGTCAACTTGATCCTTGAGAGAAGAGAGATTGCAATTATCTAAATATTAGTCTGGATACCTCATAGCTCATTTCCCATCTTCTTCATTTATGGCTGGGGAGAGTTTGGACCTCACTGGGAACATAGACCCTGCTGGGACTTTTATCCTGGAAGCTCTGCAAAGTGGCAGCTTGGGGTACTTAAGGGAACCGGACAATGATGGGTCAGTTTCAAGCTTCAGCCAGTCTCCATCCCCAAATCTTATCTTCAATGTGTGTTCAGAAAAGGAGAGCGCTCTGAGTTTCTACACGCAAGGGACTTGAGCACGTCTGTTCTGTCTGCCTGCTGAAAAGCAGACTCCAGAACTAGGAAAGTCACACAATTTTAGTGTGTGTGTGCCTCATGTGTGTGCCACATGTGTGTGCATATGTCCTTGTATGCACGCACGTGTGCGTGTGACTCATGTGTGTGCCACTTGTGTGTGCATATGTCCTTGTACATGAACATACGTGAATTTATGTGTCCACGCAGGTATGTACGTATGCGTGAATGTATGAATGAATGACGATAGAGGCTAGAGGTAAACGCGTGATGTGATGTCTTCAGTAGTAACTCCCTTATTGTAGGAGGAAGACCGGGTCTCTCACTGGACCTCTCGTTGATCGGGATAGCTAGTGAGCTCCGGGTGTTCACTGGTGGTCGCTGCCCCTTCAGTCCTGGGATTACAGACACACATACACTGTCATGCCCAGGTTCTCACATGGTGAGTGGGGATCTGAACTTGGGTCCTCATGCTTATTCGGCAAGCACTGTGCCCACTCTCCCCTCTCCCCAGCCTGAGATTAACAGCCCTATAGTGAGGGGAGGAAGTGTGGGTGTTCAGTGTGCTTTCCCCAGCCTGTCTAGTAGAGAGTTGGCCTCACTCAAGGCTTTTGCAGCAAAGCCAAAGGCCGGATGGACCCAAAGATTGACTTATCTATATGTTGTAGGAAATTCTCACATTGGTCTCTCCACTCTTGATATATAAGTGGTTCGTTCCCATGAAAGTAGGTGTGTGAAACAGGTTGAATTGATTTCAAATCAAGAGCTGAATTTTTACCACTATGATTTTTCTTTCTTGGGCTGTTAGCCAAACAAATAACAGATTAGACTGTGTTTTTGACATAATAACATTTTACTTAAAGAAAAACAATTAGCTAGCAAACGAGGAACTGTACAGGCACAAATCCCATTTCACCTTATCTTTTTACACTCACCTGTGTGTGTTTGACGGCTATGTATGTATGTGTGCAAAATCTTGCTTGCATTCGGGCACACTTGTTTTTGCATGTGGAGACCCAAAGTTGATATCAGGAATCATTTTTTGATCATTCCTTGCCTTATTTGTTGAAGCAGTGCATCTCTGTCAATCCCATTTCTCACTTATTTGCCTCATCTTACCAGCCAGCTTGCTCTGGAACCCCTGCCTCTGCCTGCTGAGGCTGTAACTATAACCAGGCCACCATGTTTACTTAACAGTTGTGGGTTCTGGGAATGCAAACTCTGGTCCTCATGTTTAAGTGGTAAGCGCTTTAACCACTGAACCATTTCCATAGGCCCATAGATCTCCTTTAAAAAAAAAAAAATCATCCTAGAATGTTGCCTGAGCTAGATAGGAATCCTATTTGTTCTTGACTATGGGAAAATTAAGGAAACCCCTTATGAGTTTTTCTTAGAAAAATGAAAGAAGGTAAGCCCTTCCCTGAACGTACCTATATATGTGATTTAAAAAGTTCATTGTCTTCTTTGTCCTTTGTAGCTTGACTTTTCTCTACAATTCTCCTAGGTGAGTTTTTCTGCTTAGGTTATAGCTGTGGCATGAGTGAGCAGAGACAGCCCCTCCTGTGATTGCTCTTGTAATAAGGCCAATGTGATTTGCCACTATACCAAGAGAAAGCTGATGAAAAACCCAACACTTCAGAAAAGGCAAATTGCATGTCTGGAAATTTAATTAAGAAGGAAATAGCTGCCCCTGCACAAAAGTTGGCAGTACCCTTCACAATCTTCCTCATTTACACTCCTCTCTACAAGTATGAAAAGCACCTACCAGAGGCAGCAAAGCATGCCTGTGAGTGAGACAAGGCAGTGAGTTTGGGGCAATCCTGAGAAGCTGGTGGACCCGGCCCCCGACCAGCCCACTAACTGGCTTATAATGAGCAGTGTCTCATTGACTGTCACTATACATTCTGCAACTGCCTGAGCACCGGCAATCACAGAAATACCCAACATGCTTCAGTCCTTGAGTGCAGCAGTGCATTCTCCAGACATTACATGTGTGTGTTTTTGTTAACATGTGTGGGTGTTGCTGTGGCTATGTGTGACATCACTCATGTGGAGAGCAGAGGATAGTTTCAGGTGTCATTCCTCACTGCCCAAGGTCTTCCAGAAATTCTCCTTTCTTCACCTCCCATCTTCCCATAGAAGCACTGGGATTACAGAGAGGTGCCATCTTGCCTGGCTTTGTTTGGATCTTGAGGATCTACGCTCTAAGCCTTTCACCTGTGCATGTCAGCTTTTAAGCTTTGTTCAACATCCACAGCCCTTGCATTCTCAACACCACCTTCTACAATAGCTGTAGCAAAAATGCAATAAGGAGCAGATTTGCTGCTAGACACTGTCAGATCTGCTAATGTTGAGTCAATGTTTATTATCTCCTTTAACTTTCACAGTTACTAGAGGAGAAAACTGAGGTGTCCAGGAAGCAAGTAACTTGCTCAAGCTAACACTGCTAATGAGTAGCAGAATGATATAGTGTAGTTCATGGCCGGATTTTATGGTATTTACTACCATGTGACCTGGGTTTCTGGCTCAGTGTTGTGGAGTCCCGCCAATCATATGCTTCAGATAACTGTTTTGAAGTTCTAGCTCACACTTTGCAGACTGTAGAACATGGCCTGCACATGCTCAGTGTGTGCTAGCATATCTGTTCTCACCAGAACTGCTTATTGGAGATGGTGCTGACAAGGGCACCTTCATGAATGGCTATGGCCCTTTGTTGGGAATGTCCACATCATCAAGAAAAGCCTGTTCCTCACCACATGAGTCCTCAGGTACATATAAAGGGATACCTAAGGAGTCTGTTGAGGTCCTGTGGGAGACAAGCTGTGGCAAGACTGACCCTACAGCAGAGTTCACAATAGAAACAAAACTCTATCTGGAGTTCTGTCCCAAATCAACTTGCTATTATATATACACTCTCCCAAGGGGAGAAAGAGGTGAGCAGGGAAATAAGCAGGCAGGGATAAACAGCCTTTATATCTATTCCATATCAGCAGATATTGAACTGCTTTTCCTGCCTAAGCACTAGGTCTGTTGTCATGAGAACTACTGACAGGACACACTCAGGATCTTTGTACACCCACACTGTGTGGACACATGGTTCCCACTGCCCCTTAGTTTCCCGTTTACTTGTTTATCAGCACAGCCTGGAGCAGCTGGCACATCCATTCCTGAGCCCTAGTTTTGCAGGCTCCACCAAGCACTTCCCAACTTACTCAATGAACTGGGAGTACTTTTCTTTCTCTTCAACTTGTGTAACAGCCCCTTTTGCAAGGGCCACCATCCTGATGATCCTTCTTTCCCTTTCAAGCTTGGATGACATTTGGGAAACAGTTTTCTCCAGAAAATCTACTTTCATGGTCCTGATCACCACTGCTGCAAAGCACTGTAAGTCAAGAGGGAAATTAGCATCTCTGGTGCAATTGTCATTGTAGCAAATCTTAATTGCCCTGTTGTGACTACCTTATAATCACATGACTAGCACCACGGTCACACATTCACAAGGAGAGAAACAGTGACAGGGATGCTAAGTGGCTTCTTTTATGGCAGTTTATCAGGAGAAGGATGAGTCTCTTCCTCCATCCCTAATTGTATTGCAGCAGAATGAAAAGTCCTGCCAAGTTAAGGTAGGACTACTTTGTAACAATGAGCACTAAGCATAGTATCCCTGTGAAGTTCTCCAGGTCCACTCCTATCACACCAGTGTTACAGTTCAGCTGTGAGGCTGGAAGAAGGATACAGGAGGAACCTGTTGAAAGAAACTAAAGAAGAGCTCTCGATGTCATAAACCAAGGGACAAAGGATGAGCCAGAGATCAGAGGGAAAGGAAATAGCAGGTTTCTAATTTTCCCTGTTTCCAAGGCTGAGCCTAAAGAAACATGTTCATTTGATGAATTAAGAGGAAAGGCAACTGAGAGGCTGTGGTTAAGCACAGTCTTTGGTCTTCAGTCCCTGTCTTGGAGGCTACTACATCACTGTGGACCTCAAAGAGCAAGAGAGTTAGAAAGAAACCATTATTGACTTTACTCCAGTCTTCTGTGTTTAAATCTGGCTTGGTTCCAATTTAGAGAAATGTACGCTTGTGTCCAAGAGTTCTATGCAAACAATAACTCAATGAGGGACAGCCAAGCTCTCAAAGCATCCATTAGGACTAAGAAGCAACAAACACCAAAGTTACCTGGAGCACAACTTACAGCCAAAGAGCCGTGAAAGTAGCAAAGATTTGTTTGCACTGTGAGAAACAACTACACCAGCCAGAGAGCACCAGTGCTTCCTGAGAAACTGACTGAGGTAGTTAGACCAGGGACATGTGACAGAGGAACAGGTTTGTGTGCTGACAGTCATGTAAGTAGTAAGAAGCCCAGAATAGAAACTTAGCCCAAGATTTACCGTGGGTACTCTGAACTTAAACTCCTTTTGGGCCTCCATGACTAAAGTCCCTGTTGCTGATATAGTCCAGACCCAAACAGAGAAAAAGGAAATGAAGGGCTAGACGTAGCTTAGTTGTTAGAGTGTTTGCCTATCCTGAAAAAAAAACCAAAACCAAAACCAAAACAAACAAATCAACCTGGATTTCATGTGTTGATGCAGGTCTGTATTCTCAATACTCAGGAGGTGGAGGAAGGAGATCCCAAAGTTCAAGGTCATCCTCAACTACACAGGGAGTTTGAGGACAGCCTGAAATGGAAAACAAAACAACAGAAAACAGCTGGCTAAAATAAGAAAGAAAGAAAGAAAGAAAGAAAGAAAGAAAGAAAGAAAGAAAG
>NW_026596046.1:9898297-9931720 GCF_907164565.1 Psammomys obesus
AAGAAAGAAAGAAAGAAAGAAAGAAAGAAAGAAAGAAAGAAAGAAAGAAAGAAAGAAAGAAAGAAAAGAAGGAAGGACGATTGGAAAGAAAGAAAAGTAGGTAAATGACTATCTCTTCAAAATAGGACACATCTAAAAGACATATTTCTTTTATTTTAATGTTGCTTTCTTCTCATCCTGTTCTTTTTTAAATTTTTATTAATTTGATTATTACAATTTATTCACTTTGTGTCTCCTCTGCAAGCCCTTCACTCATCTCTTCCCAGTCCCACACACCCAATCTCTTTTCCCCCTATGCCCCTTCCCTAGTCCCTTGATAGGGGAGGACCTCCTCCCCTTCTATCTGATCCTAGTTTATAAGGTCTCATCAAGGCTGGCTGCATCATACGTCTTCTGTGGCCTAGCAAGGCTGCACCCACCAGGGGGAGGTGATCAAAGAGCCGACCACTGAGTTCATGTCAGAGACAACCCCTATATCCCTTCCTAGGAAACCCACTTGGAAACTGAGCAGTCTGTGGGTTTCCATTGAACAGGAGTTCTAGGTTCTCCATGCATAGTCCTTGGTTGGAGCATCTGTCTCTGCAGGCTCCCTTGGTCTCAGGTATTTTGACTTTGTTGTTCTTGTGGAGTTTCTGTCCAAATGGTAGGAAATAGAAAAGATCGTCCTGGGTGAGGTAACCCAGAAGCAGAAAAACACATATAGTATATACTCACTTATAAGTGGGTATTAGCCATATAAATAGGGTAAACATACTAAAATCTATAGTCCTAAAGAAACTAAACAAGGAGGACCTTAATCCTCACTCAGAAGGGCAAACAGGATGGACATCAGAAGAAGGAGAAGACAAGAAACAGGACAGGAGCCTCCCACCGAGGACCTCTGAAAGACTCTGCTCTCCAGGGTATTGAAGGAGATACTGAGACTCAGAGCCAAACTTTGGGCAGAGTGCTGGAATCCTTATGGAAGAAGAGGGAGATAGAAAGATCTGGAGGGGACATATTTCTTCTGAAGCTCTTAAATCAGGTGGCCTAGTCCTAAAGTAGAGTATATGGTAATCAGTGAGACTGAAAATAGCAGATCATCCTCATACTTCTGTCCCTTTCTCATCTATAACACAGAGAGAGCAAGAGTCAGTGAGAAAAATGAAACAAATTAATACACAGTTAAAGAATATTTACTCAGTCCCTAGAGTTTATGAGTAACTGTCGACTGAACCCGATTCCCATTCTGTAATATATGCCACATTAAAGAGCTCAACGAATAAAAGTTAACATTTCATCTTAGCTTAAAATGTGATCTGTGGATTAGAAAACACCAGAACCAGAAGACAGTAGGGAGGTTCAGGCTGCAAAAAGTTGGATAGAAGATATTTAGAAACAGGAAAGGGGTGAAAAGTGCAAATACAGTTTGTTTGATTATGGCAAGGGATTTCCTATTAGGACGTGGGTTATTACTTTAAGAGCCTATGACCGGCTGGAGCTTTGGTGGCTACGATTGGCTGAGACCTAGCTATACTTTACAGAAATTAGATTTCTAAGTTATATCTTGGTTTATTAACTTACTGTTAGGTGATGGTTTATTACACAGGAGCCCAAGTATAGACAACTTCAGTCCAACACGTCATGCTTATTTAATTTAATAGGTGTAAGTGTGAATTTAGAAGATGCTGAATTATTTATGATTCAAGCGTGGACTCAGTCAAGGAGAATGGAAAAGAATGATTTGCAAATTGCTCATACATCTAGCTTTTAAAGGATGTTGTGACCATATTGAGAGAGGTCAGCTTGAAGGTACCCTAGGCTGTGCCATATCCTTACTACTTAGAGGGCTGTGCTTGATAGCAGGAGTCTCTTGTGGGAATACCTAGCCCCTCAGTTTTTTCTTGAATTATAGGTTCATTATTGTTGTGTAGGCAGTTTATCTGACCATCAACCACTACCAGAGCCATGTCCTTTGAAAAATGAGTTTTGGAACCCATAAAAGGGATGTCCGTTATTTTCAAGAAGGAAGGAAGAAGGAGAAAGCGAGCAGAAAACAAAACAAAACATTTGTCCTGTGCAGCCTAATAATTTACTCAAAACAATTTTAGGTTGCACCACAGAACATATCTCTCTAAAAGAAGGATGAAAAAAAAAAAGATTGTAGGTTAAATCACTTTTCTACCTTGGATACCTTGACTAGTAGTGTCTTTAAGCTTACGATACATGAACTATGCTATACTATGTCTTTATAACTATGACCACCAAATAGCAAGAACAAGAATGTATGTTATTATGAGAAAGGAGCTTGGAGAAGAGAGGGACAGAGGAATGGATGCCTTTCGCTGGATGGGTGTTTAAAGTGGAATACTTGGGAGAGGGAGGCTACAAGTTCTGCAAATGCCCAAGAGAGATTATATACTTTTGAGGGATATTCAGGGGCTACTGCTGTGACCACGTGACCATGACGTGTCTCTTTCTGGCTACAGTCATTCAATAAGTTATTAGAAGATTGGAGTGACGGTGCATGTGTGCCATAAACAAATGTAATCATTGTATTATGACAGTGACATATTTCAGTGGGGACAAGTGAGATGTGCATGAGGTACCAGGAACACATTAAGAACTTCCTGGATGGCATTTTAAAGTATGAGACACAATTAGAGATCAAACTGACATTGAGGATGGCAGCATTCTTGATTGAATGTGGAGATTCAAGATTTATCCTGCCCACCTGACCTATTGTATTCAATCTTTTGACACAGTTTTCAGAATGGCTTCTCGTGCATTGTTAATTCATTTGTTTCTTATAGGGATCCTTTGAGCTAAGCAGAACAACTGTGGCTGTCTCCTGTTGCAGATTTGTCATTTTATAGTGCTTGGCTCACATGACTAATGCATCACCTCATTTTATCTTTATTTTCTTTTCCTTACATTATTCTTTGTCCACGTCTATCCTTTCTTCCTTCCCCTTTCATGTGTTCTTACATGCATTCTTCTTTGCTAAAGGAGATCTCCTCAGCACATACTGAGCTTCTGGAAGACATAAATGTGTGTTTCTTGTTTCTATATTGATTACTGAAAAGCAACTACAGCGTGGCTTTAGTAGACACACAGATCATGGCTTGAATATTTCACACTCACTTAAGAGGAAACTGAATAAAAGGTGGAACCTAGTGTACAAGATAGTTTGAACAAATACACTCTAAATACACTATAGAAAATTGATGAAAATGACCTCAGAATGAATGAAAATAGAAAAAAATGAATCAAAATCACAAAAATGGTTTACATTTAAAAATAATATCGGCGAAAACATATTAACTCCTACTCTCAGGAAAGACAAAGAATATTCACAAATAACTGGCAAGCCTCAACAAAATTTTTAAGAAGACTTGCCACAGAGGAACGGGATCCAGGCAGTCCTGATGCGATTTGATAGGCTAAGGTGAGATGGCAGGGAAGAAGGACTCCCCCTTTCAGTGGACTAGGACATAGGGAAAAAGGATGAGAGGAAGAAGGAAGGAGGTTGGGACTTGGAAGAGATAAGGGAGAGGGCTACAATTGGGATATAAAATGAATAAACTGTAAAAAAATAAAAAGAAGCAAAAACAAAAGGTATAAAAGTAAGAAAAATATAGATTATAAATTTGGAATTAAAAACATCAATTAGGAGAATACTGTATACTCCCTGATACTCAAAATCAAAATCACAGAGGAAAACTAAACATCCGTATTTTGTCAAAAACAAGAAATCTGATTATACCAATTATTAGTAAAACAGATAAGATACTGCCACACATCTGCCACTAAAAAGGACTCCAGGCTTTAGAGGATAAACTCTGTAGAATTTTTATACAAAGAATTGCTTTGTAGAAAACCTCAAAACATAAAAAGCAGCAGACTTTTAAGCTCATCATATAATTTTACTGTAAATTTGTCACAAAATTAATATTATTAAGATCTCATACAGAGTGGGGAGGGGGAAGGGGGAGTGGGGTAGGAGAGATAGATAGATAAAGAGAGGGAGATAAAGAACAAATGAGTTCAGGATAAACTCTTAATCTCAAAATAAGAAAACATCAAAACAAAGTATATATCTATTATAAATAGGTAAAATACAAGCTAACACAGAACAGCCTTGATTCCAACAGACTACAAATACAGCGATTCTCTTAAGTAGCACAAAGATGTAATATCAAGAAATCTGTTCATATGACTTACTGTATTAAAAATATTGTCATTAAAGGAAGACCTCTATAATAGTAGCAATAATAGTTAGAATTTTTGGATAGCCGTACTGGGCACTGTGTAAGCTCTTTTACGGTAAGATCTTTTAATTTTGTAAAATAATCCAGTAGACTAAATTCTATCCATTCTTTCAGTTTTCCAGTGAAAAATGGAGACACAGTTATTAGGTGAAGCAACCAATTGATACATGCAGCATCCTTACTCCAAAATACCCTCTGCATCAATCTATTGTGGCGCCTGGATATCAGCAACATTCAAGATTTAAATGAAAAGCAGTCATACAACAAAACTCAAGCCAAGATAAGAAAATATCTCTACTTTAAACAATGGACGGTGCATATGCTATTTCATAACACAACATTAGAATAATTGCCATCAAAACTCACAAAAATGAGTACTAAAGTTGACAGTTTTATCTCCATGTTACAGATGCCGATAAATATGATAGCAGGTGAAAACATGAGAAAGATATGTACTAAAATAAAAAATGCAGATGAATTACGATTTAGAGAAGCCACGATTGTTTGCCAATATTTTTAAAGAAATTGACGGAAAAAAAAGAATGGTGAGAACTATATTGTTCATCAGGTGAAGCTGAGATACCAGGTCCACGATGTAAAACATCACACTTTCTTAACACAAGCAGACTGTATCGCAGAGCGTACCGAAAACGAAGAAGGCCACTCAGAATAATGGATCACAACATTCCTAAGAATAACGTAAGTTAGAAAGAAGGGTGCCTTTCCTGAACAAACAGTACGGTTCATTTTTACCAGACACTGATAAAGAACACCTATTTGTAGAAGATATGGAAGAAGCACGTATCAACCGAATAGCTCACCATTACAAAAGTATATGTCTTCCTAAAGATCACTGTAAATTGAGTGTGGCTTCAGCCAAGACTGCTGGAGGATGATCAGTGGCGCCTGGCAAGTTGATTGTAAACTATACACAAATATAGTCAAGAATTTTAGAAGGAAGAAAAACAAATTCATGGAACTTTATCTTACTGTGTTGAAGAACACATTTCACACGTATAAATGAGTCTCACTGGTACCGTAGAATGAATAGATAATAGATTATAATATGACAAATACGGAAAAACCCCACCTGTTTGTATATGATAATTTATTCATGCACTTTAGCGGGAAAAGGAAACGCATGCTTTTTGAGTTGGGAGATTAACTCAAACCTCTATCACAGAGCATAGGCAAACAGGTTAGGCATACCAGACAGTAATCATAAGATAAAAAAACTGGGATGCTCTTTGTGATCTTGAAGTGTGTATGGCCTGACCGTAAGAACAGCTGCAGAGAAGGCTGGGCGAGTGAAGATACTGAAGAGAAGAGCAAGAGCCAGTCTGGTAGAAAGTAACATGTGACAGGCATGTGCTGATACCTGGAACATACTAAGAACTGCTCCACATCTCTAACACATCAGTGGGTCATAACCATGAGAAGAGTCATTACATTAAAATGAAATAACGGGTTTCTTCTTTTGCCATTTAATTTTATAACGCCCACTTGCATTCTGTTTTGCAAACGGTTAAAAGAGTCAGAATAATAAATGGCAAAGTTTTTTTTTTCATGTTTCTTAGTTTATTTTTCCTTGGATTCCATTTATGGCCATGCACACATTCCCAGAAGATACAAACATTCTAGAATTTGGTGCACACCCCCTCTGAATGTCTTTTGGTAAATGTGGATCCCTTTTTATACACACGGTTTGTTTTGTGTACAAACATGCGAGTATTACTTGCTGTAACATATCTTCACGTGTCTTAGATATCTTGTCTATCCTGCACTATTCAGGGAAGTTTAGAATCCTATGCTGTAGACACATCAAAGCCTAAGAGTTGGCTCCCCATTGGATAGACTTGAGACAGTTCCTGTGTTTCACTCATGAATAAATCCATCTAGAAAATCTCACACATCTCTTTGTGAACTTGTGGTCAAAGTTGTTTAGATCACATTTTTAGTTTTCCAGTTTACATTTGGTACTATCAAACTTCTTACCAACCAATCACATGTGAATCTTTGACAACATTAATTAATATTTTACAAATTATTTCAGTTATGAAAGCAATAATTGATAGTGGTTTTCCTAATTGCTTTGTCTGGTATCTACTTTTTCATATATTTATTTTGTGTTTTCCTCTGAATTCCCTCTTCATTTTTTGTCCATTTTTCCTTGGGCTTCCGTGTCAGTTGATAAGATTCTTTTGTATAGGAAAACATTATTGCTATACCCTAAATCACTATAAATACTTTCAAACACAATGAGAATTTCATTCTGGGCATCAGAAAGCATATTTAATGCATAAAGGAATGTGGCTTCTTAATTCTGTAAGTTAGCCATGCAGTTTAATTCTAATTAGTTTAGATTACAAAAATGTTAGCCTGGCAGTCATGGTGCACACCTTTAGTCCCAGCACAGCGGAGGCAGAGGCAGGCAGAGACAGGGAGATACCTGTTTCAAGCCAGCCTGGCCCACAGAGAGAATTCCAGGATGGCCAATACTACAAAGAGAAATCCTGTCTTAAACAATAACAACCACATCAAAACAAGCAAAAATCTTAACATGTATAGATAACCTTCCCCAAATTGCGGTATAAGAGAGGTTTTACACTCAGTATTAAGTGAGCTCAATATAGAGGCAGAATTTACTATTTGGCTGAGCATATCACATAATGCAAGGACAAGACAGTTTGTTCTACCCCAAATACCACCTATCTTCATATTTCCAAAATTTCTTCACTAAAATTGTATATGTTTGATGTGTATGTTTGCATGCATGTGTGTGCATGGAAAGAGAGGATCTTGTTGCACAGAGTTTGGAGAGAAGCAGAGATAGGAGAATTCAAAGTGTGTTATCCAGGAGTACATTGATGGCATTGAAAGGGTTAACTATGTCCAGCGAGGACAACTGCTCTGATGCTTCTGCATTTGTCTTAATACTCAAAGGTGACATTTTAAAAAAAACATAAGGACAGTGTGAGCTTGCCAAGGATATTAACTATCTTGGCCACCCCCAGAGCTGGTAAGGCAAATGCTTCTCCCTGTGCTGGCCCCATTCACTTTTCATGTGCTTCTACAGGGAACAGCTTAAACTGCCTAAGGGTTGCCATATTTTCCTTTCTAGAAAACACTACTTTACTATATTGACTGGTCCTAAATAATGACCAGCAGTGTGTTAGAATGTGACATTTGCTCATTTACTACTACTACAAAAAAAAAAAAATACTCCTTTGTCACCTGGCGTCACAACACATTAGAATTCCAGTCTGTGGAGAACAAAGACACAAATACTCTTGTCTCATTGAACTGCCCTACACGAATAAAGGCTAAGGCTTTAATTTAATACCTATAGCTCACGGGATGGCACATGACATTTTGGAGATGGGCAATAAGTGTGTGTTTAGTCATTCTCAAACTTGGAGATGTAATGGACTGCAAAAAAAGACAGAATTTGTAGTTCCACCTGCTAGCTCTCACCTCTGAAACTATCTACCGTCTCCCAATGGCCATTAACACATAAGCCTTTGGGGGACATTTTAGATGCAAACTATAGCACCTTTTTCATTTTTCAAGAAGACTATTCCCCATGGTTTGGGTCTTAAATCTCCTCAAAAGGCATGCTTAAAGGCCTGATCACTGGCCTGTAACTCTATTTGGAGAGAGTGAAACCACTAAGAGGTAAATGAGAGGGGAAGGAGAAACTTAGGACATTAGGTACATGCCCACTATGAAAACACTGAGGTTATGGGCTCTCTTATTTATTTCTTTGGTTTGCACCCAGGCTGCCATGATGTGACTAGCTTTGTTCTACACAGTGCCACCAGGATGCTTGACCAGCACCATCTTAAATCAGTGAAGACAAGAAACCATGGGATGAAGTTCCTGCAATGATGAACCAACATTAGTCTTCCATTGACTCTCTGAAGCATTTTGCCACAGTTATAGGAAGCACCTCACTGTTATTTACAACCTCATGAATTAGCAGGTAAAGACAGTATTTGAACATGGTGGTCTTCTCTCGGCTATGGTGAGAGAGGTGGAGCAGGCCCCATTCCTGGCTACTGTCATCTTCAGATTCTCTTGACACATCTTGCCCCTTCTGCAGTGTGGAAGTCTACCAGTTCTCAAAGAGACTTCCTGCCAGTAAGCTATGGTACTTCACAGCTGATGCATTAATGACACAAAGACTCCCCTCAAATATCTGAAGGTCTGAAGGACTCAGTCTCTAGTTTTATTTTCTCCGTGAATGAAATGAAGTCATCTGAGGGTAAAAGACCTGTAGACATCTGGAGTTGCTAAGAATTTTTACCCAGCATACCTTTAAAATGGAGAAAAATCAGAAAGAACTGGAGGTGTGAATCAGCGGTAGAGAACGTTTTTCTCCTTAGTGAATCATAACTGGACTGAAAACACACATGCATTATCTATACCTGTATCTCTATCTATATCCGTTTCCATATCATCTATATTTATATCATCTGTATAATATCTATATCTGTATTTATATACAATATGTGTATGTATGTATATATTTATTCACCAATTCATAAAAGTACTTAAAAAGAAAGCTTTAATGGAAGTAGAAACCCATCCACTACTGGAGATTCAAGTTAACTAATAGCCTAGACTACATGAAACCCTGTTTCTTTTTCTGTCTTCTTTTTTTTTGCATTTTATTTTTTATATTAATCACAGGTTATTTATTTTGTATCCCAGCTGTAACCCCTCCTTCACTCCCTCCCAATCCCACCTTCCCACCTTCACCTCCTCCCTGCCCGTTTCCAAGTCCACTGATAGGGGAGATTCTCCTCCCTTTCCATCTGACTCTAGCTTATCAGGAATCTTCAGGACTGGCTGCAATGTCCTCCTCTGTGGCCTATTAAGGCTGCTTCTCCCTCAGGAGGGTAGGGAGGTCAAAGAGCCAGCCATTGAGTTCATGTCAGAAATAGTCCCTATTCCCCTTACTAGGGTACCCAATTGGATACTGAGCTACCACGGGCTACATCCGAGCAGGGGTTCTAGATTATAACCATACATGGTCCTTGATTCATAAAAGACCCCTGTGCCCAGATATATTTGGTCCTTGTGGAGCTCCTGTCCTCTCCAGGTCATACTAACTCCCCCTTCTTTCATATGATTTCCTGTACTCTGCCAAATGCCCATCACAGGAGGAATGAATACAGAAATTGTAGTTCATCTACACAATGTAATACTACTCAGCAGTTAAAAACAAGGAAATCATGAAATTTGCAGGCAAATGGTGGGATCTAGAAAAGATCATCCTGAGTGAGGTATCCCAGAAGCAGAAAGACACACACGGTATATACTCACTTACAAGTGGGTACTAGACCTATAAGATAGGATAAACATACTAAAATCTGTACACCTAAAGAAGATTAACAGCAAAGAGGACCCGGGGTAAGATGATCAATTCTCACTCAGAAAGACAAACAGGATGAACATTGGAAGTAGGAGAAAACAAGAAACAGGACAGGAGCCTACCACAGAGGGCCTCTGAAAGACTCTACCCAGCAGTGTATCAAAGCAGATGCTGAGACTCTGTTTCAAACAGCAGGTTTAGAGAAGGTGCAGTGAGATGGCGCAGTGGGTAAACGCACTTGCCACCAAGCTCGACCATCTGTGTTGGATCCCTGAGACCCAGACAGCTGAATGAGAAAACTGACTCTGGAACATTATCCTTTGACCTCCACATACATGGTGTGCGTGACCCAGCCACAGCCCTCCGCTGTCTTCTCTCACCATATACACACGGTGAAATAAATGAATGTAATTTTAAACAAATATCAACACTCCAATGTCTGTTAACTATATGTGTGCTTGCTCTTTATCTGATACTGGATACCTGCCTCACTGAGTCTGACAGACACCAGATAAAATCTCCTTTTACATAGGAGGTAACTATCTACCAGAGACAGATTAAGTAGCTTGCTGACAAATGGCAGGTGTGGATGAACATAAATGTGGCTAGCTCCAGTCTTTTTTTTTTTTTTTTTTTTTTTTTGGTAAACAGTGGGAAAATTCTCTCTCTGTCTCTCTCTCTCTCTCTCTCTCTCTCTCTCTCTCACACACACACACACACATACACACAGAATTACAGCCTCACAAAGAAGTTCCAAGCTTTGAGGGAAACCTTTGGCATTTAATTTTGAATGATTAAAAATATGGTTTCTTCGAGCAACAGGGCCAGCCCTTAATCAGTATTTTCTGAATGCCAACAAGCTTATTGCCATGATGGCAATATCTACTTGACAACACAGAATGAAAGTGATATTCCTTATGAGATAAAGTGTTAACCTGGAATTAGTAAGAACGAAAGAAGAAAAGAAAGAAAGAAATTCTGCTCAAACTTGTGTTTAATTTAACTAACATGTTGAGAAACAGGTTACTCAGAAATGATTTTTGCAAGTCACGTACACTATTTCAATCTGTTACTTTGTGATGACCTTCATAAGCCTGAAATATATGGCATTTGACTTGGGTAGCTTCTGACAATGATAGTAAAGCTAGTAATAGTTTTAAGTCTTATTTTATATCTACATCAGCTTTTGCTATGCACAGTTCGTGGAAACAAGGATCTTGTGGCTTATTTTTACATCTGTACCAATATTCTTGCTAATTGGAAGTTCTTAAGATTAACTCAGGGAATCACTGTGAAGATGCTGAGTTTACTCAAAGGAAATACCAAGAGCCGGACAAGAAGAAGACAGTTCCCTGATAGTTCTATGCTGAGGAGTAGTATTTGAATGCCTTATAAAGGTGAGTTTAATGCCTAACACTCATTTTCGTTAGAATTTGTAGGGAAAGTTGAAAAAGAAATAACTTGCTTTCATTAAATATTGCATCATTTGAATATAACTTTTCTGTGGTCTATTTATCCTATTTCAGCATGTAGTCTTTAATAACACCATAATAGAAATTAATTTTTAGCATGTGATTCCATTTCCTCTCATTGCTAATGCCAAACACAATTCTTCATCACTCATTCTGCCTGCTTCCCTTCATACTCAGTCATTCTTTACTAACACTGGGGCTAATCAGCTGCTGACATAATAATATACTACTTCAAATGATATAATATTGAGATAACCTTGAAAAGCAATAAAGCATTTGGTGGATAAAATTAGCATCTCTTTAGAAATTGAGAAATTATAAATATTAATATTTCACTATCTTTAACTATATGTTTTATTTCAAAGTGCTTTTAAATCTCAAATAAAATAAACTGTTCGTGGGCTGGTAAAATTGCTCAGTGAGTAAGGTACTTGCTCCTAAGCTTGATGACCTAAGTATAATTTTCAGGACCCACATGGCAGACTGAGAGAACCACCGATTTCCACAAGTTGTTTTCCGGCCTCCACATGTGTGCTGTGGCACACACGCACACACACACACATACAGAGAGAGAGAGGACAAATGTAACACATTTTAAAAATGAAAATAAATTGTTATTTTCAGAATAAGGATTTTGTCTTTTTAACAAACTAGCTGAACAACAATATTATTTTTGTGTAACTAAAATAAAATGAATCAAAAAATTATCTTCTGGTTGAGGATGGTGTCTTGAGTGTCAGAACTTAACTGTCATGAAAAAAAATTGCAAAAATAAACTATGTGTTCATTTGATATAGCTTAGTTCATTTGATATTATGAATATTATATATTATAATATATAATATTATATATAGAATACTATATACTATTATATAGCTTAGAGTTCATTTGATACTCTTTCCAAGAAGCAGAAAAAAGAAGACATACACACAGAGGAGACAAAAACAAGAAAATAGAGAAAAACCTTGAAGCTGGGAAACAGCCTGAATGGTAGCTGATTTGGTAAACTTAAAAATGCATAGTCCTAAGCTGAAGCAATATCTAGAAGAGTTAATGGCGCCAAATAACTCGCTTCCTATTACTAGAGGTAGATCTTAATAAAGAAGGGCAGGGCAAGGTGGTCCATGCCTATAATCCAAGTCTTGGAAGTCAGAGAAAGGAAGAAGCCAAATCCCAGACAAGCTAGGATTATACGGAAAGAGAAAAAGAAAAGAGCAGGATGCGATAGAAGGATTGAAATTATCTAGAGGTTAGAACTGCTCATTCCTTTTGTCCTCTAAAGCTGTATGGCCTCTGTTCTTGTTTTCTGGGGGAACTACAAATGGAAGGCATTGGAGTTACAACCATCAATGGAGTGGATACTAATACACTGAGACACACAAAGGTTGCCTTTCAGTAGGAAGTAAGACACTAGATACTAGGCTTTTCTCTCTAGAAGATTTTATAGAGTCTATAGGAAATCAGTATAAGTAAATAATATGAAGCTTATTCATGAAATGGCCAGACTGGACCTGTATGGATGAGAATGCTCTTCTTGTAGTCCCTGGTCTCTGGGTCACCTTTTCGATACTTTAAAAATATTCTTTAAAAACAAGTTTGTTTTGTTTTGTTTGATTCTTTGTTTGTTTTATTTATTTAAAGACAGGGATCCGCTAAATAACATTGGCTGGCCTAAAACTTGCTATGTAGACCAGCCTGGGCGTTTACTCACAGAGATTCACCAGGCTTTGCCTCCCTTAACCAACAGCTAGGTGCATGAAAACTAGAATCAAAACAAAGAGTGAAAAATACTACTCCCTGAAAGATAATCATCTGAGAAAAAGAAACATTTTTCAATTGTCAAGCACATCCTCAGGAGAAGACACAGGACTGCAAAATATGCTATAAGAGAGATACAAAAGAAAGTGAGGTAGGAAGGATGGGGAAATGATAGATAGATGAAGGAAAAAAAGAAGGAAGGAAGAAAAAGGAAAAGAAAGAAAGGGTAAGAGAAGGAAAGAAAATATAGAATATGCAAGACTCAATACACTATCCAAAAAACATTAAGTGCGTAATTGTTGAAGAATTAATTTTTTTAAAAATGGGCTGGAATTTAAGGACCTGCATTACCAAATTTAAAAAGCTTTCTAAATTCATGTGTGCCTGAATAGGTAACAGGAAGAGTAGGTAACAGAAATTGCACCAAAAGCAGAAGAATCCTTATAGATTTAGATTTTTCTCTAGCAAAAAAGAGAAAAGTTTACAAAACACAGAAGAAATCCTACCCTGGAGTTTGACTACAGAGATTCCCAGTTCATCTATTTACAAAACAGAAATGTTGTGATACCACAAGCCCTTTGAACATTTAGGGAAATTAGTGTAAACCAGAAGACTCTGGAAAGATGTTTTTCCAAATTCTTAACTCAATAATTAGGGGCTAGCAGCAGTGAATAGTGTGTAGTGCTCTTCCAGAGAACTTGAATACGGTTCCTAGCCCTCATATCAACTACTTCACAACCACCTATATCTCCAGTTTCAGGAGATCTTACCCCTCTGGCTGTTGTAGGCACCTGCATTCATTTGAGGCCATATCTACACATGAACACGTGCTCATAATTGGAAGTAAATCTTTAAAAGTACTGACATACTAGCATAGGCCGGGAAAGTCTTAGGTCCCAAGATTAGAGACAAGTTTGGTGACAACCTTCTCAACTATCTTAAGTGAAAGAAAAATATATTTTAACACAACTACCAACAACAGAAAACACCAAAGAAATAATGGTTTATTCCCTAAACCATCTCTCAGTAGAATTTATTTGTAACAATACATACTATGCATTAATTTAACACAAATTACAGTAGAATCATCTTGAAAAACTAAGGGTTTGGAGAAAGTGAGAGAATGAATCAGTGCAAAGAAACAAAGGTCATTTTGCTTTACTAGAAAGTCAATAAAGAAATAAACTTATAACACTGAATATACTAAGAAGGAGAAAGAGAAAGGAAAGGTAGTTTGTTGTAAGTCCAGGCAACTCTGAAAAATATACAATGGAAATCTTAGAAGTAGTTGCAATGAGTGGGGAAAATGAGAGAGGAATAATCAGGGTTGGGATGTTCTAATACTTTGGAACTAAATTTTGAAACTAGAGATGGTATATTTGTACCATGTATAAACTGAGATGTACTTAAATGCATTTAATTAGTAGGCTAAAGTTGACAATCCAAAATTAATATGCAGCATCAGCAAAGTTCAAATCCCTCAGAATTTTTAATAAGCTTTGTCCTCGTTCTATCAAGAATTAAACACATGTTCTTTATCAATTAAGACAACTCCCCTTCTCAATTATAGAAAAAGGTACATTGAATATCATATACAGTTTTAGTCTCCTGGACATTTGAGCAGTTGTGTAGGAGAGAAAATGGAAGATAACCAAGGATCCAGAGTCATCAAACTAAGTCTTCTTGTCATGATAGCATCATCGTTTTGTGAATGAAATACATAGTAGGGATTATTTAAATGCAAAACCTATTTTAATTAAAATCAGTATTAGAATTCACAATTCTGTTACAATTAAGCTTAAGTCTACAAAATGGTACAGATTCAGGAGCATCCATTTATAAACTGAATTCAGTAGTTAGGCCAGGCATTCACAGAGTACTCTTCCAGGAGCCATTCCTGAGATGACAGATGTGGTCAAGTTGTCTGTCTCTGGCATCTGCTCATGAATGAAGTCTTAAGATGCTTAGAAATCTTTGAAAATAACATTTATGTTTTAGTTCTGCTTTTTTTTTGTAAGTAGTATGCTCAAATTTAAAATCATAAGATTGGTGATACTTATTAAATGTGCAGTACCTCTCTGATTTAGGCATAAGTTGTCAGGGTGGGGGAGTGAAAGTTATAAAAAGTGGGCTGGCCTATATTCATGAGAAGACTGTTTCATTGATGTTCCCAATATACGTACTTTGGAACTTATAATTCATTTTTCTTCAGAAATGGTAGTCAGCAAACCCAGTGAGATGTAATTTGTGTTCTCTGACATGGATGGGTTATTTATTTTCTAGTGACAATACTATGCATGTGTCTAAATGTGAAAAAAGACTCAGATTGTGTTATATTTGTTAAAAACACACACTAGGACAGTAAACTGGAGAAGCTATGAGCTTCTTTTCTTGTCAAGGCAAAGGTTAAACCCTATAGCCATGTATTTAAAGTTTGAATTAGTTTGGATTCAATATAAAATTCAACATTCAATGGACTATTATCTTCCTCTCCATAAACCATTGGGATGAACTGTTATGTGTACTCCAGGGCTTGGCAAAGGAGATTGACACAATCAATCCAAATTCTTCTAAAGATTCCTTTCAAAAATAAAGAAAAGGGGTAAACAAAAGATGTTCTATGTACAGTCACTTTAAGGGGAGATTTTGTTAAGATACAGATTTTTGAGATTACAGCTTGCTTAAAACCATTAACATTGAAGCAAATACAGCATTTGGAATACAGCTAATAGTCATGGGCTGGTGTTTGAGGGCACAGCATTGCAAATGTGTGGCTAGCTCTGCATTGCAAAGGTCTAAGAACAATTTCCATTGCAAAGTAGGTTGTGTAGACCCTCTGCCCTCTTACCTGAGTTATGTATTTGGTTAATCAGTGCAGTGCCTTCCCTGTTATTTTAAAAGGAGACTAGTTTTGCTTCCTGTCCAACATTTCACAGGTTAATTCATAAATTCTACTTTTGCACGAAAACTTACTAAACTCAGCCAGTGTCCAATTGTCTCACACAAGTGCTACCACACAATGCGAACTCTTAATGTTTGAAACAAAAATCAGTGTTTGCCCTGGCTGGCACAAAGGGATGTGGTCTGGAGTTCGCCGCATACACATCGTGCATTTTATACTGGAGGGAAGACATACCCTAGTACTCGACATCCAATAATTATTGGGTTAAATAATTAAATGTTTTGAATATGTACAATTACAAGGTCTGCTTTTTCCTTCTGCTTTTTTTTCTTATTTAGTTCATTATTTAAGAGAAATGTTCTGACTTTTTTTGTTGTTGTTTTAATCAAAGCTACTTAGTTAAAAATTGCTTTCTGAGTGGACTTCAGAATATTAGCCATCAAAATCTAGCTCTGGCCTTGCAATTTGAATATCAGCAGTCAGTTTTACAGCTGTTCCATTTAGCGACACACGTTACAACTCCCACATTTCAGCCATCGTTTCTGTTTCTCCCCTCCTCAGCTGGCCCTGGCCCTTAGCATGTTTTCATGGTGACACGGTGAATGTGCTTCGAGCAGAGTCATATGGCATCATTTGGAGAAACATTGCGTTAATAACCAGAGTTCAAGGGCAAAGGATATAAACGGAGCAAATTACAAGTCTGAACAGATATATAGCTTTTGCTAAAAGGGACATGGGTTGCTACTTTATTTACTGGGCACCGGTGCGCTTGTGGAAGGTGCCGGAACACAGGAAGACATTTTTAAATGACTGGCCTCACAGCTTAAAAAAACAACACACATTTTCAGACTAGAAGACGAGCTATCGGGAGGATGAATGATTCTGGCTTTCCTAATAAGAGCATACGATCTGTGTAACGCACCTTAAGTTTCTGGGGGTAATTTCACAGATGAGAATATCATTTTATGTGCCACCCTGGAGAGAAAGCAAGCGCTTGTTGGAAACCTGAGTTCAGTAGATAATTTCTGCCTGCAACTTAGCCCAGTTTTGTTGTGATTTCCTGCGTCACTGATTGTAACCACTTTACCGGTAACTTCTGCTTTAGTTCAAAATTAACGGCTCGAAAGAGTGATTTGTGAAAGTGCTGTGCTCTACTTTTTCTGCAAGTGTCTGAGCTGCGCTTTAGACTAAATGAGAAAGGAACCAGAAATTAAGCAGAAGGAAATATTAAACAGGAACAAATAAAAGAGCTACTGAGCATGAGCACACTCATTAATAAGCAGAGAAACTGAACATCAGATAATGATTTCCATTGGCTAAGTTACTGGATGTTGTTACTAACAGCCTCAGTAACACTAAGCATAAATATGCACTTTGTCACTTTTGCCCCAATAAAGACAAAAATGGCTTGTAATAATTTTATTTCCCCAAAGGGATGATGTGTGTGTGTGTGTGTATGTGTGTGTGTGTGTGTATGTGTGTGTGTGTGTGTGTGTGTGAAATCAGAAAGTCTGGCTGCTTCATTACACTTAAGATATTTAAAATCCATAATTTAGGACAAATTTCTTTTTTCTTTAAAATGTTCCTTACTGGATTGTTTCCTGACACCCAAAAGGAACCTGAGAATCAGAGCCTAGGAAAGCAGTTGAGCAAAATATATACACAACCCTTGAAAGATTGTGCATCCATACAGTTGCTTTCCTAACAATGTTAACTTCTAAGATGCTGTGCTATGAAAGCCACAGTATTCAACTGTATTGTTTCATTACTAAATGAGCACGTTTGCATTGCATGCACATTTCTGTGGGCTCTATGTGAAGCCGAGGGGGTAGACTGACTAGGTGTCTTTAAATTCTTCTGCTCCCTACACTTAACTGTCGTGCTATTAAAAACGGGAAATTTAAAAGGAAAATGCACACCTTGATATTTCGGCCTCCCTGCTTTAAACTGGTTAGCTAACAAACACCTTGGCAGCAAGTTTCAAACTGGGCTGTCCCTCCCCTCTTGGAAATAGTGTTGAGGGCAGAAGAAGGTGCTGGACATTTAAAGGCACCATTAAACAAACCACATTCTTCCTGCACAGGGGGAAAAATCCAACACTTCCTGAACTCTCAGAGGCAAACGAATCAACGCTCTGGCTGGACAGGCTTTTCCTTGACATGAGATGAATTCCCTTTCGCAGCCTGGCTGGCAGGGAGAAATATTTGCCTTGAATGGGCCTGTCCTTCAGTTGCCAAACAAGAGACCAAGTGATACAGTGACTTGCTAGCAGGCCCATTTCAGTGGCTGATCCCGACATGTATTCTCCTGCTTTCCATCTATCTGTCTCAAACCCCTAATGAGTTTTAAAAGGACACCTTACACTGAACAGGCTAAAACCATGCGCTTCCGACTTTTTACAAGGACGGGGGAAAAAACCCAATATGTTCAAATAGCTTACTATCTTTAAATACGTAACATGCAAAATATTTATGCCTTGTCCCACTTCCGTCTGTTTCATCTCTGTGAAAACTCTTACTAGTTTTGAATAGCCAACGATGTTGGGCTTTTCATCCTGCATAGAATATCTAAAATATATCCACCCCTCCTTCAATCAATTTGTGTGTGTGTGTGTGTGTGTGTGTGTGTGTGTGTGTGTGTATGTGTGTGTGGTTTTAACATTGCCCCGGTATGAGGTTGAAGAACACGTGTGTAGGTCTGATACCACGGCAAGTCTCATATTCAGAGCAGGGAGCATTATCATTAAGAGCGAACGTGAGTTTTTAAATTGTCTGCAGTTTGTGTGGGGCCGGCTAGTTCGGCTGGAGAAATGATTAGTCGGAAAGTCCGAAATTATGCGGGGCTCTGCTTCTTCTGCTTCCCTATCCTGCGGTTTTCCTTTCTCCCACCAAGATATAATAGAAACTAATCTTCAAAATCTAAACATTCCAGGGTCTGTCCTTTTGTGCCGGCATCTCGCCCTCCCTGCGCAGCGCCTCACTGTGCTGTGAGTGTGCTCCTATTTACAAGCGCAGGTTCCCCGCTGGTGGGACCCGGGCGGGCAGACAGACCATCCATCATCCATCCTCCTCCCCGCCGAGCACTGCATCCATCGCCAATCCCATGGCCAGTGGGGCAGCACCTGCGAGACAGCTTGCAGCTTCCCTCTGCTCTCCTCGCCACTCCTCACAGGCTGGTGGTGCCCTTGTGAGCTACTGCGTTCTCCAAGGCCAAAACCAGAAAGGTAGGCTCCAGTGACCGGTTTGCATTTCTGCTGAACCCGAGCTGTAGCTGTTGAGGAGGAAGGAACACCGGGAGCATGCTTGCTTTGCAGGGGCCCTTTGCAAACCCTGGTTAGAGTGACTCTCTCAAGCACTGGGAATTGCAATGTTTACCTGCGGGAGGAGAGAGCAACTAAGAACAGGTTTTAGGATTGTGGTATATATGCCTCTGGCCTGTGGCTCTTTCTGGCACTGACCCAGGAGAGTTTGCAAGCTTAGTTTGAATTTAGAGCGGCCCACATGCGTTTAAAGCGGCACCACTCCAAAAACTAAGTGAACAGTATCCAATACTATCCACAAGATGAGCCAGTCTATAAAGCTCTGCATGTGGATCTGCAGCGCCCATGCAAAAGCCAGGGAGATGGAGACAGAGGGCCCTGAGAATTGTGAGTCAAGTTCAGGAACAAACCATGTCCCACACCAAAAACGGAAAGCAAGGACTGAGGTTGACACCAGTTTTGACTTCCGACCACACACACATACACACACACACACACACACACACACAAACGCACACACACACACACACACACACACACACACACACACACAGCCAGTCCAGCACAGACAAAATTTTGAAACAACTTCTATCTGACCCAACAACTGGCACAAACAGAAACATAAGGTAGGCCTCAAGGACAAGCCCTAGGTTGTGACGTTTCAAGCAAAGAAACGGGTGCAAAGCTCTGGAAAACATTTGTCTTAGAAGAGAAACTTTCTTAAGGAGGCATCATCCTCCTCCGCACCGAGGGACAACTTCTTCAGCAGAAGGCATCACATTCAACCTTCTGCCCTTGTCTTGCTTCTGAATTATAAGTCATCAAAGGAGAGAGACTAAAGGATTTCACTTAGGGCCACCCTTTTAGAAGTAGACCCAATATGGCCAAAGAGGAATAGAAAGTGTGCTTTGTTGCTGTAGAAAGAGAGCGGTTATTCTAGGGGAATTTAAGGGTCCCTGTGAGAAACATCTGCCTCCAAGCCAGTGGATCATAAGCCTGGTTTCCCCTGTGACTCCTCTGGCTGCTTTTAAAAAATTATCTAAAGAGTAATGAGGTTGGTCCATGGTGTTGCCAGGACAAAAGTACTTGGAAGCTTATCTAGCACTGGCATATTTATGTCAGTGGGAGTCTTGGACTATGCCTCTGACCTGTGTCCGGGGTTATACACCCCTCCACACTCAAGTGTAGGCATTGGAGTCCAATGTCACATGACCAAGTTGTCTTTTTGTCCTCTAACTCATTCGCATGCCTCCTTGAAGTAACTTGAAAGGAGTTCTGGGGTTTTAATGCTGATATCGATGTTGTTTATAGTGTTATTTACAATAATATGTTCAAAGGAGGTAAAAGGAAACTCACAGATGAAAATCTGAACTATCTTGCCCAGAGTTTGAGAGCCCAGTGTGCTGGAATCTTTACTGCGGTGATAGATTTTTTTTTGGGGGGGGGCGGGGAGGGGAGGGAATTCTCTCTGAAGTGTTACCCATGTCCAGCAGAGTCTGTCTGTGCATTCTGTGTGAACAGAACATTCTTCATGTTGACCCAAGTGGAACTGGAATTTCTCTCTCCTTGGCTTTTCCCACAATCTGTGGCGAGCAGAGGAACCTTTCTGGGTTGTGCAATACACTTATCCTTGAGAGATAGATGGTCAGTTCTTGGATTAGACACCTTGACCTTTTACGTGTGTTGGTCATTGATCTTGATCAGGACTGGATAGGAAGCTCTTGACTCAGCTGCCAACACACAGCTGAGAAATTCAATTTCTGTGTCCTCGAAGCCTGGGCTCAATTAGGAGCCCTCGTTATTATTTTACTTTTATTAAGGAAAGCTGCAGCCCCTGCTTTCTAGCTTTAGTTTTTAGTTACAGTAATCAATTTTTCAGTATAACTGGCTGTAATTGTTGGCATGGATATTGAGCTTTCATGGTGCACAGACATAGTGTGTGCCTGGGAAGGCTCTTTGCCATACCTTGCCGACAGATGGGTAATAATACCATACATTAATACCTCCACATTGGTTTATGTGTGTTTGACCACAGTGCAAGCATAATTATTTTTGCCCAGTAAAAGCTATTAGAGATCTATTTGGTAGGTTTTACGATCAATAGCTCCTGTGATATTTGTGTAGCAGCCACAGAATAATCAATGGAAGGTCGTATAAAGTAAATTACCATCCTCCTGTAATGATTCCTTTTTTTTTTTTCTGGATGAGAATTGGGTTTTATTATTGCATCAAGAGCCCCTCACAACGCATGCTCTGTCTGTCAGGGAAAGAGAAATATAAAAGTTGGGAGTCTGTTTTGAACATAGTATTAATATCCATTACTTGAATTTATGTTATTGGATTATTGAATTAGTGGATCCACACTGGAATTCCTTCAGAACCCTTTCTTATGTACTCAGTGACACAGTTAATAACAGTCGGGAGCAAATGGACACATTTGCCGCATGGTGGAGTGAGTCACTTTGCAAAAGTCAATCTTAGTAGCTGTCTCTTTAAAGCAAATTTAGAGCTGGTTAAATGTGTTATATTGACATCGTGACCAGCGTCTCTCTGCGAAGCTTTTGGAGAGTGACTGGTGAGTGGAGCAGAAGCTGATGGAGGAAACGCTGACTATGGTAAATGCCTGTCTATGAGTAGATCCAGGTGAAGCTGGAGGAGGGAAGGAGGCAGTCTTTCACACCTGTTTTCAAGTGCCATATTCCATCTCCCACCAGAGATGCCTAACCTGGATTTCATTCTTGAGGTTCGAGTCTCGGTGATGGCTGGGCCCTTATAAAAGATTGCAATTTGCCAACCAGAGGCGTGCAATCCCCCAACTGTCTTAAAGGGACCCATTTTCAAAGTTTAGCTTTTCTCTTCGTCGGTGCAATCAGTTGTGCACTGAAAAACTGCAGCCACAGTTGGATAACTGCAGGCACAACAGGCCACGAGAGGCCTCTGTGCTCCAAATTTTCTACCTGCAACTAATTGCGCTTACAGCAAACGGGAGAGTAGAAGGGACTTTTTAAAAAATTGGGGCCAGTAAATTCTCCATGGAGGAAGCAGGCAAGGAAGGAGACAATTACTCACGTTCTTTAAAGACAAAGGCATATAAAGATATTTCTCTTCATGCCTCTGATCCAGCCTGTAGCTTGCTCTGCTTGCCAAGTAGGAGGTAGTACAGTACCCTCATCTTTCGCAACATCACATGGGACTTGAGTACAGTTTACAAATGTGCAAGAGATAATGTAATTAAAAAAAGAAAGAAAAACCTCAAGGATGGGAAATGGAGACCATCACCATTGATGGGCAAATGGAGTGTTTCAGGTGATATGGAAACAGATGATTTCTTTTTGTAAGAAATTGTGTGATTGTTCTTTTTCACTGTTTTGTTTTTGTTTTTGTTTTCGTTTTTCAGCAAAGATATGGTAGGAGCTCCTCTATATCTCTAGATGCCAATCAAGAGGAACACGAGGGAACACCTCAAATTTCTGTGTGTATGTACACATAGGCACGTGCCTATGTGTTTATATGCATATATGTTCATTTACACAAATTGTCATATGTGTCTATGCATATATGTATATACACATCAAACTATGTGTATGTATACATATTTTATATGATTATATATCATTATTTTTGATAAGTCTATAAAGAAATCAGCTTTGACTTTTAAAGAACTCACAGATGTGACCTGTGTCATCCTCAGTCCCCAGATTTTAGACATCTGTCTGCTTGCAGGAGCTTGTGATCCTACCCTCTCCTCTATTCGATGTGGTAATATGGAAATTAATATGGAGTCCAAGATCTTGTTTTCTAGTTTTTTGTAGATAACCAAAAATATGCTCATATTCTGCAATTTAGGTATAAAATGCAAAATTGACCTCCTGAGTAGCTGCTCTTACCTCAAAGGAAGTTGTATATTCCAGATGGATTCTACCACTGGATAGGATGGCAAATGGTTTTGCTTGTTCTTCTATAAGCCTAGAAATTCTTGATGAGTGACATAGTAGTAGTTAAAAAGCAAAGAAATCCAGACAGGCATACAGAGGAACGGAAACACAGAAGAAAGAACACAGAAATTACTTTATACATATACAGTCAATATGGCTGGGTGCCAAGAATACACAATGGAAGAAGGACAGGCTCTTCAACTAATGGTGCTGGGGAAATTGCAAATCCACAATTGGAAAACTGAATTACAGCTTCATCTTACACCATCCACAAAGCCAAGACTGGACTGAAAATGGATTGTAGACTTAAAGGGGAAACCCTGAAACTGTGAAACTTCTGGCAGAAAAGTGGGAACAGTGTCATGACACTGGCCTGGGTGTGTTTATTTGGAAATGAGCCCAGAATCCCAGACAACGAAGGCAAAATTAGACAAGTGATATTACGTGAAAATGAAAAGCTTCTGCCCAGCAAAGGAAACCAGAGAAAAGAAGGAGAAAATATTTATGAACCATATGGCAGATCAGACATGAATTTAAAAAATATGGAAGAATGTCTACATTTCAACAGCAAACAAATGACAACCAAAATTTCACAATGGGCTAAGAACTGGAGTAGATGTTTCTACAAAGACAATACGCAGAACTGACCTTGGTGGTTTCTGCCTATAATACCAACACTTGGGCAACTGAGCTTAAGCAGTAAATTCTAAGGTAACCCTACTCTGTCAAGGGAGACTGTCTGTGCAAGGAGGAGGGGGAAGAGGAGAAGAAGGAGGCACTATAAAAGTGGTCAACAAATATCTGAAACAATGTGCATTGTCATTATTCATCATGAAGTTACATACAGTGGGCGATCAGAAAGACTACTTAGCAGTTAAGAATACTCATTGCTCTTTCAAAGGACAGGAGTTTGTTTCCCATTGCTGTGTAACACCATATCCAGAGGATCAATGCCCTCCTCTAGTCTCCATAAGCACGTGCAAATTTGTACACACACACACACAAACACACACACACACACACACACACACACACTATAATTATAAATGATAAAAGCACCGATTTTATTTATGTAAAAATTTTATTGAATCATTTTACAGCCTGATCCCAGCCTCTTCCCTCCTCTCCTCCCAGCTCTACCCTCCCAGCCCGCCCTCCCTTTCCCCCCTCTCTTTCTTCTCAGAGAAGGAAAGGCTCCCAATGGCTATCAACTCACCCTGACACCTCAAGTTGTAGCAAGACGAAGCAATCCTCTCCCACTGAGTCCTGACAATACAGGCCAGCTAGAGGAAAGGGATCTAGTAGAAGGCAACAAAGTCGGAGTCAGCCCCTATCCCGATGGTTAGGGGACCCACATGTTGACCACGCTGCATACCTGCTATATATGTGTAGGGGGTCTAGACCCCAGTCTACGTGTGCTTCTTGGTGTTCTTTGGTGGTTCAGTCTCTGTGAGCCCCCATGGGCCCAGGTTAGTTTACTCTGTAGGTCTTCTTGTGGTGTCTGTGATACCTCTTGCTCTCTCCATCCTTCCTCCCGCTCTTCCGCAGAACTCCCCAAGCTCATCCCATCCTTTGTGTTGGTCTCTGCATCTGTTTCCATCCGCTACTGGGTGAAGCCTCTCAGAAGACAGTTATGCTAAGCATATGTAAGCATAGCAGAGTATCATGAATCGTGACAGGGGTTAGCTCTTTCCCATGGACTAGGTCTCAAGTTGGGCCAATCATTGGTTTGCCATTCCCTCCATCTTTACCCCCACATTTCTTGTAGGAAAGACACATTTTGGGCAAAGGTTTTACGACTGGTTTGGTGTCCTCCCTCTCTACTGGGAGTACTACCTGGCTACAGGAGCTGACAACATCAGGTTCCTTAACCCCTTGCTGCTAGGCGTTTTAAAGAATACAATGAAGTATCACTTCACATATGGCAGAAGACATGTTTTTTTCCTATGTATCCACAAACTGACAAGGGTGGCAAAAATGTGTTGAAACTGGAATGTTCCTTCACACTGTTGAGAAGATCATAAAACAGATCAGCTACTGTGTGAAATGGGCAAATTTAACTTACATGAAAAGCAATACTATTACTTAGCACCCAATGTAAGCTCTGTGCTGTTTGTTGAACTTTATATTAACATTGAGAGGCAATTATTAACCGTTAGTATTTTTCTGAGGGGAAATAGCCAAGTTTCAAAATCGGTTTTAAACTTATGGTATGATAAAAAGACATTTAAAAAGCATAAATCAAGGATCCCAGGCCCTTTACCATCTTGTTTGATTTCAGTCTTGGCTACATTAGCTGGGGATTCTAGCCTCCTTGCCAAATCCCTTCAAAATACAAATTGACTCCCCAAAACTGTGTGTGTGTGTGTGTGTGTGTGTGTGTGTGTGTGTGTGTTGCATGTACCTTTTTGAGAGGGAGTGTGCATGTGTCTGCCCCGCTGTGTACATGCACTTCTGGCCAGGAGTTGATGTCTTCCTCGGTTACTCTCTACTTTTGGGTACAGAATCTCTCACTGAACATGGAATGCATCATTTGAGCTAGGCTGACAAGACAGTGAGCACTAGAAACCTAAGCTTCCCCGATGCTGCGATTCCAGATGCACGTCACTGCATTTGCTTTCACATGGACAGTGTAGGTCCAAATTCAGGCCCTCAGGATTGTGTATAATACATTTGACTGACTGAGTCATCTCTCATTCCAGGCAGCCATATGCCTGCTCTATAATCCAAACAGATAATATTGTGGATCCTGTCTTGCACCTTTCCTCGGCTTTGTTTGTGATACTCTCTATAAATGAAAATGCTACCACTGTCTTTTGAAGAATTATCAAATAACAGATTAATTTCCCTCATCCGTTTATATGAATTTCTGCATTTAGCTTTGGTCCTGCACTGTAAAAAGAGATGGAGACGTGGTTGAAAGTTCAGAGAAGAGAGATTCAAATGATATAAACAACAGAATTTTGAAACATGTTTAGAAAATTATCCTTCAGAGAGTAAAGTAAAAAATGATGAGACTATGAAATGATATATGAGGAAATTGCAGGGCCATTTTCTCCAGAGGTAAAGGTAATAACACTTGAGGGAATGGACTTAAATTAGGAGCAATTTTATATGTACAGAAAAACATTACATTAACCATAAAAGCTTAAAAGAACTTGTAATGAACAACAAAGAGAAGCGATAAAACACCATTCCTTTGTACCTAAAAATGCTACATGCAAATGAGACATTCAATAAATAAACAGGTGCTATGGCAGCTGACTGATTGATGGCAATAATAGTGACGGGTCATTAGAATCACTTCCTTCGGAGTTTCTGTAATAACCCTGTACTACCCAATTTTTCAGCGTTCCATTATAACACTGAGTTAACTCTGCCATGTTCCTTCACCACACCATGTAAGCAACATCTCCACATCAATACTAGCTGATCCTAGCTAATCTTGATTTTGCTTTTTGAATAAAACTGTAAACCTTAAGTGGGCTATGAACTCTTCCTTCAGCTCTAAAAAATGTCCTAATCACATTACACCCCTAAGAAAATTCTAAATTGACCTTTGCCTCTCTCTCTTGAAGTCTATATTTTTCTCATTAGATCACTCTATGCCTCATGTAACGCAAGAATTTCGTTGTACTTTGATTCTTTGTTCTTCCTACCAATGTGTTTACTGTGTTAGCATATGAACAAAAACAGTAAACAAACTAGCAATAATCAAACGTTAATTCTTGTAAAAGTTGGACATTGACCATAAATAATAATGATTATTTCTTAGGTTCTTGATAAAAAAAAAACAAGCAAAAAAAAAAAAAAAAACTGTACTTTTAGGTGAAAGGTGAGTTTTTCCCATTTGACTGGCTTCTCTTGCAGCTACATGTGGTTTTATGACGGAATAGGGATACTTCAGTGGCTGCATCTCAGCCTCCCATCACTTTCTCGTATGTGAGTGGTGGTCCAGCTGTGAGGTAAGAAGATCTAAGCTGTTATGGTGGCCTTGTGTTTCTCATCCACTAACCGTATTAAGGCTCCATGCAATTTAAGATATTGTGATTTTTTTTCCCCATCACTTTGCTGGAAAACTGGATCCTTACTGATATTTTCACCTACTCATCTTCCTAAAATTCATTGAAACCATGGTCACCTGCTTTGACTTTTCTTCACTGACTCATCTTCAGGAGATGACTGAAGGTAAGTACTTCAGTCATATCCTATGGGGATCTTCACATCTTCCTTGTCACCAGGTCTCAGCCTGCTCCAGTTGCCTCATACTCCCAGAAATTGTGCTCTATTGCCCTTTCTGGCTATTCTCTTGCCTGGCCTTACCTGACGAAGCAAGAACAATTGACCACCCTGATCTACTCTGTTTCTCAGTAGCCACTTCTAGACTCCTGCGATGCCGTATACCCTGTGTTTTCTTCAGCCTTTTGTTCACTTACCAGTCTCTCTAACAGGCCTAGGTGTCAGTTGACAACTTTATCCCTATTTTAACCTAATATATGCAACACCTACTATATAGACTCTTGATATTCCCATTACCCAAACTAATCCTACCTCATCTTTCTCATTCTAGCCACTCTTTCACTCACTAAATTTGTAGTGTGTCATCAACTTTAATTCCACTCCCTACCTTGCTCCTTAGAATCTAATTTTCAAAGCAGTTGGGGTGGTATAAGCATTACGTTAATCTATTTCTACCCATCTTTACTTCTATGTTCTTAGTCATAATCCTTTTCTTTGTTCATGGAATGGTGTGTTTCTCCATTCCATTCTTTCCTTTCAGTTCCCCCATTGACCTAAAGAAATAAAGTATTATCTCCACAAAGGACTAACACTGACCTCCATTACATAGATTATAATGCCCTAGAAATTCCATTCTCTCATGGGGCTTTCTTCTCAGGTCCTCAGAAAGAACACAAGTTTCTAGCCCTGAATCATGGAGCAAGCTATTTAGTCTCCGGTCATTTCTTTCTTTTCATTCCTGTCCTTTGCCATCTCACTGTATGGGTGTACCATGGCTTGTTTTAGTATTTCCCCAGGTGAAAGTCATTGGGCTGTCCTCAGTTTGAGGTAATGTATTGTGTTTGTAGAACTTATTGCTTTCAACTGGATAATGTTGACCTTGTTGATTTTATATCTTCTTTTCAAGCCTGTAAGCCTAAGAGTAGAGGTCTCTTCCTGCTTTGGCTCCAGGCTGTGCCCAAAACCTAACAAATTTCTTCTAAGGAGCAAATCCTCCAGATACACCTGTCAATGAATAAATGACATTTAACTCCATATTGATTTCCAAATGCTTCCCCATAAGGAACTTTGGTCAACTGAAATGATTATGTTCATTAGAAATCTGGCTCTATACTTTGGCAAACATCAGCTCTGTGGATACAACCTTACAAATGTGTGCTCATTTCACCTTGCAATATTTGTAGGAATTACTAACCCTAAGGTAAGAGGAGCACACATTCCCTAGAGTCTAGTAGATTGCATATCTACTTCTATCTCTGAAAAATCATGGAGCCATGCAAAGGGCTCAGGTGTAGTTATTTAACATTTATCTGTACATCTGGAAGCAAACCTTTGAAGGATTCTAGAAAATCCCTTTCCTATAGTTACATTTAAGTGCTGGAACTAAAAATATAAATGAAAAGTTAGGGAATAGTTTCTCAATCAGAGGGTGTGTGTGTGTGTGTGTGTGTGTGTGTGTGTGTGTGTGTCTTTTTGGTCTTAAAATACTGCTTTATGCCTTAATAGTTTATTATATGCCAAGTAGTTTATTGTAATATCTGTGGATATTGAAGCCAACTTTAGTCTCCAGGCAAGACTGAAGGGAATGTGGCCTCTCGAAGCTGTGGCTACAGTCTATGTAAGCAGAGATCCTGTAGAGGCACTAATGATGTGGGAACCACCATTATTACGTTATGACTGTGCTCTGTTTCATTGAAACAAGGATGTTTTATACATAATGTGGGTCTAGGAATTTGGAAGAGTCCCTTTTGTAATTTATAGATAATATTAGGGAAACAGGGGTTCCCCTCTTGGGAACGTCTAGTCTCATTAATAAAAGAACTTAACAATAGAATCCAATGAAAGCTTCAGCAAGCTATTATTAGAATTTAAAAGGAAAACTCTTAGGCAGTCAAGCTGTAAATCTCACAAGCTGCCCTCAGGAGAAGAATGGAAAAGAAGAAACAACAAAACAAAATAAAACGACCCGCCATTTTAATTACGCTGGCATAGAGATGGGCCCATCACATGACATGGTTGATAAGGAACCACGTGGCTACAAGAGGAACTGAGTGCCAGAGAAGACATGCTTAGAACAGAGATAGAAACAGAAAAAGAAAAAGTGACACTTTTTGGGTAATTTAGAAGAGCAGGCAGTGTTATGAAGCCATGTGGCTGTGACCTTAGTAAGCTACTGTGCTAGTCAGTAGAAATTCTAGGAAGAAAAAGTACAGTATCTCATTAAAGGAATAATAATTCTCCCTACCTCCTTAGCAAGGCTGAAGGGGAACCCATCTTTCCAGGAGTGGGCCCTTATCTGGGTCATTAAGAATGTTAGGAGTTCCCTGAGGCCAGACATTTCATGGTCTTGACCAGAAATAAATCACTTTTTCCTTACTAAAGCATTGCTGCTGTGTCAATTACAAGCAACTGGTATCAACTTTGTAAAAACTGCCGTCTCCTATGTTTTTCATGATGTCAGAAAATAAGCTGAGATCTTGTGAAGTCCTTTGTTAGAGATAAAAGTCCATGAGAGCTACAGTAATTGTCTCCCACTTTACTTGGGGAAAATATGGGGTCTGGCACCAACATTCAGCCAACATCCAGGCAGATGACTGCAATATAGAAGGGATTGTGAAGGTTATAGGGAGGGTCTCATCCAACAAAAGCCTCAGAGAGTGATGGACAAAGTTCTTATCTTGTACATAGATATATTCAGTTTTGCTAAGTAATTTAAGCAAAAATCCAAAAGGGATGTAGTAAATAAATGATTTTTTTCTCTCTCAAGCATTCTTTCCTTATACTAGACAAACAAAGCAAAGCAGGACCCAAAGAATTTGAATGAACAGGATTTTGAGATGGCACTGAAAACAGACATCTGATGTAGTGGGCCAACCACAATTGATGGCTGAGAGTTGCTTCCTATATGTGAAATGTATCCCCAAAGGTTTATATGTTAAATGTTTGCTCATGAGCTCAGTGGTCTTGGAAGGTGGTGGTAGAGCTTTGAAAATGTGAGGCTGAGCCTGATCATTGGAGGTGTAGCCTTGAAGGAGATCTAGGGACCCCAAAACCTTCCAAGATTCTCTCTGTCAGTTTTTTTTTCTTTTGAGATAGGGTGTCATGGTGCCCAGGCTTTACTAGGACTCACTATGGTGTCACAAATCATCATGAACTCTTAGTCCTCTGAATCTATCTCCCCATTGCTAGCATTATAAGTATGTGCCAAAATACCTTCCCTGCTTTTTCTCCTTTTGAACATTTGAGAAACACTGTAAGACGTGATCATCTATCTGCCATGAGCTCCCACTATTATGCATTACTTCCCCGTAGTCTCAAAAGCAAAGGACTAGTTGACTATGTACTGAACTTCAAAAACATGTACACAAATAAACCTTTCCTTTTTATAAATTGATTATCTCAGGTATTTTGTCACAGTCCTAGGATACTAACTCTAACATTTTTCCCATTTAATAAGTGTAGTGACAAGTATGAAGCTCAAAAATAAGGCGTTAAATAGGATTAAGTTTAGAGGGGCTGCAGAGCTTTAGGGGCAAGAGAGTATAGATATAGCTGACAATAACAGGGAGATAGGAGCAACTGCTTAGAATGCGTTGTGGAGGAAGACCATCTTAATAGAGACTAAGGAAGAGTCCAGATTGAAGGGAGAGCAATTTCTGGACATAGGCAAGTTTAATTGAGGTATGTTCACTTCTGCTTGCTCTTTGAGTCAAGAAAAAACAATTCAATTCCAGATGTGACATAAGTAGTGGTCTGCCCCTCTGGCATCACAGACTAAGAAAAATAAATAAATACTGCTGTTGATCAGCAACCATTAGTAAAATGGCAAATAATTTCTACTAACTGAAAGGTTGTTTTTTTTTTTTAAAGTGGTCAGAAAACAATTTATCCTGTAGGTGAGGACAGCAAATCATACATTGAAATGTGAAGATTCTCCTACTTCATTTTTGCTCTCATTACCACCACTGCCGACCCCAGAAGACAACTGTGAGTCTTCAGCAATGTGATATGGAGTTGTCCTTTTTTCTCTTTCTTTTTTTTTTCTTTTTGGTTTTCAGAATTTAGTTTCTGCCTTCTCTTTCTTCTTCTTGATTAATGATTAAATCTAACATTGGTTATAACTCTATGGAACTCAGTAAAAAGGAAGGTAGAAACATAACAAATCACAGATGATCGATTGTACCATCAGGTCGGAATACACAGTGGACTCTACATATGACATGGTGAACTCTCCAGCAGGATGTATATGGTGGTGGCTAGGAGAAGAGTTCTTCAGAGGAGAGGTGAGCCTCACAGGTTTGGCTGTTGGGAATATGTCTGATAGACTACAAAGCAGGCAGAAAACTAGAATAAGAGCCAATTCTCCATCTGACTTAAAGGGCACTTGGAACTGAAACAGGGGAATTGACTTGAAGTTCTGAGGAGATCATGGCCAGCACCAAGGTGAAAAGTGACTGACTTCTCCAGGATCTGATCTGTGGGGAGGCACTTCAGCTAAACAAAAGTAGAAAGAAAACGACAGTAATTGTAACTAGGAGGACCACAAAAAAATCGTTGTCAGATGCCGTGAAGGTATCTGATCAGTTCTCAGAAACAGAGGGAAAAAGACATCAAGAGAGTACTTTGAGGACAACAGTACAGTGCCAGTTGATCTGGGGTTGATTGATTATCTTGGAGCTGATCTAAGAGGATGGATGGGGTGAGAAAGAAACTACTGAAAGACAAGCTGTAAGAAAAGTAAAAGAAAGATTGATGAAGAGAGGAAGGACTATGCTTATGACCAGAATAACTTTAAGTGGGGGTCACTCTTCCTCCTATCAGGGGCTTCCTTCCCTTGAACTCAAATGGAAGCTGATTAGTGCATTGGAAGCATGGTTCACTACTGAGGGCAAAGTAGGGACATCAACTGATATATATATATATATATCAATTTACATAAATATATATATATATATTTCTTGTGTATGTATGCACATGTGCGTAATATTGAATATATAGAGATATGTACTTTATGGTTCATAAGTATACATATATTTATATACATACATACAAGTATGGAGAGAGAGAACGCTATATAATTCTCAGATGGCAGAGAGAATCACTTGGGAAGAAAAAAAAAAAAACAAGCTAAAACCAAACAAGTACAAAGCAACAGAATCAGACAGCTGGACCTGGTAGAAATAGCTGAAAAGAGTCTGTCACAAATCAATGCTATTTTCCTTCTGATCCCTCTTTGGGAGCATTTCAAGAACATTGTGAAGAGTGAGAGGGAACTCAGAAGATGTTCAATGGGTATGTACAAAGTGGCTGTGACTAGGTTAATTGTGTATGTATTTATTTTTGGTAGGCTGAATAGTGCCCTCTTCCAGGATATCTATATCCTAATCCTTAATGATATGCATACTACGAGGTAAACTGAAAACTTGGACAGTGCGACACATCTTGACAAGGAAGAGGAAAAGATCTTCTTGCAACATCTAATGCAATCACAGGGCTCTTCTGAGAGGGGAAAAGGATAACTGTGCATCAAAGAGGTGAGCTCAGCACAGTTTGGAGTGATGTGATGCCAGGAGCCAAGGAATGTAGTCAAGTTCCAGAAGCTGGGTAAAGTGGGGACTATATATTCTAGGACCTTTAAAAACATAGATGTGCTAATCTGTTTTAGACTTCTGACTTGTAGAAATGTAAAAAAATAGACTAGATGTGTGCTGTTTTCAGCCATCAAATTTGTTATTGCAGCAGTTAGAAACCATTGCAAAGGCTGAAGAGTATTCAGAGAAAGGAAACATTGTCTTCCAGCTTCTTTGAAAATGAAGACTAATTAGGCAACTGTTATAATAAAGAAATTAGCAACATTGAGCCCTTGAGCTTAAAACAATTTCTAACAGTGATAAATCATACCAACAGTTGCAGGATTAAAGCAATAATTGATGATGACCAAAAGGTAAAAAGTATGTTCAGAAAGAAAAGAAAAATATGCTGTATGTCTTAGTTACTGATCTATTGCTGTGAAGAGACACCATTATCAAGACAACTCTTACAAAAGGAGGGGTTTAGTTGGAGGTTTGCTTGCAATATCAAAGAGATAATCAATTCCCATCACGGTGTGAAGCAGACAGGCATAGAACCAACAAAAGCAATAGCTGAGGCTTTATATTGTGATCCATAGTCAGCAGGCAGAGATAGAAAGAAAGAAAGAAAGAAAGAAAGAAAGAAAGAAAGAAAGAAAGA
>NW_026596046.1:9931730-10099764 GCF_907164565.1 Psammomys obesus
AGAAAGAAAGAAAGAAAGAAAGAAAGAAAGAAAGAAAGAAAGAAAGAAAGATGGATAGATAGATAGATAGATAGATAGATAGATAGATAGATAACATTCAAGAGCATTATTGGAACCTCAAAGTCAGTCCCAGTGGTAAACCTTTTCCAACAAGGACACACCTACTCCAACAAAGATACATCTCCTAATCCTTTCCTAACAGTTCATCAACTGAGAATGAAACCAAATAAATGAGCCCATGGGGGATCACTCTCATTCCAACTATCACACCATAATACTTAAAAAGAAATATGAGCTGCAGAAGCACTCAAAAACATTTCTTAAAAAGTAGATACTGAATACTGATATGTGGATATTAATAATAAAATCTAGATAGTGTTTAGAAATTAAAAGATCTGTACAAAGAAGGCAGGAAAAATGTAACAGAAAAAAATAATGAGAGATAAAATTAAACAAAACTTTATTAAGTTCTAAAACTGACCTAGATGTGTTCATTAAATAAATTCACGCCAGTGTAAGCAATTTCGATGAAGAAGTTTAAAATGTTGGTAAGAATATTAAGTTATTAAAACCAACATCATGTAAACAAATAAAGGTATAAGAGCAGAAAAGAAAAACACCTGAAAAATAACACAAAAACCCCTTCAAATTTCTCGTTGAAAATACCAACTGTAATGGAGGAGCCATGCCCACTTCTGTGATGCAAATGACTACATTATCACTGATCAAATTTCCTCTTACCCCCCAAAAATATCATTAGAACATTTGAAATGATCTAAAAACGGATCATCTGTGTACCCTGATTTTTGTGAGTCAACCCACAAAGAAATGAATCAAAGTCAAGAAATACGGAACGGGGACTTAAGATTTGAATGCAAACTTCCCTCATAGGCCCAGGTATTTAAACACTTGGGCCCCTTTTTGTGATACTGTTTGGGAGAGATTAGGGAACTTTAGGGACATTTAGCCTTACTAAGGGAATTCTGTACAACACTCCAGGGGAGGACAGGAATTTGATAATTAAGAACCTGGCCCTACTTCCGGTTAGGTCATTTACTTCCTATGAGCATTTGCGATGTGGTTTCTCAGCTTCTTGCTCCAGCCGCCTGTAGTTATACCTCCCCTGCAGTTACAAACCCTACCTCTGGAATCCTAGCCAAAATAAATTCGTTCTTCTATAGCTTACTTTTGGTCAAATAACTGATCCAGGACTTCATCCATAAAAGAGTTGTTTCCTCGCTTCCTCTCTGAAAATCCGTCTTAGAAATGCAAATTTGAAAACAAAACCAGGAGTCTCTTGTCACTAGAAAACCTGCGTTGGTCCTGTATCCTGTTCTTCACTTCTTCTAGGGCCCTTCGTATCAGTGTCAAGATGCGGGACATAAATTCTGTGCTGTGATTTAGTTAGCTAGATTGGAGTGAGACTTAAACTATAGCCAGTGATACTGTCTTCCTATCCTCTTTTAGGTGATGCCACTGCACCAGCCTCAAGAACCTGCCTTATCTGGTGATGGCGTAGCTTGTGCTCACTGCTTTGTTCCTAAATAAAAATTATTTGGGAATTTAAGTGATTAATTTGCTACTGTGTGTATCTTCTAGGATAATGTTATCTCTTCCTAAAAAAAAAAAAAAATCATTTAGGGGAGGGGTTATTGATTAATTTTAAGCGTGAGAGTTATCATTGTAATTCTAATACCGACAGATATTAGACATTTAAGATGATTCACAGAGACTCAGTCACCCAGGTTCTAGATATAAAAAGAACAGATTGGAGACTGAAAAGTCATTTAAATCTTGTATGTTGCCTACAGACTGTGGCTAAAATCATGGCCACTATCCTGTACATGTAGAAGATAATGGAGCCTTAATGAATGTGACCCAGTGAAATAAGTTTGGTCACTTGTGGCATGTCATGAAAGGAGATCATGGAACTTCTGCCCACTCTTACTATCAGTTGGCTTCTTAGCCTCTGTGAGGTGAGTGACCTCACAGCACACGCCGTTCTTCCATGACACACTGTGCAGCCACAAGCCCTGAGCCAAGTCAGCCCTTTTCCGTCATAAACTGCGTATCTCAGGCACTTTGTCACACAAATGGAAACAAGGGGATTCGTTTTCCAAAATAGGTTTTTAAAAATTTCTTATCATTTTATTATATAAACTTCAAACTTTGAACCTTGAAAAAACACAAATATAACAAATTGGTTTGTTTTTCATCAAAACAGTGTTTTAAAGTATTATTTATTTTTTCTTCTTTTTCCTTTTATTTATATTTTTATTAACTACAGTTTATTCACTTAGTTTCACACCTGTAGCTCCCTCCCTTGTCCCTTCCCAATCCCACCCTCTCTTACTCTTCTCCACCCATGCCCTTCCCCCAGTCCACTGATAGGGGAGGTCTTTCTCCCCTTCCTTCTGACCCTACTCTATCAGGTCTCATCAGGAGTGGCTGCATTGCATTCCTTTGTGGCCTGGTAAGCCTTCAGGGTATCATAGCAGATGCTGAGACTTAAAGCCAAACTTTGGGCAGAGCATAGGGAATCTTATAAAAGAAATGGGTAAGACCTGGAGAGGACAGGAGCTCCACAAGGACAACAACAACAGAACTGAAAAATCTGGGCCCAGGGTTCTTTTCTGAGACTGATACTCCAACCAAGGACCATTCATGGAGATAACCTAGAACCCCTGCACAGATGAAGCCCATGGCAGTTCAGTGTCCAAGGGGGTTCCATAGTAATGGGAACAGGGACTGTCTCTGACGTGAACTGATTGGCCTGCTCTTTGATCAAAATAGATTTCTTTACAGTTATTCTGACATATATTTTTTACAGTCAGTACAAAATCAAGACTCATTTTGATAGCATCATGTTTTGTTGTTGTCTTTCTCTTACAGTTTATAAGCTATCTTCTTCCTATCTTCTCTCTCATGCCAGACCTATTCTTCTAAATGATGTGAGCTACCTTCTTGTGCCATCACGTGTTGATGTTCTTATATAAATGTAACCTTATGATCACCTATGGTGGATATAGAGTGGAGGTGTACATCTAAGACATCAAGTTTTTTTTCCCTAAAATAATTTATTCCTTCTACATAGGGGTCTCCAAATCTTTTTAGAATTCAATTACTCACTTGATATAGCTTTAGTTTATTATTTTAATTGTTGCATAATATTCCATACCGTGATCAACTGACTATTTTTTAAATGTGAAAAGTCTTGTGGCAAATATCCTTATAAAAAGTTTTTGCAATGCTTAAAGAGGGTTGCTTTTCTTCCCTGGGGTATAGTCCTACTTGTGGAACCACAGAGGAAAAGCTTTAAATATGCAATCAGATTCAAGAAAGAAAGAAAAAAAGAAAGAAAGAAAGAAAGAAAGGAAGGAAGACAAAAGTTTCCTAATATAACACTTCAATAAACTATGAAGACAACCTTTCCTCCACATCCTGCCTATAATAAATTATATCATTTTGTGGATGTTTGTGATGCTTGGCCTTTGTTGTCAGCTGCTTAGTCTGCTTAACTGGAAAAACATGGTCCTGAGGGTGTCTATGAACTTGTTTCCTGGAAGCATTTACTAAGAGAGGACGTGCATTTTCTTCTGGTGACAGCACTGATGTTAAGAGATCCCAGAGAAAAACAAGGCTGTTCTTCCTGGTCATCTGAGACCCTTGCCTGTGAGTGCATCTTTTCTGTTGCTGCCATCCTCCACTGACATCAAAATCCATCTTCTTCAGCCTCCCAATGTGGAATGAAGAACAGAGTCTTTCAATGAACCCTACAGGCCTGCAGCAGAGATGCAAATGCCGAGACATCCAACCTCATAGCCTGAGCAGCTGCTGGGTTCTCGGCCTCTTCAACATGTTAAGTGCCATGGTTGGAATGTCCAGCAAATAACATACAATCTACTCAATCCCTTTGCAATCAGATGTGTTTCCCTAGAAAACTCTAACACCATGAGGGTTTTTTGCTTCTTTGTCTTTTAAAGTTTTCTGGTGATCGTTGTGAAGCTGACCCTCACCATGTTAATATTTTTATTTCTTTTTCCCATGTTTTTTTTTTTTCCATCTCTTGCTCCCTTAGAGGATATCTGGATTGTCTTCAGACCTATCTCCTCCTACTGCCTTATTGACTTCCTTCTTGACAGCTTGAAAAAGCTCCCGGTGTTCACTAGTTACTTACATTTCCCTTCTATTGCCTTTATGATAATAAAAAGAAACCTTTATTTTAGAAAAGGAGAAAGAAGATTAAAGGATCTGAAGTTCAAAGGATAAAAAGACTTAAAAGATATTTTTGTAGAAAGATTTTCATTTTAATTAATATGGAGCTTGAGAAGAAAGAGGTGAAGATCATGAGGGGCTCTAATCCTCAGGGCAGGGGTAAATCAACCCTCTGAGGTGGTCTGGCATATGATCATCCTATAGGTACAGAGTGCAGGCGTGCTACGGCATCTGGATACCCAACAAAGGTGAACGGTGGAGCAGCTGTTATGCTCGGGCTCACAGCGGAGAGAAGAGGCAAGAGCTGGTTTTCAAGGGAAGCTTCCAAGTCTCAGGCCCTTCATTGTTTTGTCCTGCTGATATAGTTTCACTGTGGGAACATGAACATGACAGCACTCTGTTTGGCCACTTTTACATGAACACTAAGTGGGGTTAAGTTCATTCAGGATGTTGTGTGATCATCTAGACCATCCAACCCAACCTGCAACACTATGTCTTAGTGCGGTTCTTTGCTATGAGGAGACACTATGACCAAGAACACCCTTAGAAAGGAAGACATTTAACTGTGGGCTAGCTTACAGTTTTAGAGGGTGAGTCCACTATTGTTATGGCAGGGAGGGTGGAGGCAGGCAGAAAGGCATAGCACTGCAGTGGAAATGGGGACTCCTGGGCAGAAAGAGGCAGACACAGAGAGATTGGGGCTGGGGTGGGCTTTTTGAAACATCAAATCTTACCCTTAGTGATACATCCACTTATCCCTCCCAACAGCCCACCAACTGAAAACTAGCATGCAAATATATGACACTCAGGGGCACAATCTCATTCAAATCACCACACCCTAGTGAATTAGACTCTAATTTTCTATTTCCTACATCTCCTAAACCCCTAGAAACCCACCATTCTGCCTTTCATCTAGGCATTCGACCACTCCAGTGCTTCCTTATAAGTAAAACGATGGAATATTTATCTTTTGCGATGGGTTTATTTATTTTAGAATAGTGTCCTTTGCAGATTTTTTTTGAAGACTTTTCACCAAGTTTTTGTTTTGAAGAAGTAATATGAAAGAGCACAAAATGTCTTCTATTTGAACTTCCAAAGGGAGCTGGGAGCAAAGTGGTGATTATTTATTTCTTGACTGTGAGCCCGAGTATAACAGCTGCTCCACCGTTCACCTTTGTTGGGTATCCTGACGCCGTAGCACGCCTGCACTCTGTACCTATAGGATGATCATATGCCAGACCACCTCAGAGAGTCGATTTACGCCTGCCCTGAGGATTAGAGCCCCTCACGATCTCCACTTCCAGAGTGGCGTGAACTTTACTGTGCATGGTGTATATGTGTGTATGCTTAGTGTATGTTAATGAGAGCGTATGCTTACGTGTGGGGTGAATATGCATATGTATGCACTCGTGAGTGGATTAGGCATAGTGTCATTCCTCTCTCACTTTCCACCTTACTGTGTGTGTGTGTTTGTGTGTGTGTGTGTGTGTGTGTGTGTTTGTGTGTGTGTGTGTGTGTGTGTGTGTGTGTGTGTGTGTATGTATACTCACATGTACACATTAAGAAGTCAAGAGTACAATGTCCGGTGTCTTCCTCTTTATTTTTCAACCGTATTTTTTGAAACAGTCTGTCATCGGGCTTAAAGCTCACTGTTTCAGCTAGCTTGGCTGGTGAGTGAACTCCTTCTGGGATCCACCTCTCTTCCTTCAACACTGGGATGACACACAGCCACAGCCACAGCCACAGCCACAGCCACTCCATGGAGTGCAGAAGACTGGAGCTCTGATCTTGCTTTCCCAACAAGAATTCTTACTCAACTGTTTTTCCAGGGACCTACCTTACTTGTTAACTACAGTGTCTTTTACTAAAACTAGAGTGTACTAATTGGCTCGTCTGGCTGATCAGAGAATTCTGTGGGTCCATCTCTCTCTCTCTTTCTCTGTCTTTGTCTCCCCCCCCCCCGGGGCTGGAATTACAGACACAGTCCACCCTATCTGTCTTTTACATTGTTGTTGCTTATTGAACTCATGTCCTCATGCCTGCACAGTAAGCACTTTATCTACCCAGTCACCTCCTCAGATCCTTGGGATGGAATGAAATTTCCAAAAGCACCTCCTGTTTCTGAATGGAGAGAACAAGAATCTAGAGAAGGGACCCATCAGTCAAACAAACAAACAATCAAAAAACCTCTGTGTTTTAGAAACATCCCATAATTCTATCCCAGCTGCAGACAGTATCCTGCAGAATAGCAGGATAGAGTAAAACCGCTACAGAAATATAAATAAATAAAAATAAAGTCTGGGGACCACTTTAATGGAAAAGTGGTCATAAACCAGAGTGTTAGGATTTCATCAATATGACATCATTCCCAGTGTGACATAGAAGAGTCCGCTATCCACTCCCTCCCCATTTCCCTCTCACACACCCTCTCCTCTTAGAGAGATGATGAAGCTGCTTGTGTCTCACAGAAGGATCATAAAAACCTGTATCCCTTAAGCTGAATTCAGCCCAATGAACTGCACAAACAGCAATAACCAAAACAAAGCTAGCAGGAAACACTCACGCAGCATCTGTTATGATCGTGCAACCACGAGACAGCTGTTTAATCCCAACTGTTAGCATAAGATCATTTGAGTGTTTGAAGAGCAATCCCATTTGGATTTTCCCTTTATTTATTTATTTCCTAGCTTTTCCAAGAGTGAGGCTTTCTCAGCTGGAGGACACGATTTGTGTCTCTGGCTCTCTCCCCACTTTCACCCGCAGCTTCCGAAAGAAAGAGGTGATGTGATTTTTCGAACTCTAAATACTCAGAGGGGAAAGAGGAAGGCTGTGTGGTCTTTTAGCTGAGCAGGGCATGGCCCTTTCTCAGCCTCTGGGACCCAGTTTTTGTTCCCCAGAACATTCATAAACCATGCTGGTCAGATTATGGGAAAAGGCCCTCACATGAAACGCATCTGGTGGTCTAAGCCAAGTTCTGGTACGGCTGAATTTTCTCAGCACCACACAGGGTTGGAATCAATCTTTATAAAGTTCAGTTCCAAAATCCAAAAACAAAGTCATTAGATTCACAATTGTTTGGGAAGGGTCATTGAAGAATATCAACAGTTTGGGTGGCCCATTTGAATTCCCCCATTGGAAACCTAGACATCCAGCTAGCTTAGAGTGGTGCAATAATTCTCTTTCTCTCTCTCTCTCTCTCTCTCTCTCTCTCTCTCTCTCTCTCTCTCTCCAATAAATCCATATCGCCCTGCCTATAGCTTTCCCAAAGGCTCTGTAAAGGACACACACTTCACTATGGCTTTCTTGCCAAGGCATCACACAGGGCACTGGTGAAAGCAGCAGTTCTTCAGAGCTGGTAGTGTTGTCTTTGGGTAAAAGGAACTGACCGTGGAAACACGGACAAGTGCTAACCTTGAAAGCTGCCTGAAATGCATATTACATACACCTTCCCTCACGGCCCCTTTTAAATATTTCATCCTAGCAAATCCTTCATGTTGATCCAGACATGAAAAAAAATATGTGAGTAATACTAAGTTTATCTTTGGGAAGAAGGTCAAAGCTCAAGTCCTTTGAAACTGTGGAGGAAATGTCCTCAGTCTTATTCTAGAACAATTCTTTTCTAGGTCGTGTCAATCTTGGAAATGTAAGGAGTGCCTTTTTTTCTTATTCATTTTCAACTTTAAGTTTATAAAAATATCTGTTGTTTAAGAACCACTCAGGCTTCGGAAATGACAAATACTGTGGTAAGAATTTTGGAATGACCTCAGAATGTATCTTCCGTACAACCATCACAACCATCCTTGTTTATGGCATCTCTGCACACCCCTCCAGGCCATTAGCTTATTATCCTCCCATGTACCCTCAAAGAGAAGGCGAAACAGATAATGACACTACATTAATATTCACACCTCTACCAAGGAAAAGAGAAGCAGTCAGTTGGGGGATCTGTTTAAAAGTACTTACCACCCACATTTGGAAGAATTAAATACTTCGGTCAGACTATGGTATGATTTCATATCATACTTAGATAAAGCATTATACCTTTAGCCTGCTATTCTTTATCCCACATATACCTCCCCCAAAAAGTGCATCCCACAGGAGGGAGACAGACTGTGGTCTCCACAGATTATGAATATCCATCTCAGTGTTCAGCTTCCGCAACACAGTACAAATCACCAACATCTTCAATGGGAGAAAATCCTTTATCGGCTGATTCATTTCCATGTTTTGTCCCTGCAGGAGACGGGATATCCTGTGAGGTCCTGAGAGGGAGGGAACTCTGTGGGATCATGTCAGATATGCCATTTAGAGTGATTATTGTGACTGAGATAGTGAGGTTGGCATCATGTTTATCAACTGATTTTCATATATAATGCCCGTTTGTGCTATTTGCATTTTTGTCGCCCTCCTTCCCTTTCTACCCTGTGTTAAGAATCACTTAGTAGGATTTGGAAGACACTATGTAAAGGAGTCCTATCACTCAGCATTTGCTACTAAATGATGAAGTACTTGTTATGTGCCCTGAAAACCCCAAGTTTTGTTTCATTTTGTGTTTTCAAGTTTGGAACTAGTAAGAGAAAGACGAACACAAGTGAGAGAAATTCCAGTGTGAGCAAGCTCAAAGAAGTCACAAGGATCTGTTACACCCTCATTAGTCAGCTAAAACCAGGAAATAAATATCCTCCTGTTTTGTGATCACCCCCTAGTTACTGCTGTAACAGGAAACATAAATGAGAGGAAGACATCTGAGCACATTGCAGTCCCAGATGGAAACCAACCCTTTCCCACACCTCTCCTGAAACTTAGCTCTGAGGGAAGGAACCCTTAAATCCCCCCCACACCCCCACTGCCATCCTGCTTACCTTTGGGACTTCAGGACACAGTTGCAGGAAACTATTTGTCTGGATTGTGAGCTTCTGTTGCATTGTGGCCTGGTATAAAATGCTGCATTTCAGTGACATGCATCTGTGAAATACAGTTGAAGATTTTTTGCACACCAAGTATTCCATGAAAAAGGAAACAGACCTCTCCCAACAGTCAACAAATCAGGATTTTATAAACAGGTTTATCTAAACCGAAGTGAACTAGAATTAAGATTGGCTGACACCTTGGGGGAAGAGGGAACGTTCAAGAAATTAACCAAATACAAATTAACCAAAGAAGATTTTGTTTTGTGTGGTAGGTAATCCATGGAGTTGTGGGTTTTGTTTGTTTAGATGTTTTCTTGTTGTTGGTGGTGGTGGTGGATTTGTTTTGTTTATTTTGCTTGTGTCTCTTAACAGTTCATGCCACAATGTGGTTATGTTGAGTGCAACTCAAAAGCTAAAAATCTCAAGGTTCCAGCCTTCAGAGATGTTGGCTCCCACTTAGCAGCTCCAGCGGAAACCCTAGCATTTCTGGGTAGTCCCCATCAGCCACCATGGACATCTTTACCGGGTACACTGGCCACTCAGTCCAACCTCCTGCCCGGTTGTTTCCTGCTTTGTCTGTGTCCTGTGATATGCATAGCTGTGACATTTAAGGTTGCAACGTTTTTCTAATCTGTATTTCCTTTCAAATTCGTCTGGAGGCCAAGGGGAGATTTTGCTTACTGAATATATACTTCTTTGATTATTTCATGATGTATCAGTTTTCCTTGTATATCTTAGTTATGAGCAGAACTTGGAAACACTCTTATTACTTTGAGGTATCACCAGAACCTCAAAAATTACCTCTCCCATATCCACTGATGTCTTGTATCTGAGGGAAGTTTTGAAAACAGAAAGTGTTTGTGACAGTCTTCTAAATAGCTGGTCTGTTTCCCATTGAGTCACCTCCTTCCCTCTCACCCAACAATACACACTAATTATGGAGGCAAGTCGAGGTCATGTCCCTGGCTGGCTCACCTCTGTTTGCCCTTATGAATCTGATTGGGCATAGCTCAACACAATGTAGAGGATCTATTTAATCTGACTCATTAGAAAATTCTAAGAGAATCATTTATATCTCAAAATATCAGTAATTTTGAGGTAAGCGTGGAATACATGAGATCCTATGTCCACAAAAGAAAAATAAATCTTTTCATTGAACAAAAACATCTAAAAGAAAAGAGAATTCTGACTAAGCATTTTATATAACCCCTTCACCAAAGGAGAGATATACCACCATTTTCCTAAAATCTCATTCATTCAACCAAATGAAGTAGATGCCACGATTGCAAACATCCTTGCTACAGAGATGGTGTAGGCAAGCAAAACCTGGGTCTATATTTTGACAATCATCATGTTAAGTTTTGCCTCATTTTGCAGGTCAAGACCCAACGTAAGTGTCAGTGGTCACCTGTAATTTTATGTCCAAACCATGTAAGTTCAAAACATTTAATTTAACCAGCTTAATCTCTCCGTGTGGGAGACTATGAACATTTATCGGTGCGTTTCTTGTTTTCACATTTGGCTTTTAATGAAGTACAATAACCAAAACCACTAGATTTTCATTACACCTTGTTCTAACAAAGCAGATTCTCACAGCCATTATTTATACTCTGACAATAAATCTTAGAGGTAGAACTTGCAAGGTCCATTTTATCAGTGAATGAAACTGAACCCGAGGAAGGGTAACTGTTCTCAAGGCCACAAAGTCAAGAGATGTAGCCCATGGTAGCTCAGTAACCAAGTGGGTTTCCCTAGTGAGGGGAGTAGGAACTATTTCTGACATGAACTCAACGGCTGGCTTCTTTACCCCCCCCCCCCAGGGGGAAACAGTCTTGCTAGGCCACAGAGGAGGACATTGCAGCCAGTCCTGAAGATACCTGATAAGCTAGGGTCAGATAGAAGGGGAGGAAGACCTCCCCTAGCAGTGGACTTGGAAAGGGGCAAGGAGATGAGGGTGGGAGGGTGGGTTTAGGAGGGAATGAGGGAGGGGGCTATGGCTGGGATACAAAGTAAATAACCTGTGATTAATATAGCAAAATAAAAATTAATAAACCCCCCCCCCAAAAAAAAAGAGATGTAGCAATGACTTTGACCAAATGGGCTGAGGTACATAGCTCAGCAGTAGAATTCATGTTTGTCATTCAGCAGGTCTGACAGGGTCCAATCCCTAACACAAGGCTTGAGGCATGAGAAGAGGACTCTGGTCTGTGCAGTGTGCAAGCCTCCACTTGAGATGTTCATTTATCTCTTTAATACACAAAATCTTCAGAACCATTGTTAACAAGCTCAAAGTGAAACTGAGGCTGTTTCCTGAGGTCTCTTGAACACAAAGCCACCCCCATTTCTGTTCAACAGTCTCTCCCTCCTTAGCATTTACTAACTTAAACTAAGACAACATCTTAGCCTGTTGTCAGACCTGTGGAAAGGGGAGAATTTCAAAATCCATTTCTGTTTGCTTGAGTTAGAGACTTGCGCTGTACTTTCACTGCAGAGGATGGGCTCGCCTGGACTCAGCTGTCCCACACGCCTGTGCATGGACCGTGGCTAAAATGGTGGTTCTCAACCTGTGAGTCGCAACCCCCAAAACCATGGGAAAACACACGTATTGTGATTCATAGGAGCAGCAAAATTACAGATATATAGCAGCAGCAACAATAATTATATGGTTGCGGGGAGGGGGCACTAAGACATGAGGACCTGTATTCAAGAGTCACAGCATTAAGAAAGTTGAGAACTGCTGTAGTAGAGTTAAATGACAAAGAGGTTCCTGGTTAATTATCCTTGACAGACTAGGATTTCACAACCACCCTGACTCCATTCTTAGTGAAGGAAGCTCAGATAGTAAAGCATGGAGGAGAGCAGTATTGAGAGAAACTTTGAATTTTCCATAGTATGGAAAAAAAGCTGGCAGGATCTATATGTCTTTGGAACAGCCGAAGCATTGGAGCCTATATAATTACCATAGCTTTAGGAAGTGATGGGAGCCAATTAAAGAATGCTGTTTCACAGTATGCTGAAGGACTGCTTCATGCCACAGGTGGAATGGATGCTCGGAGAGGAAGCAGAACGATGATCTACAAGCAGAACATAACTTAGGAGAATCCGTTCTCCCCTGGTTCTACCTTAGACTAAAAATGAGGCCCTGGTCCATGTTCTGCCAACCTGAGTCAGCCAGAGTAGACAGCTCTGTCCTCGGCAAGGGACTGTTGGATGCTGCTTTGCTCACATTGTCCTTAACCATTACAGATGTCTGTGTGACTGGCCATGTCTCCATCATGACCATGACCATGACCATGGCCCTGAAAATAAAGAGCTATCCACATTCTCCTCTACCACCCAATCCCACAACACTGGGATTCTGGAACAGTGTCATATTGTTTGCTCATCTTCATTATCTATGGTTTATAAAGAAAAGGGGTCAGAAATTTGCTTTTCCCCCAGCCTTATGGCTCTGGGAAGCCAAGCAGGGATGAGGCAAGAAAGTGGACATGGAGAAACCCCTACCTAGCATAATGTGTGTCTGGTATTTCATGTCTATGTCTCCCAGCCTTAAAGACTACAATCATCGTATACCTGAAGGAAACCCAGGGAAATGGACAAACAGATATATGAAGATGCACAGAGATAAAAATAAAATGTCACTTGGTGTCCTCAGGTTCAAAACTCCGAAGTTTTATACTCCCTCTCTTCAGGAAGACAGTCTCTTTTCTCTGCCTAGGTCTCTCTCTGTCTATCCCTGCCTCTCTCTGTCTCTCTCTTTCTCTGGAGCTGTTTTACCCCCTGACCTGACCCTAAACACCAAGACTCTCTTTCTGTAAACTTGCTTGCTGAAGAAAAGTTAACTTGGCACTCATCTTAAGTATTGACTCCCTGTCTTGAGGGTGAGGGCTGTAAATTCTCTCTCCTAAGATCCAAGTCGATTTGTTATCAAATCAGGCATTGAGAAGCTGATTCATTGCTATTCAGCGCTATGCTGATTTATATGCAGAATGTAAAACAGATGCCTTCTGTGATACATATTTATGGTGAGTGCTGTTCGAGGAAGATTTATTACAGATTCCTTTGTCGGGGTTTGCATGAGCAGAGCCATGATGACTTGTATTTCCTCTCAGCTGCCAATGCCAAACTCATTAAAAAGAGGTGTGACTATTAATATACATTGTAATACTGACAGGCTCTAATTTATAACACCCTGGCTGGTTGGAGTATTCTCCTGACTTGAGAGGTGGTTTCTGCATTTTTTTTTCCCTGTGTAGCTAAATGGTGCAAATAGAGATGTATATTCTCCTGTTTTCATTCATTCATTCATTCTCTCTCTCTTTTTCTCTCTCTCCTTATCTCTTTGTCTTCCATAGTCACCTAAGTCAAGGTACAAATCTGCTCAAAAGAGATAACTGCTCCCGTGATTTTCCTTCCATCACCCTCCCAACCCCCCAATCAAATGCCACTGGAGTTCGTAATAGTGCAGAGCTTGGCTTTAATGCCCTGCAGACACGGAAACACTGTTGTTCGCTGTGCAGGAGCCTGCTTTCTCTCTAGGCTGAATTAGCAAGGAAGAAGATCAAGCAGCTAGCATCAAGCATTCTCCGTAGCAGATGGCTGATACAAGGTCCTGAAGTTGAAGAGCATCAAGGAATCAGAAAGTCACCACCCTAAGGACAAGGTCAGGAAAAACACATTTCTAATGTCAGGAACTTGAAGCAGATTGGGGCAGGTGTCAGGTGAGGAAGGAGGGAAAATGGAGTGTCACCTGGAGGAAGTGGCCAGAGAGGCAGGTCTTTTCATCAGCACTTTGGAAAGAACTCAAGGACAGGCTTAGATGATGCTCCACAGAGAGTATGCAAAGCAGCTTTTCCTCTGCCATAACGCTGAGGAAAAAAAAAAAAAAAAAAACAAAACTAGTTACTACACAGAAATCGGAATCAGAGTACACAGTCACGTGAGTCTGGAGCCCGTTTAAACACACACACACACACACACACACACACACACCTGTGAGAGGCAATGCCAACAGACACCATGCTTAAAGGTGTGTTTAGTAACTCCATGAAAGCATGTTTTCTAAGCAGACAGAAACAAGTATTCCACCATCTTTTCAGGCTACGTAAGCAGGAGTGAACTGTGAGCACTTCCGGAGAAATCAGCAGATGTGCTATTTGAATGCCATAAGCAGAGACATCCATATGAAGGCAGGTTATCTCCCATATGAACCAAAACCTCAAATTTTACATGAAAGGTAAAAATCTTATGTCAAATTCTCTTTCTGCTCCATGCTCGTAGGTAGTTTTGTGGCGACCATTTTACAGATTCTTTCTTGTGAAGGATTACAGGGCCCACCAAGTTTATTCCAATCCACTCAGGGAGAGGGAAACATCCACAGTGGCCATGCTGTGCCTTCCGCTGTGCAGTGTAACACTTGACAGTTCGCAGAAAGCATTGGGTCATGGGTGAAGGTGATGGTCAACAGTAGTGTTTTGAAATAACTACATGACTTTAAAATGTGACCTCTCTTTACATCACCTAAAATCAGTACAATTTGCCCCTAGGTACACGAATTCCAAACCCACCGATACAACCAGTATTCGACCAAAACTACTGCTTAAGAATTACATGGGCTAGCTGGGAGTTGGTGGCGCACACCTTTAACCACAGCATTCAAGGAGGCAGAGGCAGGAAAATCTCTGTGAGTTCGAGGTCAGCCTGGTCTACACAATGAGTGCCGGGACAGCCAAAGATCTACAAAGAAACCCTGTCTTCAAGGAAAAAAAAAAAAAAAAGAATTTAAGATGTGCTGAACAAGAACAGTCCTCTTTCCTATATCTTGATACTTTTAAACAGCATTCACATTGTATCAGATGCTGTAGAAATTTAATTGTCACCTAGAGACCATTCACAGTGTCTTGAGGGTTCGCGTACATCCTATGGAAATAGTATGCTATGTTAAGTTGTGTAATCAACTTGACCATCTTCCAGTTTCTGTGTCTTATGGGGGCCGTGTAACCAATGCCCAAGGGTTCTTCTCAGAGAGAGCTCTATAGCTGTGATGACTAATTTGGGTGGTGAAATTGACTGATTTATCCAATAGGTATGGTACTAGTCAGGCACATGTTTTGGGTGTCATTAAGAGCTATTTTAGAGATTTTTAACTGAGGGAAGGTACTCCTTTCCCAGACCTCGTATTAGAGTCTTCCCGAGAGAATGGAAAACACAGGGGGCACCCACGCTGCCAACTACGTGCCAGCCTCTCCTCGCTCTGATTCCTGAGATGTGGGGCTGCAGCCTCCTGCACACACAGTTCCCACCATGAAGGACTCTGCCGTGTGAAGTGTGAGCCAAAATAGAATTTTCCTCCTTCAAATGGGCTTTTGTCTGATCTCTGATCATTGCAATAAGAAAAGTAAGTAATACAGTGGTTAAGTTTCTTATAAAATAATGTTTTGTTTTTTTTTTTTTCAGAAAATTATGACTGTTTTAAGTAAAGAGAGATGACCTAAGTAGTCTCCAGGACAAAATTCTCTTAACTTGACTTATATGATTAAGCATATATTTCTAGAAAAATATCCCTGTGAAAATCATAAATGAACATTGACCAAGAAAGTGAAATTGTATGTGTGAATAAACACACACAAATATATGTAATGCTAAAGTATATGCATGTAACCTATAGATAACAATGTATAGAGAGCAATTGATCTCTAAGGAAGAAAGAAAGAAAGAAAGAAAGAAAGAAAGAAAGAAAGAAAGAAAGAAAGAAAGAAAGAAAGAAAGAAAATAAGAACAAAAATCAGGAAAATCTCCGAAAGTTCCATGGGTTTTGTCGAGCCACAAGGATGACCATGGGAGCCATGCAGCAAGGCATGGTCCCTGTGAGCCCCTATGGCCCCAACTTAGTTGATTCTCTGAGTTTTCTTGTGGTGTCTTTGACCCCTCTGGCTCCTATATTGATAGGCTGTAACGCTGTCATACACCTAATATGTTTTGTATCTGCTGTCATTGAAAAAGAACAGTGGGCATCTGGGGTCTCCTAGGTGTGAGTAACTCTTGCCTGCATGAACAAGCATGAGTTATCCTTTTTTTTCTCTGAACTCCCAAGAGAGCCAAGCGGCTTCGGAGTAGGCTCATACAGAAAAGGCGTTTCTCCTCCACTCTTGCCCCTCCTCCTCTTCCTCTTCCTCTTCCCCTTCCAGTTTATAGAGAGGATTTCAGAATCTCAGCAGAAATCTCGATGTCAGCAACAGAGAGTAAGGGTGCTTGGTAAAGATAGCAAAAGTAGTGGGCATCTGTTCAGCCCTGGAGGGGCTTAGGGTCTACCTGGAGCAGTTTTGAGGCAGGGCTTCTAGCCACAGAGTTGTCAACGCAACAATTGACATGCTTCTGGTAAGAAAGGGCACCTAGTGTGCCATGTTTTTTTCTCTGGGACTGTGATTGTTAAATAAAATGTTTATACAAGCAAAGGAAAAAAAAATCCCTTAGGGCTGGAGATGGCTCAGTGATCCGTGGGTAAGGCGCTTACTGTATAAGAATGAGGGCCTGTGTTCAGAGCCCCCAGTACCTATGTAAAAGCTGGTGTGGCAGTGGGATCCTGGAACCCATAGGGGTGTAGGAACAGAGCCAGACAGAAAGATCCTGGGGGCTTCCTGGCTCGAACAGTGAGCTCTGGGGTCAGTGAAGAAACCCTGGCTCAAAAGTAAGGTGAAGAACAAAACTGAAAAATGTTCTCAGCAGCTGGCTTCTACATAGATACCCATACATGTATCCAATACACACATACACACACAGGCACAAAACCTAAACAAATAAAGCAATAACAAGCATTTTTCCCTTTAAAAAGACTGGTGCTTATTTGTTTCCAGCATAGCCCTAGTGTTCTTTCTGGAGTTAGTCCTGATGTCCCCATCATTTCAGTGTCAGTCAACATGCCCTCAAAGCCAGGTACTGAAGCTTACAGGGCCAGTCTGAAAAGAGAACAGAGCCAAAGGCTACCCAAATGCAAGCTGGTAGCATAAAGAGCCCAGAGAAACGTGTCGCTGTCACCAGCAATCAAACTGGAGGCCAGAGAAAACTTCTCTTTGTACAAAGAGCTGATCACATGTTGACAGCTGGAATCTACATGGCTCCTTATTCAATAACCTCGCGCCTTCCCCGAATTCCAACACCGGCAGCACAATAGTGGCACAGAAGCAAACTGACACATTCCACACGGGCTAGCTGTCCCATCCCCTCTCCGCGGGCCCCCTCTCCTCCTCCTCGGTCTCCTTGTCTCGAGGGCATTCACTTGTTTCAGAGAGCTAAAGGCGTATTCACTAGAGGGTACCTAGACGATGGGTGCCCACTTCCACCAGTGCTTGCCTGCACGTGAAATCTGACCCCTGTGTGAAAGGTAATGAACAACCAAAACCTCAGTACATGAACAAACAAACAGCAAAAAAAAAAAAAAAAAAAAAAAAAAAAAAAAAAAAACCTCAAACACATTCCTTTCAGCTTTCCTGCAAGTGGAATAAAAAAAAAAAAATGTATATAACCGATCTGTCACACCAACTTCTAGTCAACACACCGCAATCCCTTTCCCTACCTCAGAGTACACGGCTTAGCTGACGAACTTTAACACAGAGAGCTGTGACCTGTGGCACACCCAGTGCTCATTAGTGAAAACTGTTTATATTGTCTGATATAAAAACCAACACAATGTCATCTGAGAAGAGACATAAAGTCTCCACAATACCCGAGAGCATGCAATGCTTTCTTTGAATATCAGTGCATTTTTTGTTCATAATTTTGGCAGCACCGTCCACTTCTCGGTGAACATCCCCCATCAAGCCAGTCCAGAATGTTCCCAGGAAAAATGTTGCATTAGGGAGAATGTCTGTTTATAATGTAGCATACTTTGTTTAACAGAGAAGTACAGAGTGCTGAGGACATACAAGGCGCGACACCGTGACACGGGCAGCAGTCCTCGTAGTGGGGACATGCACTGTTGAAAACGCACGCTCCACCGAGGCCAAGAGGGCACACCTTAAATCTCAGCCATTCAGGAAGCTGAGACAGGTGGATTACCAGATTAGGGGTTTAAGGTTCTTCCGAGAACACGGTGAGTTCCCATTCCTCGGGGAGAAAAGATACATGTTGCTGATTATTAAGGAACTAGTTAACAAATCACAGACATCATTAGATGCTAAGCATAATACTGGAAACTGAGGTGGCCGGGAGCGTGAAGTATGACGAAGCAGCCATTATTAATTTTACCACTAGGGGGCAGAAGGTAGTTCTTTTTTTTTTTTTTTTTTTTTTGAACTGACTGTTAGGCAATCAACCATCACATCATTGTAACATTGAAGGCACTTCAAAAAGACTCAGATGTTTAACTATTACGCTAGTGATCATACATTCCTATTGGGCTGCAGGCCAAGAGAGAGAGAGAGCGAGAAACCCAGAGACTTGCAGCTGAACGGCTATAAAGTGGTGGATTTTACCTTAGAGCGAAACCTTCAGTGACAAATTTCAAAGGCCATATGTATGCGATTTCCATGAAAAGCAGGCGACCCTAAATTTCTTTGTTTAACTGGGAGCAATCTTCCTCGCAGAACAAGCAGGTTCTTCCCTTCAGTTCCTCTGGTTTATTGTGCTGTTACAGAACTCTCACGTTCTTTTCCAGTAACACAATCAGGATTCTAGGTATACTCCTGAACGCCAAAGGCTATTTCCCTGACACTGTCAACACAGCATCTTCAAGGATTTCACCTCAGGCACAACAGTTCTGAAGGCAAATGAATGTTTAGAGTCTTCTGATAAAGAACAGTGTGTTTTTGGTCTTAGCTTTTCCTTTTAAATTAAATTCTCCAATTCAATCATTATTCTACAGTAAACGCTCAGTGTTCCCCACACAGTTTTCCAACTGGAGACATTATGATTTTTTTCCCCCATGTACTTAAAGCACTAAAAGGGATGAGTCATTAGGATTGTGGAGATTATTTCTAACAAAAATAGTTTTGGCTCATGGGACCTCTTCAGAGCATTTGCTGTGATAGCTAGGTATTCCTAATTGTATTTTACGCTGGAGACCCAGATACTTGGAACATATTTCAGAATGTGCTGAACAATGAGAAACGTGTAAAAAAAAAAAAAAAATTATCCAAAGCAGGTAGTTTGGGGGTAATGGGCAGGGTCTTAACTGGGCATTTGGGAAATTTATGATTTCAAATAACGATGAATTTTTTATCTAGAATAAGGTGCTTTTTAGCTCAATTAATTTTCTTTTCAGAAGATTGGGGTCCCAGGGAAAGCAGACAAAGTCCTCTGTGAAGTGCTGGGTTTGGCACGTTCCCTGCCCCCACCCCTTTGGGAGCACAGGCCCCTTTTGTAAATAGAGATAGTCAGAAAAGAGAGGGATCTCCTTTTGCACCAGGAGTGTTACTTGATATGTATCAATATTTCCTGACAGCGCCAACAAAGCAAAATCTCAGGCCTTATGGTATACTTAGATGGCTAAATATTGTTTGCTTAAGTCAGCTCGCCCCAAACCTTTTATGTGGCCTGACAGTTGATTGGGAGGAGTCCCACCAACTTTCTTAAACTGTGCAGTCATCCGTTTGGCGGCTGGCTCCGGGGTTCCACATGAAATCCTCTTTAGATAAATTCATACCCGTGCAGGGCGGTTAGTCTTACAGCCCGCTTTACTCACTCAGCTTTAAAGACTAAGCTTTCGTGATCAGTGTGAGGCTGAGGTTGTCACCTATTAACTGTCTCTTTTGCCCTAGCTGAAAAGCTCAAAACTGGTGAAAGGTGCAACCAGAAACAAAAAGAAAAAAAAATGAAGAAGAAAGAAAGAAAGAAAGAAAGAAAGAAAGAAAGAAAGGAAGGAAGGAAGGAAGGAAGGAAGGAAGGAAGGAAGGAAGGAAGAGAAAGACAGGAAGAAAAGAAAGACAGGCAAGAAAAGAAAGGAAAAGAAAAGAAAAAAGAAAAGAAAAGAAAAGGGGGAAACACCTTTTTTTTTTTTTTTTTTTTTTTTTCCTGCCTCCAAAGATGACAGGCTCAAGTTGACAACCTAATCCTTCAGGCTTGTCTTACTTACTGAAGGCTCAACTAATGTCAAAGGAGCCATCTGATAGCTGCGTTCATGCCAAGCCTAACAGCTCTATTGCAACAAGAAACTTTCACATTAAATTTCCATGTGTTTTCCTTCCACACTCCTTCTTAACTTTACTGCCCACCCTTCCTTCACCCCGCTCCCACCCCCTTCTTTCTGAAGAGAAGAAGTCTTCTAGACTGCAAAAACCAAATAGAAACTGCTGGAGAGGGCCAGCTGGGAGCCAGTCAAATTAGTGGATTATTATTACCTTGGGGACCTTAGAAATCAAGTTTGTTATTGGCAGCCCCCTGTTTCTGTAAGAGCTGTTAGTAGCTGAGACGGAAAAGGCAGTTTGTCAATCAGCACAACATTATTTTCTTAAGTGGGTAACTGCCATTTGTCTCTCTTAGTTTTGCTACTGCTGCCTGCAACCAAGTTTACCCCAGTTATCTGCTTAGTCTAGAATCAGTAAGAACACCAGTTCACACAGGAGCAGAGAGAACAATTTTCTTTGGACATAGGTTTGTAACCTGGGAGGAGAGGTGAGGGCTTTAAGCATCTCTATCCCACAAGCAGACTTACAGAAAACAGCATCAACTTGTTTGGCTCACTGGGACATATAATAAAAATAGTAACTGACGATGGTCACGGATTTGTGTGTGGTTTGGGCATTAGATAATGTTTTCCGGGACACAGGGTTCCTTCCGGACTGATGGTCTGAGACATTCTTGCTAGACAGTTTTACATTTTGAGGCCAAACAATTCATCTACTGCTTTCAAATTGAGTCCATGGGGTTTCTTGTTTGTTTGCTTGTTTGTTTGTTTTAGTTGCCTTGTGATCTTAAATTTCCAACTTCTGTGATGGGTTTAAACAAAACCAAGGGGGGAAGGGACGGAGGGCTAGTATCAAACTTGCAAGACAAGAGGCTCACAGCTGAGATGTTAGCTTCTTCCCTGAGGTAAGCTGCTTTTTCAGGACAGCCATGATGCACCTCCACGCCGCCGAGTTACAGGCAGCTTCTGCTCTGATTAATGTTCAGAGAGAGAGAGGAAAAAAAAAACAGTCTTCAAAATCAGACTATTGTAAAAGTATATGTCTGCTTGAAACAGCAAGGCACCTTAAACATCTTTTTAAAAAAAGAACCGGCTTTACTATTTCCTCCAAATCATTTGCTAATTGAATTGTGTTAACTCCTGTAGCCACTTTATCTGCCAGGTGGCTGGATTGATTAGGGACAGTCCGAGGGCTTGGGTTCCCACCTAGAGAAACTTATCAGCAAGCAACTCCATTTAAAAAGACTGGGGTGGGGGCTCACCATGTAGACTCTGAAGCTATTTTAAAAATGATATCCACAAGTTTTCTCACATCTGTAATAATATGTGCATAAAACTGTAAAACCTGCCAGGCCATTCTTCACAAGTTAGTTGGATTTTTCCCATTTCTATATTTAAAACAAATATCTTCTCCTACCCCTGCCCTTTACATCTTGAATTCAGAGAAGCAGAAATAACTCATAAGTTTTGCCTGATACGAGTTTGTTTGGTTTTCATGCCTAGTATTGCATTTCAAATTGTTCAGCAGAAAGAAATGGGGGGGGGGGAACCTGCTGCTATTAACTTGAAACAACAGCTACAGACATACCATCATCCTATGTACTCTGCTTTATGGCAGGCCGTGTCCAGCTTGCAGTGTGAATCTAAGGCACGTAGGTAACATACAACAGCCGAGCCATCAGAAGCACTACACATTTATAGTAGGTCATGTACACGAACTCCTTCTGTACAATGTATATACGAAACGGACCCCTTGTGTTCAAGATGGGTGAGTACTCAGCATTGTGATTTCAGGATTAGGCTATGTCCATTTTGCAGATGGGGAAACTAAGCCGCGATGATCTAAAGCAGGACGATCAATACCCAGATAATAGAACAATCAGCAACTGGGTGCTTTGAACATCAGGAAACGGACATGACTATCACAATCTCCAATAGTCAGGCTCTCTTGCCAACGGTGTACAGAAGACGTGATGGCTGGCAAGGCTGAATGCAAATTAAATCCTAAAGCTAGGAATAAGAGTGATATAATAAACCCGTTTGCTTAGGTCCACGTGATAGCGACCCTTTTTGTGAGCACAGACCAGAAAGACTCTAAAGAAGAAACCACACAGACGATTTGAGCTTTCTCCAGGCTGCAAAGTGTGACTGCAAAAGCAGTCTGCAGAAACAGCTCCCAGCAGCCTGGCTCACTAGCGTGGACAGAGCACTTTACCATGCCTTCCCGTTTGACCGTGTTAGATTTTTGCCTGCAAGAGGCGAAGCAGGGAGCTGGCTCTGCAATGTCCTCCTAGTCCTGGCGCAGTTCTGCGCTTCCCCTGGAACACATGGCCTCCCCCAGCCCGCCTCCCCACTTCTGTTTTATTTACGAATATGTTGCCAGAATTCCAATGAGTTATCTATTCTGCGCCCCGTCATTTTCCCACCGAGGCCTTGTCGCCGGCTGACTCAGGGTCCAGTCGCAACAGTGAGAAGAAAAGAAGACAGCGAAAGAATTCTTTTCAACTTTTTTTTTTTTTTTTTTTTTTTTTTTTATGTTTCACTCATTTCTCTCTCTGTCTCCTCCAGGGCCTCCTCCCCTCCACTGCCCCCTCCAACCTCCCAGGCCTCCCCCAGCCTCCTAGGCCCTCCTTCGCCCCTTTATGTTACAGGATCGCTCAAATTGAAGCTCAGGAGGGTCCTATAGGGAATGCATAGGAACCCTGGGAGAAAAAAGCCCCAACAAGCTATACACCAGATGTATAACGTTATATGGTCAAACTGGCAAACACAAAAGCTGAAAAACAAAAGGCGTGAATTAGGGAGAGGCATTCAAAGGCATGTTTTCAAAACAGCCGGCCAAGAGCCGGGATCCCCCTCCTGAGACTAAATGCTTGAAAGAAAAGGTGCTAAAGAAAGAAAGGAAAAGAAAAAAAAAATTTAAAAGCCCATTTTTTCTAATTAGCTGAGGCCTAACAAGGCCCTGAATTTAGCAACTAGTTTTCATCAAGGGGGCTGAGCCTGTGAATCTGAAAAAGATGCTTTGAAACCTGTGATGTAGGCCTTCTTCCTACCAAAGCTAGCCTTAGTCCTTGGGTTTTTTTGTTTGTTTGTTTGTTTGTTTTGTCTTGTCTTTCTGTGCTCCTCCTGGCTTTGCTTTTGTGGGTCTGCCTTGCTTCATATCTAGCTGGTTCCTCTTCCCCCCTCTCCAACATCCTTCGACCCAAAATACAAATATTAGCTGGGCATTATAAAAAGAAAGAAAGAAAAAAAATAAGCAAGAGAGAGAGCCACAATAGGGGCTCCCTGGTCCTTCTCTGGCTTAGAGGCAGCATCTCTGCTTGCCAGGCACAGTGCAGAAATGCTAAGCAACTCATTCCAGCGCTTGTGCAGAGGACCAAAGGGAAAGGTGTCACCCCAGAATGTATGCCTGCTTGTGTGTGCTTTCTGTAAATGCTGGGCTCCACATAAAAATCCTCTCTACCTCTGAGAATTCTGATTTTGGAGGCTGATCTCTTGCTGAGAGGGTGTTTGTTTGTTTGTTTGTTTGTTATTTTTCTATTTTTCAGATGCAGCAAGGTTTTTAAGGCTTTAAGGTGTATGGTAGCCCAGCTGCTTGCTCCCGGACACACACTGGCAGAGGCAGTTTTACTTTTTATTGTATTCCTAGCAAAACAAGGGGGGGGGCTGCTTGGATTGGACCTCTGATGCCTGAAAAAAATATGAATCTGAATTCTTCAAACACATTTCTAATAAGAAAACAAAACAGAACTGGTGGGTGACAGTTTGGGCACAGGCTTCGTTTAGAAGGGAGGCAACTTTAATTGCTTCATGTTCTGGCTCCGATTGCCTGTGGTCCTGCATGAGGGGCTTTAGTAACAAACACTTGTTCTAATGAATTGGCTTTATTAGGGGGATCCTCATATTCTTTCATAAAGAGCAGAGCTCTTCTGAACTTCTGAATGCAACAGTCTCTTGATATTCTCCCTCTGAAGGCTGTAGTGGGAGATTGCATTTCCTTCCGTGTGCTTGCAAAGGCTTCTAATTTTTTTTTTTTTTTTAAAGGCAGAAGAGTGGGCAGCAGAAAGATAAGAAAACACAGAGCTTGCAGGTAGCAGCTATCCCCCGGATCCGACGCCATCAAAGGCACTTGCAAAATTATTATGCTAAAAATGTATTTGCCTTCACAGCTGAACAATCCGGATTTTAGTTCAGTCATCTCCTGGCACTTTTTTTTTTTTTTTTTTGACAAACTTGTGGCAATGGATAAAACAGATTCATTAGCTTTGATTAACCTTCTTTAACTAGAGTTAAAAACCTGCTGGAAGCAGCTGAGCTACCAATGCAGCCTTAAAGATACTTTATCATGTTTAAGACCCAATTACTGTTGCACTGAATACGAATAACACATCACAATAAAATGTGGTACGAACAGGCACTCCACTGCACAGCAAATAGTCATTAATTTATAACAGCGACTTCTCTGTCTCTATGGTGTGTCTGATGGCTGCCCTTAATTCAAGTTGAAGACTCTACAACTGTGTCCCCAGAGGTACTTACTGTTGGATTTTTTTTTTTCCTCCTGTCTCCAGCTTTAGTATGAAGTCTGAGCACACTCCTTCAGTAATTTCAAATCAAGGTAGCAAAGGGTAAATTGAGTCAGCAGTTCAGCACAGGTTCTGAGGAACAGGATATTTATAACAGAGAAAAATCCTTAACATGAAACTGCAACGTTTGGAGCACAACTTAACAATGATTATGAATATTTTTTTTTAGAAAATTTAAATAATGAAGAAATAGACCAGTAAAATCAGTTTGAGGTTTTTCTTTTTTTTTCTTTTTGCATCATCCATATAACCTACATGGAAATATCTAAAGGTGCTAGCGAGCTCCATGCTTTGCATCTTAGAAACCAGCAAAGTGGAAAAGACAGCAGTGCACAAGGAGTTAATTTCGGACAGGCTTTGACTGAACAGGGAATAATGAACAGTGAGATACTGCAGCTTTCAGGCAAAACAGAGTAACAACAATTAAAAAGGGAGAGGGGAATGAGGAGGAAAACAGCCTCCCCGTCAGTTAACTACGAAGAACAGTCCAGGGTTGGAAACAGACAAACCCGAGGCCACCAAGCATGCGGCTGTGGCCCATGCCGGGGCTGGCTTTGTGCAGGGGTGTGTGGAAAACGGTACACCATTTGTGAGTCAACTGTTTGTGGGCTTCCTCTCATCTGCTTTAAAATATTTGGTTTAGCTGTATTTCCATAATAACCACAACCACACTCTCCCTCCACCCCCCCCTCCACAACAACAGATGTGTGTTCTAAAAGGAAAGAGAGACGCTGATATAATCAGACACTAGTTAGAGCGCTTTCATACCAAATTCTCCAGCAAATTCGCAACAACAAAAAAACTCGAAACCACTGATGGAATTAATCTAAGGTCCTTGATTATTTGAAGTTCTAAAAGTTTTCATTTTGCATTTTGTGTTTGAATGTATAGGGCTTTATTTATCAAACTGCTGCGTAATTTTCCCTTCAGTTTGAGGCTGTGATTGTGAAACAAATAAATTGAAACTTAAGGACCCGTTCTCTCCAAATTTAGTTCCATTATCGTTTTAAGAATGTGCACTTCTTGTTCATTCAAAAGGGGAGTGTGTGGGTGGTTGTTTAGCTGCTAGCTCAGCAATATGTTGGGTAACACAACACTCTTCCAGTTCCTTTAGGGCTTCTTTTATTGTTGAGTGTATGTGTGTGTGGTGTGTGGCATATTACATGGCTATAAGGTATCTTCTAACAGCTAATAATTGTTCCTTTAAAGCAAGAGAACAAGTGTAATATTTTTCAAATATTTGAATAAAACAAATTCCATTTTAATTTTGAAAGGAGATAGTGATGGGTTTTTTTGACAATCATATTTTATCAGTAATGTGCCTGTACCATAGTGATGGTTTTTTTATGTGTATCAATACAGGATGAAAGTATATTATGTCTTCCACATAATATCAGATCTTGTAGAGTTTGATAGACTATCAAATGCACATAGTTGCTATCTCAGATAAATACTTTTGTGATACTATGATAGCATGAGAGTATGATATTGTGATACATGGTAAGTAATGTAGCTATAGCACCTAACCTTGTTCAACTTGAAAAAGCTTATTTAATCTCCTCTCTTTGGACATTCTACCAGATGGACTACATCTACACAACAAAAACTAGTTAGGGGAAGAAACTAGAACTGAAAATTAAAAACAATCGTAGTGATGATCTCGTTGGCTTTCTGCCTCTCTATAGAAGCTGGAACTACTTAACCCCAACCTCAGATCCAGCCCCCAAATGCCTGGAAATCCTCTTGACCCCAGGCCTGGGGAATTCAGGGAGGACAGACTAGCCGTTCATACGCCAAGCACAAAGTCCCCTTGGCGCCTAGAGATATTTGGTTCCATTTCTAGAGGCTTGGTCCAGATTTGTTCCATGGCACAAACCTTGAACTCTTATTTCACTTCTGTCCTTTTCACCCTGTTCTGGTGCCCAGCATTTTGCTTTTCTATAAAGAGTACTATTCTGAGCATCGGATGATATGTTCCCCAGGTACCTGAAATGCCTTCCCATCATTCTAGGACTCAAGATTTGGGTGGCTAGCAGCTTTAGTGTGAACTAAATACTACTTGATCTGACATTTTGCACCCATTTCCATGCCTATTGCTCTGAAGCCCCATTTGTCTTACATTGCTTAGCTATCCACCAGGCAGTCACTCTTTGATGTCTTAGGAAGTCCTAAGTTAAAAACAAAACAAAACAAACAACAGCAACAACAAAACATTTCCTGGACTCTGTCTATTAGGCAGGCTCTGGCCAGTTTTGTTCTACCTCATTGAACCGGGTAGAGATCACATGACACAAGATGCAAAAACAGATGAAAAGAACAACAGTTACAGTCAAGATTACTGGGCCCTTTGATGGGCATTGTTGTTCACATCCCTTGTCCTTAGCACTAAAGCTTTGCTTCATCATCTCTAAAGCTTTGACCCCGTTGGAACTACCCAGTCTTCACTCGTGACAGTGGTCACTAGGTCAGCAAACTTACAGAATTTTTGTCTGAGGTGCTCCCCTATAATTCTGCTACAAGCTTTATCATCTTCACACAAAATAAGAAGTATTGATGCACAGCAGAAGTTCAGCAGCTGTTTGCAGCTATCAGTGTGGGAGTAGGATGTATGGAGAAGTAAGGAGAAGCTGTTCCCTGAGGCTCTTTTGTATCCTGCAGAGATGAGGCTTACAGCATGACCCTTAGGAAACAGACTGCACTGGGTTTCTAACTTGTTTCTTCTTTACTCAGTATGGAAAAGACCATGAAGGATCAGATTCAGTACTTACCTTGTTGGGACCACCTGGATGGTGTCAGTTTGCACCACTTGACTCTTGCTAGTAATTGCCCTTTGATGCATTTCTGGATGCCATTTGAGATAACTGACAGTAGAATTACCACACACACACCATACACACACACACACACACACACACACACACCATATACACACAAAAGGACTTGAGTGTAAGCCTCTTACACACTTTTTTTTTAAATCTTAAAACTGGGAAGTAAATGGTTCTTAAGCTTGCACTGGAACCATTTGGGAAACCTAAACTTGACAGAGAAGTGCAAATACCCCAACTAGAGATTTAAGTTCAGTTGTGCTGGGGTAGGAGTGACACAGCCAATTTAGCTTGAAGAGATTTGGGGATTATTAATATAATAATCCACACAGAAAGAGAACACTGTCCTACATTTTTAGTTGACTAAGTATGTGTCCAGCCATCGGAGTACTGAGCAGTGGGAAACAAGAAAGGACTATCTACCCCAGCTTGCCACGCTGGTAGTAAGATGACTAAACTTTCTTATCTGGGCAGCTACCACACTCCTATTGACCAAAGCCACACTTTTCTCTGAGGGCTTGATCTGTATCACTAAGACATAAGTGGGAATCTGTCATCTTTCAAGGCAAAGGATCTTTTTCTGAAATCCCAACTAACTGTTGCCAACCAACTCCTTGATTTGTCCAATCTGGAGTCTTTGTGTTTTGTTCACAGGAGCTCATACCACATTCTAGCCTCTCTCCCTTTAATCTGTGTTTTGATTTTTGAGGACCAAATGGTACACTCAACTATGGCTATTTCTAATGTCCTCACTCAGCCTACGGCTTCAGTGATGAATTCTTTCTCTAGCATCCTCATATTGGAGTTTCTGATTATAACACCTCCAGGATAGAGACCAGCTTGTCTTTCTTCTCAGCTACTAAATTCAATTCCATTGTTCTGGAACCTTGAATTCTAGTCCTGGAAAGCTGAGGAGCCGAGAGAAAGCTTGCCATGTGTGATCATCAAGATGGAATTAAAATAGCATGAGCACTAACAATATCACCTCTTTGTTTTATTTTTTCTTCCCCCCTGCTTCCCTATAAAGGACATCACCCAGACCCGGCAAGGGACTCAGTAGCCTATGATCCCTACCCAGTATCTGCATAGCTCTGAAAACTAGAGTGTCTTTTTTTTTTTTTACTTTTTAATAAATTTATGGCCCCTGACAATATATAATATTTGCAGGACATATTATGGCTTAGGTAACACTTTCATATGCATTATCTCATTTAATCTTTCATGAGGAAAGTGGCTGACTCACCTATATAAAAATAAAGAGAAAGGAACTTACCTACACAGCATTGCTTAGAGATAGAAGCAAAGTGACTCTAAGTGCGGTGCTATGTAAGTATCCAAACATACCTCTTAAACTCCTCCCGGAATGCCTTATCTATTGCTTACATACACTTCTGAACAAGACCGTTACTACTTTACTTCTTTCTCTCTTTTTTTGATGTAATATTATACAAAAAAAAAAAAAAAGGTTATTAGCCATGTCTCCAAAGAGCTCTCCCACTCCTTTGTTAGGGTCCTTTACCATTCATAAGTTTCTGAAATTCATTTTCCTAGGAGTCTAGGAAAATTTAAAAACTTCACTGGCTGAAAAGCAACAACAAAAAAGCCAACTTGATTCCTCTCTTTCGTTCCCAGCCTTCGATCTCAGGAGTTTAAATCACAATGCTGGTGTGGGAGGAGCAGAGGATGTCTAATCTACTCTGTAGACATTGTCATTTTTTGCTCTCTGGATGTGCACAGGAGAGAATGTCCAAGGATTCATTAAGGTTTACAAGACTCTTATTCTTGATGCTGGATCTCAGCAATGAAGAGCAGGCTGCAGGACTGTGAGAATCATAAGCCCTTAACATGCTTGGAAAGGAGCTCATTATGAATGCATAAACAAATCCCAGTATTTCAGTATAAGAAGGACTATCACCTCATGGTATCACTTAGCAAACACACCAGAGAGATTTGTTCTCCCTCTGGCCACCAGCTTGAAAACAGTATAGGGCCATTCTCTGTGGAAAAAGACCATGTCCATGATGGATTCTCTCTGAATTTTGGGAACTGTCACCCTTCCTATTAAACAAATATCAACAGACACCAAATCTGTGACTGAGCTCATTAGGGTGGGCTTTTTATGTTCAAAATGGGAGCTGTTAATTATATTCTTCTGAAGTCCCAGTCACTGATGCAGTAAATGCATAAGGATCAAACCGCACCAGGGTTGTTTTCCTACTCACTGTGTATACTACAATGAACAAAGCAATCAAAAATTTCTGCTCTTAACGTACAAGAAATTCCACTGAGACCATGAGTTCAGTCTATGCTTAATGGAGAACTGGTCAGCTCTTTTCAGAACTCAGGTGGTTGGGTAGAGAGGGATTCATGGTCATCTGGGAGAATCTAACTTTGGCATTGTATCTGCTTTACATGCCTGGGTATAAAATTTAATCAAGAAGTAAAAATCTTGTATGGCATGAATCTTCTCTCCACCACTGGTGGTCACAGCCAGAATCTGCACACAGAGGTAGCCATGTAGAGATGAACAAGGCATTCCTAGCAAGCGACACATCAGGGCACACAATGGAATAAAGTTATTAAAGGCCTGCCTGATTTCCCTTTGATGTTTGTGGGGATTTCTTAAAAAAAAAAAAATGCTTTCTGATGATCTCCCTATCTTCCATCGCATTCCCTGGTTTTTATACAGTGACTTTTAACATTTTGACTTTGCTTAAGATGAAATATGTGTGTTTTAAAATAAGTATAGCTTTGACACAGTCAATAAAAGTCCAACATAATATATGAGACGATTAAAAATAGGTATCTGAAGGTATGGTATGCTTCTCAGACTCGGGAAGGGACTTGAATTAGATTCAAGAAGGCAATGTACTTTTTCGTTCTGATCTAAACCAACAAATAAAGAGAATGTCTCAGAAAACACAGTTCTACAGACATGAGACATCTGGACACTTTAAAAAGGAATCCACATTCTTGGCAGTGTGTCCAAACTTGAGGGCTAACTGAAGTTTGAACATCACCATTATGACAAAAAAGCTTCCCTGCCACCATGGATCTTTGTCATGTCGTGTCAACTTTATCTGTTGTTCAGGATCTCTTGTTAAAAAGTTGAGGAGCTAAGAGCAAATGCAGTTTCATCCCATAAGGCTGTGGAACTTGATCCCATTTGTTCATCACGCGGGGAAGGTACTCCATGTAATTTGCAGCTCATGATTCGAATACTGGCAAAGGTCACTGGCTTAGTTCAAATAAACAAAACGCCTTCTCTATAACATTCTGGCATGGGAGGCAGAGAACGGGTAGCTAGAATTTAGGAAAACAGAAAGAAAAAAAAATCTGAGGCCTGTCCAGTTTAACTTTAGGGTAGGCTTATTTTTAGCAAATACAAAAATTACTGGAAAGAAGACAAAAATGGTTAAAATAAAACAAATAAAAACTAGCCAGAGGGTCCAAATTTCACAGGAGGGTTTTAAACGAATCACCTAAGCTGGTTAAGCCTGCTCCAATTCTAACTGTTGAGAATTGTCGTCCTGAGAACCCAGTTGCCCTGTTCTCAGTGCATTCCTTCTATTGTTTCAGACTGTCTGCTAAGAGGAACAAAGCTCTTTCATACTTTATGGAAATTTCTAGAAGCTTTAAGTCTAGACAACCACAACAACCAACACTGAAGAGACTTATTTTAAGAGAAAATATTTCAACATATCGAATTGCTTTCCATTTTGCCTTTTTTTTTTTTTTCCAGGAAGAGGGGAGCAGAAAGAGTATATTTGCTAGGTAGTCCAGGCTGGCCTTGAACTCACAGCACTCAGTCTTCTGATTTTTGGAATTGCAGGCTTGTGCAAACAGAGAGGGACATTTTTTTATGTGTTTTTAATGGAAGATTTACTATGTTCAGGTTTTTGATATCTACTCTTTAGTCCTTCTAACTCTAACTCTATAGTGATATGCCTATGTGTCCATATGTCTTTAGCGGCAATGTCAGAATTAAGACTCAAAACTTCTTTCCTTCCAAAACTCAAGAGTCCCCATAACAGCTATGTCTATGACAAGAATCCAAGTCAGGCATCCTCAGATGCCTCCAGAAGAATCTCAGGCCTTGTAACTGACAAACAGGAGAATGGTGGCATTAAATTATTTTTCAAATATGGCTTTACCAGTTGCAGAGTTCATGGACTCTGGAAAGAAGTCAAGTGTGGAAAGAAATGCTAGGCGGTTTTTTCAGTAGGCTTTAGCTAAAGAACACCTTGAAAAGCTGACTGCTAGATTTATGGGGAAGGTCTTGCCTAATGAACTTGTGAAAGTTCCCTGCAGATAGGATAGCAGGCTTTGCCTGGAAACACCCTGGATTCTGGACCCCATCAAAGAAAATCATTTGCTAGCACTCCATATCAAAGTGTACGGCTTGCAGTAAGGAGCCAGGCTGTGATGAGTCTCAGAGACCAGAACAGAGCTAGAAAGAGGCACAGCTAGACTCCTTCTCTAGCCAGAAAGAAGCTTCCAGCAGGGAGTCTTTGCAGGAGCGCTGTTGTTTACATTAAGAGTCATTGACTTAGGAAATAGAGTGTCCAAATGCAGATTCCAAGAGCAAGAGGGCCCAACAGTGATTTAGAGTCCCAAACTCCTGTGTTTATTATTCTGTCACCATTCTGCAAATGGTGCTGTGAGGGGGGGAGCGGAGTTAGAACCTTCATTTGGAGGTACACAGAGGCTACCCAAATGTCTGCTTCTGATGGCAAAGAATAGGAAATTCTCCTGGTATGGATTACTAATTAAAGATTATCAGAAGGAAACAGAATGAAATATAAATTAAGGAGTTTGAAAAATTAGGGGAGCAAGGGCTTTCTCTGGCAATAACTCAGTGACAGGCTCTCTAATCACCTCCCCCTGGGATGTGCAGCCTTCCCAGGCCACAGAGGAAGAAAATGTGGCCAGTCCTGATGAGACCTGATAGGCTAGGGTCAAAAAGAAGAGGAGGAGGACTTCCCCTATCAGTAGACGAGGGGAGGAGCATAGGGGGAGAAGAGGGAGGAAGGGTGGGATTGGAAGGAGATGAGAGAGGGGGCCACAGCTGGGATACAAACTGAATAAATTGTAATAAATGATAATAATAAAGAAGAAAAAAATTAGGGGATGCTTTCCTGCTATATTAATAACATATAAAAGAAAAATAATTGAGACTTCTAAATAATGGATGTTAATCTATATTGTGTTTATTGCCAGATATATCCAGTAATATTTTGTCCACATATAGTGGAGCAAAACAAATGAACAAACAGTAGCAATGAGGATTTGCCAACAAGTATAAGGAAAAAAATACATGCATACAAACCAAGTGAGGAAATAGAAGTTTTAGGAAAATGTAACTATATTTATCATATAAATATTAACTTAATGCCAATGGTTTCACTTTGCACTGCTTTTGTTCAATGTCTTTGAGATTAGGTTTTACTTATTTTAAATAATGGAAACTTAAAACATTATAGCTGTGTATAAAATACACACGATATTAAAAATACATATTCAAAGACATTGATATGCAAAATATTTACATCAATGCTATGGTTTATAAAATGTTTTACTTTCTCTGTCCCACATAACCCTCACATAAACATGCAAAGTATTTTATTCCTCAGCTTCTCTAGGCTGATTTCAAACACTTCCTCACTTCTCCAGAATGATGTTTGTGTCCGTATAAAAAAAAAAATCTTAACATGTTTTTGCCTGCTGTTCTCCCACATAAGGAGAGAAGCTGTTCTCAGTAATCCACCACCCTGCATCCTACCGAATTCACAGAGACCCTAGTTTCTGCAGAGATCTCAGGACAGGAGATTTGAAGACAACACAACATGGTGAAATACAGATACCCTGACAGCACCAATATAACTATATACAGCCTGGCTTCTCTGCACTGTCTGGATCTCTCACTGACTTCTAGAGCCCTGTATAGCATGTGTTTTTTTGAAGCTCCTGTAAGGTGGCTTGCAGCAAGAACCGAATATGTAAGGGATTCTGTAAATGACATCTCGAAACCATTCAGATCACCAGTGTTCTGTTTCTGATATTACCAGATCAAATCCTTGTCATGTGTTAGGATCACCAAGGCTTTATCGATGTATATAATTCTTTCAACTGAGGAATATCAAAATAATTAACTTATGTGACCTCAACTTTGGCATTTTTATTTCTCTTCTTCTTTGTGAGTTTGAATTACATTACTCAAAACATACGTGAGTCTGGGGATATGTCTCAGTGGACAAAAGCACTTACCACGCAACTAGGAGAACCCTCAGAATTCATTTGAAATGCTAAAGTAGGAATGGCAGCCTGGAATCCCAGAATAAGTGGAAATCTAGGATCTGAATAAGCTGGCTAGCTAGAATAGCTAGAATCCATGATCTCCAGATTCCCCAAGAGAGCCTGTCTCAGTAAAAATATTAGAAAGCAGTTGAAGAAGACCCCCAATGTCAACTTTTGGCCTCTGAAAGTTATCTTTGTACATGTGTACAGGCGTGCCTCCATCTGTTTGCCCACATGCATGTGAACAGAACACATACATACATGGCAATATACTGCCCACACATAGAGAAATTCATTAAAGTCAATGAACCTTTATAAGGGTTAAGTAACTAATTGTAAAGAACAGCTGTGGCCAGAGGGTTCAAGGGATAGCTATTATATACTAGTCCACATCATGGCCATTGAGCTATGGGTGTGGCTTCTCCAAATTGTTCTACTTTAATGAAATTGTACTCTCATGGTATCAACAACAAATCCTGAGGCTACAGTACATATTTTCAAGCTGATCACAAGATAGAACCTAGGTGAGAACATAACAAAGTACCTTTTGGAACTGATAAACCCTTCTCATCTTTGAAGCCAATCAAGTAAACTTCCTGCTGGTTAAATAACAGAAACTCTTCCATTGTACATTTTTACAATATTAGCTAATGCCTATCACATTTAAAAGGAATGCCAGTTGATTTTCACTTGCTACGGTTCATTTCTTCTTTGCCACAATAAGTCCTATGGACCCAGAAGTGGATCCCAGCTATTGGCCTGACATTTTGCACCTACATTTTCTGGGAAATCAGGTTAACTATATTTTTCAGTCTTGCTCCATTTCACCTCTGGTTGTATGTACTAAGCTTTAATGCACCTGAACCGAATGAAGTGTGATTTCTTTCTTGATAGGACCAGCATGTTAATACTAAAATAATGGAAAAAAAAATGTGGCTTTGCATCTAAAACCAGAAAGGAAAAAAAAAAAAAAAGAGTAAGAATGCATTTAAAAACCAATTCTAAAAATTGGAGGTATTGGCAAAACGAATACTAGAAAGAGTACTTGTTCAGCAGTAGAGTCTCGCTACTGACTACCACAAAAGTAGATTAACACCAATAATGAACAGTATTCCCTACAGGAGGCTCTCAACTTTGTTAAGAGGAACACTGTATCTCTATGTGATCTCCATATTTAAATAACCACCAATTCATTAATCTAAAAGGTTTCACTTAAACCTTATTTCTCATTTTCTGCCCCAACCAGAAAATATCAAAATCACCATGAAAGAGCATCCAGTTTTCTGCTGATGTTTTCCGTCTCCAGAGCTTTGAAAAACTTAATTTATCTGTGGCCTTGGTAAGGATCCAGGCTGAACTTGAACTTTAGATATTTGAGAGTGACCCATTGCTATGTCCAGTCCAAGTTGTCTTTAGAGGACCCTATGAGTTATTGCCTCATTGTTTACTTTGGTAAATTATAAACATGTTGATAAACCTGGGAGAGAGCAGTTTTCACTCCTCAGTCACTGTTGCTTTTTTCTCTCTCCTGCTGTGATTGTTGATGATGTTTCTGGAGGTCCAGTTGGTAAAGCAGTCAGAAATATAGGCCGGTAAATATGCTCTTATTTGTAGATACATTTCTAAGCCTTATCAGTTTTCAGAAGACTGTGGGAAAATAACAAGAAAACAAAAATCCCAACTATAAACACTCACGTTGATCCAAACATCATTCTACTTTAAGTTAGGAAGTCTGACTTTGTCATTACATGATGAAAATGTTACATATGATATACAAACAACTTAGGTAGTCTTGTTATAATATTGCACTTCATTTGGTCACAATTACAGATCTATGAAAAACTATTCCAGACATGGGAGTTTTATATTGTGTTCCTGAAAGCATGCCTTAGAGCAAGCTGTAGGAATGAGATATCCCCCAAATGGCCAAAACACTGTGGTCATAAAGGCACCCACTAAGCTCACAGCACCTAGGAGTGCTATTCTTGACATTATTTTAAAGAGGAGAGTCCTCAGCCTCATTAAGCAAACAACATAGCCAGATCTGAATCTCAGGCTTTTCTGGCTTGAAAGAAAATGATCCTCCTGACTTTTCTGAATTCAGCTCAAAAGACTGACGCTTAGACAATGAAGTTTGGGGTACCAGATGATGAAAGCTGGTTTGGAATGGGAGTGGTAGCATTCATGAATTTTGTCACAAACAAGGGCAGCTTGTGGCAGGAGAGGCCAGATGATGATAACAAGAACATATTCAAAAATCATAGCACTTAGGGGTGAACTTGCACCTAGAGACACAGATGAGGTCTATGCATCCATTTGGTAGCTGAAGAGAGGGAAATTGCAAAAAGGTGAATAGAGATAACAGCGTCTTACACAAAGGAACAATGGTCGGATATGTTAGGAAGGAGAAACAAGAGCGTTATCAACACTATAAAAATTTTATTTGTTTCTTCACTATTTTAATAGCAGGGATTTAAATGCAATTTTTGTCTAGGCACTATTCCAAAGTAAACTGCATATTTCAAAAGTTTTGTGGAGTGCAAATGGGTGTTACTCAGCAGGGGTGGAGAGAAGGAGGTCTATGTTTAGCCATGTTTAGTGGAATAAAGTTAAAAAGAGTAGTTTGTTTACCATTTTTACCTGGGTAAATGGAGAAAGACTCAGCATGTCATAGTTCTTAAGCAGATGGGAATGTAGAACCCAGACTTCTTGGGACATCTTTTGAAAAAATTGTTAAGGAGCAAACAACTGATGAAGATGGAGTAATGGGGAAATTTTAGAGATGTCACAGAGAAGCTATAGGGGTCAAAAAGAACTACAGAAGATTACACTAAAGCATCAGAAAAGGGGAGTTTGAAGATAAAAAGAAGAGCTGTGAGTAAAAAATAACTAAGAGGGGATTGAAAGCACTATGGAGGGCCAACAGAGGCAGACACAGGGAAAAATAAAAACAACAACAACAAAATAGTATTATGTTGTAAATGGAGAAGTTGTCAACCCAATAAATCACAGAATTCTCCTAATACCAAGGAAAACTGTTGAGATAAGGGGTAGAAGACTTAGTTCTGTGGGACTGTGCACCAGGAACAATTGAATGTTGTGTTTACAGAACTTACAGTGATGAAACCCCAAGCCAGAAACGGTAGGCAGCTTGAGTGTCAGGTGAAGATACATAATAACTGTTCATCACAGAATTTGAAAACCTGGATACCAGAGGTGCTACCACTCCAGTGTCTGACCCCAAGGAGAGGCACATGGCAACCAGAAACAGACCAGAAAATTGGAAATTGGAGAAGGGAGGTAGATCATGGTGATTGGAAATGTGTCCTGAGAGATGCCAGAAGAGAGAAGAATTGTGGCTTGACTGAAGGCTCCAAGAGAGATTGAGGAGGCAGATGCTCAGAAGCACACACTGTTACTTGGTTACTCATGTGTTGAGTGAAGTTTGTGAGCAAGGAATCCTAAGATATATGACCTCCTGTGTGGCAAGAGTTATACCAGGCACTAAAGACATAAAACTCATTAGAGAAACTCAAGCCCAGAAGTTCAAGTTTTAGTTTGATCATGAGAAGGAAGAGTCTAAATCCAGGGCAATAAAAGATGTCCTAGAGATGTTCCCAAGCTGTTGTTCTTCAGGTCCTGTTGCCTGACTCTTGTGGGAATTTCCACCATATTTGTTTCTCATGGTTAAAACTTCTTCAGTTGTGTCTCTTTTAACACAGCTTTCTGAAAATATCAACATGGAATCTATTCTTTGTGATCAAGGGTGAAGGTGTAGAATGATCTCTACACCTCTTGATCTACTCCTCTTATGAACTGATTTCTCATTAGCAAACTTTTTGCAACAATATATGTTAAATCCTTGAGCTGACATTATCCCATGGAACTGGCTTTATTATAGCACCAAAGTAGTTAGTAATAGGGCCTCCAGTCTCTTTCCAAGACCAAAGTATCTGAAGAGGATAAATATGTCAAACAAAATCCTATAAATGAGAAAGGGCTCAAAGAAAGTCAGATATATGGATCCCACATTGTGGTGTTATGACTCTGTCTCGGGCTGTGGCAGGGATTCCATGCCCTTGGATCACTTATTGAGTGCCCAGTAAACAAATATTCTTTTATACTTTGAATTATGGTGCATGCATCACCCAAGTTATAGACATAAATGGTTGCTAGATATCATCAAATGTAAGAGAATTGGGAAGGATAAAAATCACAGCAGATCTGTCCAGTTTTTCCATTTTCTCAGGCATTGCCATTGTTTTTCTAATGTGGTGGTTTGGGGCAATTGAGAAAGCTTTGTCTTCTATCAGAGGCAGCAAAGATAAGAGCTCTAGGAAGTAAAATCATTCTTCGAGGTAAGAAACAATGGCTTAGGTTTAGGCAAAGGCAGCCAGATAGAGGGGACAGGACATGGGCAAAGGAAGTCCTGCTTCACTCTGTATTTCAGAAGTTTATAACCCTTAACTTGGAGGGGAGGGGGTGTTCCTGGTCTCACTTGTCACATGGAACTGCCTGCTCTTTGGGTTTAATGAGCCTATGATGTCTACATAAGTCCTGGAACTCCAAGAAAAGAGAAAGAAAAACAAAGTCTAACCTATTTCCTGGCTGCCTCGTGGAAGAAAAAGAAGGGATGAAGAGGATAGTAACTGTTTCTATTGATGAAACACCATGAGCCCAATGAAGAACCTCTGAAGTCAAGCTCACTGTGTGGATAGAAGCTAATCTTACTGTAGTGCCAACACATATATCCACCTATCCATCCATCCATCCATCCATCCATCCAGCCATCCATCCAGGCATTCATTTAATTTAAACCTAATGTAGTGTGCAAAGTGGCTCTACATTTACTGCCTGCGGAGTCAGAGCATCTAAGTTTTCATGCAAATCGTTATCTAGGACAGATTTCCTGAGATTCAGATGAAACTCATAAGCACCTGATAAAGTCCAACAGTCTTTTTGTAGACTTTTAGGTTGTGTATATAAATGTAAGTTCATTTAATCATTAGGCACTTCGGCATTAGAACATTTAAAAGAATTCATTGACTAGAGAAGTGACTGACCTTCAGTGCTGGGGCATGGTGAATAACTGGAAAAGATCACATGACCAATACGCTGCCAATAAAACATCCAGTGACAGGTAAAAGGCATCTGATGTTCAGATCTTATCTCTGGGAACACCATATATTTACGAGTGTTTATTTCATTAGGCCATTACCAGGGACAGAAAAAGGGCACATTTTATGGGTTTAAAAATTCCCACAAGAGTCACAAACTGAGAAATTAGATATGGAAAAACCATGCTCTCTAAGAGTGAGCTGGTTCCTTTTGGCTTAGTTTTCCTGGCCCATCCCCACCCCCTTCTATGGAGTTTTATCCAGTGTAATCTGTCTCAAATCCAAGGAGATTTCCCTCTTTCCTCGAGATGTTGTTTCCTAGCTCGAATATTTTTCTAATATATACTCTAAATTGTTGTCTCATGAATTCATCAAAAATAATAATAATTTGATCTAAAGATGCCTTTAGCAAGAATCTTTTTGTTGTTGTTGTTTTAAATGAAAGAACTCAGACATTCTCAAAGCCTGTATTTCCAAAGGATAACAATGTCCCCCCCCCATAAAAGGCATGATAGTTCATTAAAAAAAGAATTGAGACATATTTTCTTTCTTGAAGTCTACCCATGAGAAGCAATGCAGATCTCATTTAGAACATGTTATAGTGATGAAAATTCAGCATACGAAAGAGGGCTAGGTAAACTGCTAATGGGCACTAAAACCCCCAAAGGAGATCCACTCTTTAAACTTCCATGATTGGACCATCTGGTGCTCTCGAGAGCATCTTAGTTTTGTTAAGCACCAACAGCTGGAAATGAAGTACAACTGGATCTATTTACATAGGACCCACATACAGTAAGACCCTGAAGACGGAGTGCCCAGAGCCTCCCTGAGCTGAGTTGAGCATAAGAAATCTTAAATTTAAATGTAGTTTCTTTCACAGTTCACTCTTAGTGCAATTTGATCCTGCAACAACCCCAGTGTGGGTTTGGTAGTTAGAGTGACAGAGTTTCACTCTAAAGTAGAATAAACGGTCAAACCAATACAAGACTTTTTCCAATAGGGTTCTTATTTGACTGGCCTAATCATAAGAGTTTACAAAGTAGGTTCTCCTTTGAAATTCCTAGTGTTTATTAGAAGTTGACTGTTACCATTTAGCATGCTGATCTGTTAACAGGACAAATGTTCTAAATAATATCTGTAGCATCTCATGGGTACAAATTAGAAAAATGCAACATACAGACTTTATCTACAAATTGACTGCTACTATACTTCATGGGCCATTTTTATTCTTTAAGTTGTAAGCTTTTGAATTTTTTCATTAAAAGCAAAATACAGTTGTAGCTATCAATGTTGGTCCTTTTTCCCCAAAAGAAGCAAATACCATTGGTAAATATTGATTGCTTAGTGGGTAATTTCCAGCATGAGAAAAAGAAAAATGAAAAATGTGCTGCTATGGCAGAGGATGTGGTTGAATTTGGTACTGGGTTACTTAAAGAATAGTTGGATAAACCCAGAGGCTGGAGTGATGAATAAGACCAGGAAGACTCATAGAGGAAACTTTCTAGAGGAGAGTCCAATAGTGTGCAAATAGAAAGAAATTGCAAAACGAGGTCCTGACACACTAGGAAAACGTAAAAGAGCTGCCAAGAAGAATTAACAATCATAATGAAGGAGGTGAATACTTCAAATAAGGAAATGGGAGGAGCTGTCACTGGGGAGGTGAGGTACAGCCCATGAGAAGGATCTAGCCAAGGTCAGGAAAGAGGAAGAGGATTATGGCATCGCATGAGTGCAAGGTAAAGAGGCAGGAAAAACAAGGGGTCTTGAATACTTGCAGGAAGTTCTTACATCTCTAGTCTTGAATGAGAAAAATACATAAAATGGGGAGGCAAGCTCTGTGCTGGTCTTTGAGAACAGATTAGGTAGGACTTGGTCATGGAAAGGATTATGAAAATGCACATGTGAAGCCTAGACAGAATACCAAGGCAGATGGAGAACCCAGAAGAAAGAAGTTGAAGGAGGCATCCGATGTGGTGCAGAAGTTTGTGGGGCACAAGAGTCTGATGTCCCAAGAAGACCTCTTCCTTCCTGATGCAGTGCATATAAGGCATCCAATGCACTCCTTCATGGCCTTTCTTTCTCTTCTTCCATCTTACTTTTATTACATAGTAGACTACGGGCCAAAAGACAGAAGGATCCAGATTCTTACTTCAGGAAGATCACCTGTCTCTTAGGGTTAGGGCTGTGAACACAGTAAGTAAATTGATAGCCATCAAGTGATAAATGTGTAAATGGATCTACTGAACATGGTGCCGAACTGTGGAAACCTTGGATTACACATGGGCTGGGGGTTGTCGACTTAATTCTGCAAACAAAAGCTAGTATAATGCAGGCTTCAGGGTAACCATCCTAGGCTGGAATAATGAGAGACTAAAGGCAATACCTATTCTCCAGTAGGCAACTCTGGGTCGCCAATTCCCGAGCTCGAAGGATACTTCCACAAGCCATGGTGTGAACCCTTAGGGATGGCAATCCTGATTCCAGAGTGGTAGCTTCCAACTAGATTCCAAGTATGGATAGTACATTGTCACCTCTCAGCCACAGGGAGAGGAGAAAGCAAAGAGCAGTGATAAATCCCAGGTTAGAAAAGACTTCTGGATCCCTCTTTTCACCTGTTACGTCTCTCTGGTTTGGGACTTTTGGCCAGCCACGTTTTTTTCAGAGGCTTTCTCTACAGACCAAGTCTGCTAACAGAATCTTAGATTATCAGTTATAGGTGTGTATTTTTTGAACAGCCATGGCTCACATTCTACAAATATAAAATACTGCCACTCATTATAAGCTGAAGTAAGCATTTACAGTTTCCTGGAAATTTACTTTTTAAAGTATATCAGCAATTATACTTGAATTATAAAGTCAGCTGGAATTTGGGGCCAGACTGAATTCCAAAGGTGACGTACGGTAGGATGTTAGAGTCCAGAAGCTGCAGCTGGCAAAGAAAAAGAAAGAAAAGCTTTCTAAAAGAATACATACATTTACTAAGCTGATGACAATGGCCATGGCTATTCAGGACTGTTTTGAATTTGGTTTTAAAGGAAAGGGGAAAGACTCCTCAGTTCCTGAGCCATGTATCAGCCTAGAATATGACTGATACTGTTCCTAGTCCAGGGACAGAAGTTCAAATTCTGATGCCCTAGGACATCAGAGCTCAAGCAAAGCTTAGTTCCAAGACAATTGGATTCAATGAAGGAGCAAGAAGAATTCCATTTTTTTTACTACAAATTTCAATGGGGGTTACTTCAAAAGGAAAGAAAAAGCATGCTGAGGCAAGGAAAGTGAAATCAATATACCCATGGTGACGGATTCAATTGGAATAAGGAGAAAGTTCATTGGTGTATCAAAAACAAATTCCCTCACTTTAAGATGGCATTTTGAGGGAGCATCAATCTTATGGGCTACCCATACCACTATAGAAACCACTCAGGTTGATTTATCCAAGAGAAATGATAGATTTGTCTCACCATGAGTTATCACCTGGCCCCTCTTTTGATCCATGACAAGCACAGGCAAGACAGAGGCCAAAGACAGAATTGCTTCCTGAACCAGCTCTTCTTGCAGTTGAAAGGAAAATGTAACTGTGACAGAATTCTATTTGGTGTTACTGTTGTTATTACATGAAGGAACAAGTTGCCTCATTGACTGTATTTTGTTAGTTTCCTAATCAATAAAAGAATATTTATTTTTTAACGTGCATTGAAATTTGAATGTATGATTCAAATGATCCATAAAAATATATGTTAATTTGAATGGCGAATGTCCCCAATTCTCATTCTAGTGTGCTTTAACTGGTAATGGCTAGTTTTGTGAAGATATTGCAGGCAATAAATGACTTTATCATCCACACCAGCTGTTACTTTGATTAAGGTTGGTCCTTGGACTTGTGTATAAAGGGTACTCTTGATTTTCTTAATTGATGTACGAGGGCCCAGCCCGTTGTGTGTGGTGCTATTTCCCAGGCACTTTGGCCCTATGATGTGTGTGTGTATATATATGTATATATATATATATATATATATATATATATATATATATATATATATTGCTAGCTAAGTAGGAGAGAGTGATCAAGCCAAAGCAAGAAACATTCCCCCCCCCATCATTTCTACTTCAGGTTACTTCTTTGAGTTTCTGTCCTAATTTCTCCCAGTGATGGATTATGAACCAAGTGTAAGCCAAATAGGACCTTTTCTTGTATTTTGGTCAGTGTGTTAACACAGGTACAAAATGAAACTAGGATACCAAGCTGTGAGGAGCACTGGTCCAATCCTCCAAGAGAGAATTGCAGATCTTTCCACATAAAGTCAAAGGAAGGGTCAGTGAGATGATGCTTCTGATAAAGGCACCTGCCAGCAAGCCTGCCAACCTGAGCTCAATCTCTAATACCCATGTGGTGGAGGAAGAGAGAACCAATTCCCACAAAGTTCTTCTCACTGCCACACGCATGCCCATAAAAACACAACAAAAACATAAATTATAAAATAAAGCCGGTTTTCACAAATCCAGGTACCCCCTTCACTAAGCTGCCTGCAATTACAGACGTTCTACTCAGAAATCCATTCTTACCCTTGGCAGCAGTTTCTCTTTTTCAGGACTTATTTGGTGGGTTGGTTTTTGTTTTTCCCCAGAAAGTCTTTCTTTAAGCACAGGATGTCTCTAAAAGATGTGAGGGGGGAAAAAATGACGGGCCCATAGCTTGTCCTAAGTGGGAACAATTCTGCAGAAAGCTTCCTGGGAGGTGGCATAAGTTCCTCAGTTCTCAAATGATGGTGTTGGCTTTGTTTGAATTAATTGGGGAGGGAACTGGGGCGGTGTTTGGTGAAGCCCTGTAAAATAGGTCACCTACCACAAGTGTAAGAAGAGACGTCAGCCAAAGGCTAGCCAGGAGCAAGGACATATCACAATTCAGAGAGAATGGGATTTAGTGACTGTTACACAAGGAAATTGTGTCCAAAGACCCTTTCAAAGGGCTTAAGAAAGAAGCTTTTGTAGCTGGGAGTGATTGGATCTGCCTCTGTTACCTTCCTTTACACATCACAGTATTTGGTGTCACACCAAGCCACTGTTTAGGGAGGTGAATGTCATGTGATACAACTTAATAAACACAGAGACACAAGGTTGGTGTTCAATTCCCTACTCCTGCCCTACTAGCTATATCACACATTAAACATCACAGGGCGCCCTGTTCTTGGGCTTGGAGATGCCTGGGTACACTTGAATGAACTGGGTGCTGTCTTTAGGACTGCTTCCAAGCAGCTTCTGCTAGCCTTGTTAAGCAACCTCTGTGGTCCCTTCTTCACCTTTATTACTTGGCGTCTCTGTTCCTCAGAAGACATCTGAACTCAGGAAATGGGCATGTTTAAATTGCCCATGCTGGATGAATTTCAAAATGCCCTTCCAATGTTTACTAAGATCATTTAAAAGGTAGAGTCAAGTTTTGTTTTTGAAACTGAGTTTAGAACTTTGGACACGTGAGCTAACAGGTATTTACTGAGATGGGTGTGATATAACTATGTCCCCAGTTTGGTGATGACTAAGGATGTAGCTTAACCCTTTTATTACAGAAGTACACTCAATTGTACTCCTGTGTGTATATACTACATATGTCAATGATAGCAATTATTATTTTTGTAAACTCTCTTATTCTTCCACAGTTACTATGTTATACAGTGTTGCTTGTTATAGCTCATTCATGTCAGAATGTTTAGCCTGTTGTTTTGATGAATTGTTTTTCTTAGTATGTAACAGAAGTAAGATGAAGGTTAAGTAAGGTCTGACATCTGACCTACATCTCCTGGATACAGAGTTGCAGAACCTGTCCAAAGCTGGCGGCAAATTTCTTCAGAACCTGATGGGGTATGTCTGAAAACAGCTGACTGACTCTAACAAAATATAAGCAGTTTCTCTTTTAGATAAGATGGTCAACTTAGTGTCACCATGAAAAAGTAAGTGAAGGATTCTGAGAAGCCAAGAGTTTACAAACTGTCCTTTGCCATAGAATGCTTTTTATTTCAAGTAAAGGAGCCACAGTGGTGGTTCTCAATGGGAGGTCATTTCGCCCTCAGAGGCATCTGCCACTATCTGAAAACATTTTCTCCTGTCTCAGACAGAGGAAAAGGAGAGTACTGCTCTCTCTAGTGGAACTGTAACGTCCATTACAGTTCCTTCCAACTTCAAGCGTCAAGTGGGAAAGTTATGAGGTGATCTATGTACTTTCATGGTTTATTTGTCTAAAAGCACATGGATAAGTAGCACTGAGGTGATGACTTAGTTTCTGAAATGTTTGCCAGGCAATCATGAGGACCCGAGTTTGGACCCCAGTGTCTAAATTAGAGAGCCAAGCACAGCACCACTCACCTGCAACCTGCAGCCCTCATGCTGGAAAAGCAGGGACAGTGTGTGTGGGGGAGGGCTGTATTTCTGAGGTTGGCTAGCCATGCAGTCTAGCCAAATCACTCAGCTTCTGGGAAACACTGTCTCAAAATGAAAAGATGGAAGCAATAGAGAAATACGCTGACATCAGCCTTCAGTCTCCATGTGCCTTACCACACACAAATGAACATGTATGCACATACACACACATACATCACATACATGGACACAAAGTGGAGTAAAATAAAATACACAAGGTTTTAGAAACAAAGACTGAAAAGTGGTGTATTTAGAAAAGTAAGTGTTTGGTCCGTGTTGGAGGTTTACTGTCTGGAATCCAGAACATTTCACTTGAAGGTTTTTGTTGTTGTTTATTTGTTTGTTTTAGTCACTTAATGTCCACAGTAGTTCAGCAAGGACACTCCCTATTGCTGTGTTGTGTAGGGAAGATTCCAGAGTAAGATAGACATAGGAGCCTTTTCAGATCTGAGAAAGTCTGCAGCTATGGTATCTGGGGAATGCATGTTTGAGCTCTTCCCAAAGATCCTGTTTTTCTAAAACTCTGTTTATTTAAAAACAAAACAAAAAACATGTTGTCTTACAAACAAGTTGGAAATCAAGCATACAGAAAACCATGTTTTCACCATAAGCTGTCCTTAGCATCTTTATCTCTGGCTGTCTCTTTTTTTGTCTCTGTCTCTCTCTCTCTCATTCTCCTGTTTGTGTGTATGTGTGTGTGTGTGTGTGTGTGTGTGTGTGTGTGTGTGTGTGTATCCGTGTGTATGTTCTGGTGCATTAACCCAGGCATATGCATGTGAAAACAAGAGGTTGAAGCCTGGTATCTTCCTTGATAAAGCTCCACTTTATTTTGAGACTGAGTTTCTCTCTGAACCTGGTGCTCACAGACTCAGTTACACTGGCTGGTCAGCAAGTCCCCAGAATCTGCCTTTCCCTGGCTTCCAGCTCTGGCATTATAGACACAGACTACTACCCCTGGCTTTTAATGTGTGGGGCTTGGGCTCTGAACTCAGGTCCTCATGAACAGCAAAGGCTTTAGCCACTGAGCTGTCTCCTCAGCCCTTGAGATTTTTTTTTTCTCACTTCTGATTAGTCTCTTTACTTTTCAGACTGAGAACATTTATAAAATTGAGATGAAGGAAGGGCTTAGTCCCAAAGTCCTCTAAATGTTTGGATGCTTTCTTAAGAAGGCTAAAAATGGCACAAATTAAAGACAGTTATAAATCTTACTCAAACTGCTCACATTTTACTCCATTCCAGTCTCTCTCTCTCTCTTTCCCTCTCTCAGAAAGCCCAGAGAAAGAATGAAAGATATTTTATTTTCTCTCATTGATTCTGGCAATACTTCACTCCTACACGTCTGAGTTGTTTTTATCTTGCCAATTACTTTGCTATTTGTGAATATGGCTACATAGCTTACATCAAGAGCAGTGATAACTCATGCTAATTATTCAGTTTGTGTATTAATGTTTGACAAGAGGAAGAAGAACTTTTTCTTCTGTGGCTCTGGTTATAAAATAAGGAAACACCAGGGAAAGGAGAAAATGTCTGTTTGGATAAGGAGGAAATTTGCAGACTGCAGAGTTCGTGCCTTTAAACCAGCAGGAGCAAATTCCTTATGGAGTGTTCACCTTCCCTGATGTCTGCTGAACACAAATCTGGGTCAGTCTGGGCGTGTCCTGTCCCTCTTGCCTGGCCTGTGGTTCTCACTCTTTGGGATATCTACAGTGTAGTTACAATAGGATGGGAGTCCCCTTCAGTCTCAGTGCCCATGTTCTTCTGTTCTATTTAGGGTGAAACTCTATCCAGCTGGAAGTTCTGTTAGCACTCAGCATCCCCATAGAAATTTGTAATGTGAATTAAAATTGGAGAAAACATGCAGAACATTCTGGAAGTTCAGAGAGATGAAATGAAATGGCACATACTAATACATACTAATACATACTAATCTGTAATGGAATGACCAGGATGAAACAGTGATTCTGCCTTAGGAGTAGGGGTGAAAAGCAAATTGCTTACATTTTGTTCAATATATAGGAACCTTTGAAATGGGTCTGGAGTGACAAGTAAATAACTTAATTTCCTACCTCAGAAGGTAGATTTTTTTTTTTTTTCAGGGCTTAATGGGAGACTAGGGTGTGGGAAGAAAAAAGTACAAGGAAATCGTTTGATGGGGGGAGGGGAAAGAGGCAGAAGTTGGCACACATCTTCCTGAAAAACAGAAGTAGCTCCCTTTCCAAGAAGTTCACAGTGAGTGTGATTCTTATGATAACCCGACATTCACTCGAACACTCATGGGGGGTCTAGGCAGAGGGGCCTTTGTGCCTCGAGGAGGGCCGATGAATCCTAGTCAGGTCTGGGCACCTCCTTGACATCATGTTGAAACTAATGTTTCCTCTTGCTTGCTATGCTAAGTCTCTACTCTGGGGCCTGATCTGTGGCTTAGCAGTAGAGAGCTTGCTTATCATGGACAGGGCCTTAAGTTGGAGCATCTCAGAACAGTAAATGAAGGAACAGGAACAAGAGGGGAAAAGGGAAGGAGGATGAGAGAGCCTATCAGGTGTAAACCTGTGATGTGTATCCCCATGACTCAGTTTCTTCGACTTGGTGACTGAGCACTTAGTACTCATGTTATTTTTACCTTCTCGTAGATTTGTGCCAGAATTTAGAATATGTCATTACAATATATGTAAAGACTGGGAACAATGTGAGCCAGGTAGCATACTGCTCCTCAGTCTCCTGTTCCAGGAAGCAGCAGATTAACCCCATACCGAGAGACACAGATATCTGTAAAAGCATCAGATCACAATGCTAGCTGCTGAGTGTGTTTCAATGCTGCCTGTGTCTCTTGAGGGTGGGGATTGTGGGTGTGTGCACTATGCCTGGCCCGCACTATTAGGTATTTGTAGTGGGATACTTCTGTTTCTAGGATGAGTTCCTTCGACAAAGTAGTGTTAAAGATGAGCCTCGGAATTTTGAAAATAAAACTTTGCCGGTGATGATTTTATTCCTTACAGCTTGCTCCTCTTCAAAACTACTCGTAACATCAACTGGTAAGTTCAACATGTGAGATCACTTGAGAATCACGATTTCTTCCTCTATTCAGAAGTCAACCTGGAAATTATGAGAATGCAGAATAACAGAGAAGTTGAAGGAAAATTGTTCCTAAGCCTATATTTAATATACTTAGAAGGGACGGGAACTCCTGAAAAGGGGAAGTATCAGCTGGTCTCTGAATGTCAGCCACAGGCTTGCTTTTCACACAGTTTAACGATGCCCACGAGGGAGAAATGAGGGAGCAGAAAGCAGATAAGTTCCAGAAACAGTCTTTTTTAACTCCACAGAATGAATCGTATACTTCACTTTGCGGCTTTGAGGACTGGCTGCACTTACTAACAGGTTACAAAGTAACCTTGGCATCCTTCACAGACTGCCTTAGAGGCTCTTGACAGGCCCTCTGTATCTCCTAACAGATCGATCCTGCAGCAGATCCAGAGAGGATGGTCCCTGAGAGCAGGTTGTGTATGAACTCAGGGAATCTAGAATGAGCCCTGAGGCTCCTCTGCCTTCCTCATGACAGAGCTGCGGAGCCAGAATCTCCACACTCCCGCATCAAGGGCTGTTGCAACAGAAACGTGTTAAAGCGCCACCATGAAGGATTAGGATAAAGAGACCCAAGGACTGACGTGTACTAAAAATAAAACTTAGCTTCCCTTGGGAATTTTTCCGTGGATTGTGCAACCATGTGCAGAAGGCTTCAGGGACCAGCGTGTTTTCTGGATGCTTTTTCTCCCCCTTCACGAGCAGCGTTGGTGAACGCTGCAGGTCCACACTGAAGACCACAGCTGTTTTGTTTGAACAGGCTGGTCTCAAAGTTTGAGCTTGCACACAAAAGGCTTATCACCGACACCAGCCTTTCTCTGACAGCTGTTTTCTTTCCCAGCCCTAGGGCTTTGGTTAAAGGAAAAAAAAAGGTTTGCTGAAGAGAGAAACCGGGTTATCAGTAAACTCCAGTAAATACCCGCCTTCAAGACTTGGAGGGGGAGACTGTCACGCACTCCCCTATGCCACACCGAGCAAACAGCAAACAACTAGTTTGGTAAACCTATTCATTCTGTCCTTAAAAGCTGCTGTGCAAGCAGAGCCCAAATTACTGCCAATTAAAAAAAAAAAAAAAGCCAGGGATTTCGGTACATTTCAACGGCCGCTTTGCACAGCAAAGGCTGCCTGTGATCGTGGGTTTGCGACATGTATCCCAGTAGTCTTGGCTGGCTGGAGGGAACCAGCGCCAGGTATGTGCATGCTGCCTCCGGGAGAACCGATAAAATCAGGGTTCTGTCAGCTGTGTAAATTGAGAGGAAGAGGAGCCTTCAACGACTTCCTCCGGGAAGGTTGGCTTTGTGCTGGTGAACTGCTCCCCCTGGTGGATCCGCGGCCGCCGTGTTCGCAGAACCGCTCTTGGGGGACCACAGGGCAGGGAGAGGTAAACTCCTCGGAGGGAAAGTCAACTTCAGGGCCTCCCTCTGTGCGTCCCCGAGCCTTTCTCATCTGCCCACCTTGTCACCTCCCCTGTCTGATCCTGTTATCAGCGTCGGGTTGATCTGATCGACGTGGAAAACTCTCTTTAGGCTTTCTATTTTTATTTCCCTTTAAAAGTAGATCTGGACATTTTATTTACAAGGGGCTGGGGGTGGGGCTACCTATAGGGGGTACGTTTTAATGTGATACCACTGGCTGTCCATACCTTTCCACTTTGACTCCTTTCTCTGAGGCGGACATCTTGACTGTGGATAATTAATGCCCAGGCTCCTGGCTGTACGCACGTACTCTATAAGCTTTCTGAATTTCCAGAGACCGACGTTCTTCCATCATTGTATATTTCAGCGCTGACGTAAATAATTGATGTTGTGATTTTCATTAAGGACATCTTCTTTGTGCCGTGCCAGGCAAGGACAGGAGGTGGTGTTGATCTGTCAAGGATGGTCGTCTATGTCCCTCACTTTTGAACATTCTGCAAAGTCAAACGGCAGCCTCTGTTGGAACACTTTATAAGCTAAATAAGGAGAAATTTTAAATATTTATTTAACAAGACGTATTTTAAATAACCTGCATATGTAAATAGAGCATTCTTAGCGTGTACATTAGTGCCAGGTCGGTTCTCATGTTCTGCTATATAATTAATTACCGGCTTATTCCTCTGTAAACCAAAGCAGGGAATAATTCCGAGATGCCAGGTCACCGATGCCAGCAAAATTGTAATATCTTTTTGTCAGTAGGATCTGAGAAAGAAATATTGAGACAATATTGAGTAATATCCGAGGTGCTCCACGTCAAATCTGTCTAAAAGGCTTCTTTTTGTCCTCCATTTGTTGCTTTCTCCTGATGCCTATACTTTCTGTTAGCCCTGCCTAGGTGAATGGGAAGGAATTTTCTCTAAGTTGAAAGCGAACCACCACGCGGGTTCTGGGAGTAACGTACCAGCTCAGCTTCAACCAGGGTATTAGTGATATTGATGGTGTAGTTTGTGGCTAACCTACAAACACGGTGTGAAAAACAACTTGAGGTAATTTTGTTTATGCCAGGAGGACACACCAATCCACCCAGTGACAAATCTCCACTATCAATATTGGTCACAGTTTGCAGCACTCAGGGTCTGCAGTGGATCTTTCTGCTGCACCATAAAAATAGATACTTTGAAACTTTGGCAGCAGAATTTACTGAAGAAAAAAAAAAAAAACAACAATAGATAGTTTTGGTTGGAATGATCATCTTGGGTACAAAATCTATGTCTTCATTGATATCATTTCAGTGGTTAAAATAAATATTCTATAGTTAAGAGAATGGGGCCTGTGAAGTACGAATTACAGCAAAATCTGGAGTGAGTGCTGTGGAATAACCACAAGAGGGGAATTAAAGGTTGAAAATAGTTGCTCGGGTTCGCTCTTCACTGAGATCTGTGAGGTGGAGGTTGCGATTATGACTTCAGTGCTGGTCACAGAGGCCTCAAAGAATAACATTCGGGGATTTGAGGTGGACTTCCGGATTTGCCATAATTGAGATGTTGGATTTTTTTAATGACATATTGATTAAGTTGACATATACAAATCAGTAAAGAAAATTAACTTTCGGCTGAAAATAAATGGTGACAAAGCTAGTGACAGTGGCGTATACCTGTAATTCCAGAATTCTCAGAGGAACACAACCCCCAGCATAACCTGGAGTTCTTACACACTGAGGCACCACTTCCACAGAAGAATAAACTGAGACACAAGATGCTTGGGATACTCAAATATTATTGTGATTTGTAGCTCTGATATTGTCGGTGTTCCTGTTAACTGTGCTGTTGAGGGTGGAATAGAATACTTTTTTGATTTTTGTTGTTCTACATACAGACATTATACTGGGGATTTATATAAAACACATATAAGAAGCTCTTGAAATATACAGAGAAGTCAAACTGACCTGAGATTTCAAGGCACAAGGACAGCAAAGAGGGTCCTGAGTTTTCCTTTTCCTTCATTTTCCTGTGAGAACTGTATCTCAGCTTCAAGGAACGAGAGTGATGGTGGACATAGACCAGACAGTCTCCCCTGAGAGCATCTCCTCTCTTCTCTAACCCCCATCCCTTTTCTCTCCTTCAGGTGTCAAAAGACCAGGAAGAAAGAAAACATTTAAAATGTAGCTGCTTAACCAAGCCATGAAATTACTCTTCGATGTCCCAGGAGTTCATGTGGGAGCAGGAACATTCACTGACAGACAATAGCCCTAACCTTGGGCTTGTGGAAGAGTGCACATGTGGAGCCCCGGCAGGCATAGCTGTCTCTCCCACGTGGGAAAGCATCAGTCCAATCACCCCAGCTCAACCACGACGAACAGCATCTTCTCTTCCTTTTCTCCTATCTGTCAACGGAAGCGACTGAAGGGCCTGGGCTTCTATCCTCAACTTCTACATCCTTTCCTTGTTTAGAGTGGTCTTAGAGGAAGACAGTTAAATAAAAAAGGAAGTTTTAAAAACTCCATAGCTTCTCAATGTACAGATTCCAACAACCACAAAGTTTATCATGTCTAAATAATTTCAACAATGAAATCAACATGCAAAAATAAAAATAAAAATAAAGCAACAAAAAAAGAAAGCAATTTATGACATAAGTGTTAAAATTATCTGACAGAGACTTAAAACAGCTATCATGAAAATGTTTCAAAAAGCAATGTAAACACTCTTGAAACTAATAGATATAAAAGAGAGAAGAAGAAGAAGAAGAAGAAGAAGAAGAAGAAGAAGAAGAAGAAGAAGAAGAAGAAGAAAAAGGAAGCCTTCCTTGAAGAAATAGAAAATAGAAAATTTTAGTCCTAACAAAAATAATAGATACAGCGATAAACAGTTAGAAAATGCATGAACGCAAAAATGCAAAAATCAGCCTAAGAACCCAGCATTTGGGCTCTTCAGCAGAATGGAAGAGTCAGTAGAGACAGAGAAACACAGTGACCTGGAAGCCACAAGAACCGCTGATCTGTGGAAAGTACGAATACTTTTTTTCTCAAAGTAGTCTGAAAACAAATATGGACAGAGCTTCAAGGATCTTTGGTTATAAGAAAAGACCTGACATTTGCATTGTCAAAGTCCTACTGGGAAAGAAGGGTAAGGGCTTGAAAAAGTTCCCATAATAAACTTGAATATATATATATATATATATATATAATCATATTATCATAGAGTGAATTTTATCAGTGTAAATTCAAAGAAATGTACAACAAAACACATCACAGCCAAAATTTTGAGAACTGAAAACCATATACCAATAACAACAGCTAAAGATGGGTGTGTCCACCTACATGAAGGACTACAGATGTAAGAAAATAACAAAGGCTGATTTTACAATGTTTCATGTTCCATGGATCCATTTGTTTAACAATATTGACACAATAACATTATAGAGATGAAGAACCTGAAGGATTAAGAAAGAAGGAACTGTGGCTTTCAGAGAACAATGGGAAGGGCCTTGTTGATATATTACAGGAAAAAACAACAACAACAACAATACTTCTTCTCCTGACTCTGTAATTTCAATCATATATATATATAACATTATATATATATGATGCTTTTGCAAGACGTTAGCTCTGGGTAAAACTGAGTAACGGGCTATTTAATAGCCTTACAACTACATATTAATTATAGCAATCTCAAAGTTAAAATTTAGTTTAATACTTAATAATCTAAAGGTTCTACCACTCTGGCCTTAGAATCAAGTTGGATTGTCATTTGGATTATACGCAATGTTGGGCAAATGTTCTGGTTTTTTTGAGGCTACTTTCTTCCCAGTTGAGTGGATAGGACAAGATCTGCATTGCTTACTTTACAAGCTGTGGTCAAAATAAAATGAAACTGAAAATTAAATGATGATTGTGCTTAACTCTTCTGGTACTACAAGGGAAATTAAAAAGAGCTAACCCTTTAGAAAAGACCATTTGCAGGCTCCAAGCTAAACTAAGTGGATCTCTTTAAATGTTATAGGGCCATAATTTAGGTGAACTATTTAAAAAGCATGACTCTTGTGCCTGGATGGTAGAGCATGTAGACATTTAAAAGAAGACCATTACAGAGTTTCCAAGTTCAGGGTCAATAGTGGCTTTTATCAGCATGTCTCATCTTCAGTGTATGACTTTCCAGATAGCATCACATTCTTTTACCCTTAAACAGGCTAAAACAAACTGTCCATCTCTGCCTCTCACCTTCCCTTGCCATTCCTTCCTAATCCCAACATAACAACCCAGCTACCTTTCCATCTAGCCTCCATGCTGCACAGTTCCTCTTCTGTGTTATCTGATTTTCAGGGGAGAATCAACCTATCACATTGGCTTCTTATTTACATCTAGTACCCCCTTACTACTGTGCCTCTAAAGCATGCACAGCTGACACATCAAAGGACATACATTATTGTCATATATCATATTTATTTACATGTAATTTATGTCATGTAAATATATTTCAAGCATTCTCGCCATTTTATAATTGAAGAAATGTTAGTAAATAATACACCGAGAAGATAAAATTCTATTGGTTTAGAATACTTAGAAAATATTTAGTTAGAAAAAGAATGAATATTTTATTTTTTTTAATTTTCTGTCAGGAAGAGCCATTACTATTAAATGAATTTGTTTGTTTACTTATTCACTTGCTTAGGCATATATCCATCTCATCATTTATTCAACAATAAATAAGCCAACCATTGCGAACTCAATGAGGTACGCTCAACCCCAGGCACAGAAAGATGAATAAAACCCTATAACTCAGACAAACACGGGTACAATAATAATGGGAATATGATCCATGATTCTAGATACAAACATGTAACCAGAAGACAGAAAGGGGGGCATTTGACTGTGGACACAGCAGGATACCTAGAGAAGGTGCCAAAGGAAGCAGTGGTCAGGACTGGGCACGAGCAGACTGCAATGATAGGGTATCCGAATAATTATCCTAACCAAATATATGTTTCTGGAATCAATGCAGTTTAATCTAGTCTAAATTCCAAAAGATCCAAGAGGGTTCCCAAGCGGCAGATATTCCTACAGTGTAACTTGTTCCGGTTACATCCGGCATTACCCCTGTTACTTCAGGTGTCTGCCTGGCGTAAACGGCACTCTTTCATCTTCTCTCACTTTCTCTCCTTCTCTTCCTCGCACTTTTTATAGTCTGCAGCTGCACTTGTTGGCTTACTGTGTTAATTGCCCATCTCCCTGTATTAGTAAAGGCTGGATAAGCTTTCCTTGCTGGCTTTACCCAGGATCTATGACAACTGTCTGGCACATATACTTAAAAAAAAAAAAAAGTGAATTACAAGGACAATGTGAATTGAAGAAGCATCTAACACACACAAAGGAAGTGGATAGAGAGTAGGAACAGGCAAGGGAAGTGGTTCAGGAAAGAGAAGAAACCTGGAGAAACAGTGGATTCAAGAGGCACTTCCTGAGGAAGATGATCCCTGGCCACTTAAAGTGGAGATGCTCACAAACAGGTGTACAGTTCAGAAAACTCAGTCTGGCTGGGTTGGGGAAAATTAACTGTCTGAAAGAAATTCATGAGAGCTAGGAATAAAAAGATCTGTGCGAATACTTTTCTAATCCTGATGAGAGGAAAGTTTGCAAAGACGTGACACATTTCAATTCTATCCTGTGGAAAGAAATGGAAACCCAGCCTCAAGTGGGTTGGTTTTGCTTTATTTAGTAATATGTCACATAATAAAGGGTGACCTGCTGCTAACATGTACGTTTCGTTAATTCATGACTATTCTCAGTAAAATTTAAAATATGATCTCACTTTTGTCATTAGAGTTTTCCTTCTGAAGAATTGGTTGAATATAAATTAAAATAGGTTTTACCTATGCAAAGTTAAGATATTTCCAGAAGCCTCTGTCTCTACCTGTGGCCCCGTGTCTCTTCATTGAGCATTTTGGCTCAAAGGCCATTCTCTACGTGTAAATCAAAGTTGTATAAGTCCATTATAGGTCTCTTCTAATTTCTACTTGTGTTTGTCCAAAGCTCAACATCGAATTGAGCTATGATCTCATTACAGTTTCTAGTGGTTAGTTTTATTACTACGTATTGTCCAGCTGAACAAATTCTCAATAAATAAGAAAGCCTTCATCTGGGAAAGTGACTCACAGTAAATCTTTAACCTTTTCTGAATTTGCTGACCTCATATTACGTGTATGCGCATGTGAGTGTTCATGTGTGTGTGTGTGTGTGTGTGTGTGTGTGTGTGTGTGTGTGTGTGTGTGTGGTGTATGTGTGTGCTTATGCCTAGGGAGGCCGGACTTCAACCTTGGGTGTTTCTAAAGATCTGTCCACATTGCTTTTTCAGAGAAGGCTTCTCTTCTAGGGACTTCACAATCAGACTAGGCCTGATAATCAGCAAGCTGCAGGAATCCTCCTGTCTCTGCCTCTAATAATGCTTCCAGCTCTACCACATCCTGTGTTCTTACTTTTTACTCTGGAGATTGAGCTCAAGTCATGATGCTTTGCCACCAGCACTTCACGGACTGAGCAATCTCTCCAGTCCCTTTGGTAACGCAATATTAAGCAAGGTCCCCCTCCCTTCATTCTTTCAGCCTGATATTGTTTTGGTTGAAGAAGTAAATCTAATTAAAGGCACACAAGAAATGGAAGCTGTTTTCAGAGTTGGGGATGCTGCCTCTGTGTATCTTTCACCACTGATTGGACTCGCAAGATGGAAAATTCCATCGACTGCTGGGCAAAGTGCTCTCAATGTTGTGGGAACATCTGCTTTTCTTTGTGTAAAATCTTTTCTGCAGGGTGAGCGAAGATTTTTATTCTAATTGAATTTGTAGTTAATTTGAGATAAAGAAGGAGAGCTGGTTTTGCTGATACTGCTTAAATCAGGGGTCCCAAGCCCCACTGTTCAAAGCTCATTTTTACTCATTAGAACTCTAGGTAACTGGTAGGTGGTTGATATTTTTAGGACAGAAGGAACTTTCTAGATACGCCTGATTCCTTACTGGGCCTTTCAAGTCCCCCACATTAGAGCTGGAAGGACAGCCCCCTTTTACCTGAGAGTCAAGCTTCTAACTTGACATACTAAACACTAGTGGACCTTGGCTTGAAGATGACTTGCCATCTTTCACACATTCTCCTGGTATCATCGGATTGGAAGGAAAATATTTACAGTGATAAACTATGCATGGAAACTAAAGAGTTGAGCTTTCCAATATTTTTGCAAGGTTTTCTAACCATAGTAATAAATGATTCAACAAAAGAAAGAATAAAATGTACAGCACGTGAATTTTCCAGTGCTTGAGGCAGGCCTCCTACTTGAGAGCCTTCCACCGATCAGCAGTGGCCCCTTGTAGAGTAGGGCTCCGTGAGTTCAGAGTTTGGAGGTTAACAAGGGCAAAGTGTTAAACTATGATTCGTTCATTCTCCTGATAAGGGAATAAATTGCCCTCACTATAAAACATTATTCAGGACTCTAAATGAAAAACTGATGCTAATACTGAACTAGAAGTTGGAATAAGAAACAAATTGGGGGCCTTCACAGTTCATCAGGAAGTTGGAATCTCTGTCCATTTTCAAGGTCACTTGACCAAGGGACCTTTCCACTCCTTCCCTTCCCTCCCCAGAAGAGGAACTAAAATGAGACCATCTTATTATATTAGCATTTCAAAATGTCCTTAGTGTGTGTGTGTGTGTGTGTGTGTGTGTGTGTTCTTGCATAGAGGCCAGAGTTTGGTGTCATGCATCTTCTGCCATCTATCTTGCCCTTATTTTTTGAGACAGTATCTCTCACTGAACCTGGAGACCACCAATCTGACAAAATTAGTGGACCAGTCACCCCCAAGGACTGTCCTGTCTAGTTCCAGGCACGCACCAGCACACAGGTACCACCATGCTTTTCTCTTACATAGAGGCAGAGAACATGAATTTGGGTCCTGATGCTTACATGGCAAACACTTCATCAACCGAGAGAGCTCCGTAGACCATGAGCGATTCCAGTTTTAAGTGTACCCTTTCCATATACATGTAGACATAAAGCCAAGATTTTCATTGTTTTTTCTTTAGGGTTTCACCTTAATATCCCAGCAGAGTTGGCTGCCTGCTGTCTGTACCTCTTGCTATCCATACCCATGTTTACCCATAACCGAACAATCTATTGTGACTTTTATAAACACACTGTCCCCAGATATCTGCTATCTATTCAGTAATTCATGATAAGAAAAAAATGCTTAACCTTTTATTCCTGAAGTACAAATGATTTTTTTAATTATCAGACATAAATTGTTATACTGGATTTCATAGAAAATAAATAATAAATTCTTGTTGCTTGGCCAAAACTCTAAGAAATCACAGACAATAATAAACATTGGTTACCACAGTTCAGATTAAATTAAGTAAAAAGAATGAGGGCTATCTCAGAGTAAGGGTGGATTGCTTCCAATATTTCTGTATTATGGGTAATAATCAGGCATAGAAATACAGTTTTGAATACATCTATAATGTTTGGAAGGCCATTTTGTGGAAATAACCAAGCCAGGAAAAGAGGCATTGTTCATTGCTGCAGAATCATATAAAAGCCAGACAGAGCAGTATGTTTCTGTAATTCAACTGCTCTTAGGATGAGTTGGGAGTGGAGACAAGAGTCTCCAGAAGCTCTTGGGCCAGTTTGCCTAATGTACACAGCAGGGAACCACCAAGAAGAGGCTCAAACAATGTGGGAGTTGAGGACAGACATACAAGGCTGTTTGCTCCCTCCAAATATGACTTGGGGTATGCACACTCTCACTCACATACAGTAACATTGCCATGCATTCACTTCACACACAAACACACACACACACACACACACACACACACACACACACACACAGGGGTTCTTAATTCCAACTTTTTATTTTATCTACAGCAACTCTCTGTGTTATAGCAACTTGCAGTAAATCCTTATGATAAATGGTTTTTCTGACACACCTTTGACTTTGAGTAGTGTGGCTCTTTGGCCAGACTCAGTAAAGAGCTATCAAGTCAGAGGGACTGAAATGTGATTTCTCTGCTGGCCATGCCTCCTTCTTCTGACATCCATGGCAGGGGGACATGCCTTTTGGCTGCTGGTCTCATAAGGATGAGTCATAGGCCAAGTGCAGTTAGCCCAGTCAACAGCATTTGAAGCTAACCCATAGCTGACAAGAAAATTGTGAAGACTAGAAACAAAAGAAAACCAAACAACAACAGAAAAGAAAACTAAACTGGCAAATTTACTTATATGCAAAAATGCTTATATGTTTATGTCACTTCTGTTGCTGATCTGAGCAAATGTAATCAGGCCTATATTCACCTAACCATTATTTATCATTAGAAATATTCAGGACTGTATATGAATGGAGAAACAACCTCACAAAAAAAGTACATCACCAAAACTGAGTACATGCAAACAAACTATACACACATGAGCTCACACACACACAGATGTATGCACATGTTCATTCTTATGTAGTGATAAGATCTGAAGAAAAATAAACCAGTAGTGGCATGCACAAGTGACATTCCTTTGACTATCTCTGAATTTGATTATTTCAGATAAAATTAATTGAGGCTAATAATTCTCCCTTGGTTGTGTGTGTGTGTGTGTGTGTGTGTGTGTGTGTGTGTGTAATTATTTTTATTTGTCACTTATATTTACATATAACATTGGTGCATGACTTTAGCCCCAACACTTGGTGGGCTGTGACAGGCAAATAACTGTAATTGTGAGACCTGCCTGGACTACATAGCAAGCTCCAGAACAGCCAGTGCTTCATCAAAAAATCCTGTCCCCTCAAAAATAAAACAAACAAGCGAAACATAAATATACATATTTATATATTGGCTACTATTACGTTACTATTAGAAAACCATTAAAATCATAATCCAATTGATTTTTGTTTAATGCTTAACTAGTAATTTAGAATTCTGTTACATTTTAATCTTCACACTGAACTATGATTTTTTTTGTTTGTTTGTTAATCTTAGTGAGTCATGTGAGAAAGGGACCTAACTCTGTCTCCATCTAAGTCTTTTTGGAGTCTTACAGAGTAACAATCAGTGTTGGATAATGTACAGCCAAGGAGAGTCTGTCTTTAACAATATTAAACATCATGGAGACTTAAGTATGAAATCACTTTTGATGAAAAAAAAAATCAGGTAATGTCTATGCTAGGGCATGATGGGCTTTGAGTCCGCTAAAATCTAAACCCCTTTACAACATATGAACGGTAGACAAACTTATAAATTATAGTGTTTAAAACTTGGGGGTCTTTGGGAGATGATTAGGGTCAGATAAAGTTATGGAATCAAGTCCCAAAAAGTAAACCCTGGTGGCCCTACAAAAAGAGGGGCAGAGAACAGAGGGGACCCACACTTCTGCTCTTTATCTCTTGGAGTTGGTGCCTTGTGCTTTCCTGGAATTCTGCCAGAGGAAGTCTCCTGGTATTGGTGTCTTTTTAGCTCTGGATTTCTAGAATAGTGAGACAAAACAAACTTCTTTGCTTTATAAGCTATCTTGACTATATGACATAGTAATAGGAAACAACCAAGCAAAATATATGATGCATAATATCAGCCATCCCAGCTTTCAGAACCATGAAGCAAATAAACTCGTGTTTGTAACTTAGCCAGCCTCAGTTATTCTATTACAGTAGCACAAAGCACAGTAATACAAAAGGTACAGAACACTAGGCTTTCTTCATCAGCCTCAAAATCGCAGTACAGACAAGGTTTTGAGTTAATAGAGAGCAGGATTTAGCTTCAGCTACTCCTGCTGAATGTCAGAGTAATTCTACTCTAAATGAGTCTTAATCATGCCAGTGAAGCTTAGAGTTAATAGACACAACTTGTTCGCTGAAAGTGAAACTTTTATTACAAGGGTTACAAAAGATTTAAAGTCAAGTTTACTTCTCAAGAGGTAAGCTCAATTTGAATTTGCAGTGTTAATTTTTTGAGACAACAAGCCCTTTCTCTCTCCTGAAGAGTGGTTAGCCCATTGTCCTTGCCAGCCTGTGAAATCACTTGCCCTGAAGAAAAGCTTCCTCTTCTGGAAAGCATGTGTAGTCTCTGCCTTGCTGATTTAGTGTTTCACTCAACTCAAACTGAGTGTCTCTGTAGAGGACACAAAGCACGGCAAACTAGTAATCAACATTTTCAAGACTACAAGCAATTCCCCTTTTCTCCTCTCAGGCCTCTTCTCCATGTCTTCTCCCCTCCTTCTCTTGCTCTTCCTCTTCTTGAGAAGGCATCATTACATAGCCTAAGTTGGCTTTGAAAAGTTGCTTTTATCCTCCTTGAACTTGTGATGCTAACTTCACATCTGATTGCCATTGTGTGTCCCGGGCCTACTAAAGTCAGCCAGCCTTTCTGAAACCACACTGGTCACCAAGTGCTGAACTCTGTGTTTGTTTGTTTTTATACATTATTTTTAATACTGGTGAAATGTTGATGTATTAGATGGAACAGTTTCTTTTTTGCTTTGGTTTTAGGTAGTAAATTTGAGATACATGGAAGTCATCATTCTTAAGGTCATGGTGTAAATTGTAAAACTTGGAATCAAACAAATGTCCTTTTGAAACCTGGAAGCTTCATGTTTTTCCTAAAATTTTAAATCATATTCTATGAGACCCATGTGTATTAATAATATTTAATTCATTATATCTTATATTATGCTACTCTAAGGTTATCTTTTATCTATCTAACTATTGCCTATCTATTATCTATCTTTCTATATATCATCTATCTATCTCCATCCATAACATGTTTTGTTTTAATTTTGACCTAGGGTCTCATGTAGCCCAGACTGTAGCCTTAAACTGAGTTCATTTTGAAGCCAAGCATAACTTTCAACTTCTGATCCTCCTGCCTCTACCATTCAAGAGCTGGAATAACATGTGTGTGCCACCATGCCTGAATGGTAATACACATGTCAATAATTAATCATTAACTTTGAAAGATTTTATTTGAATGTCACTCTTCACAGTTAGACAAGACTATCCTATGAATTAAGCTAAGCGGGTAGAGAGCTCCCTAAATCATTGGTTTGTGAACGACTCAATTAATGCTGTGTTCCTGATAGCTTATGAGCATATTTAATTGATCTTATCAATAGTTGATTGGGCTAAGATTCTATTTAGAAAAATTCACAACAATAGCAATATGACTTGGGTGAGCATACTGTGGTCACATCATATTGGGGGCACGGTTTAGTACTTAACAGTAGATGGCCCAATGCAGTGATATGCTAAGTGACAGTCTTAGGCTGATTTTATAGACAGCACCGCAATACTGACAAAATCACCCTTTTGACCAAGAAGATGGATGGAAGAATTTATGGAGAATAACACTGAATAACTATACTATTTAAAAGAAATCCTAGATGTGCTAGAGACTGCTGAGTTGATCAAGTGCTTGTCCTGAAGGCATAGGATTAGAGTTTGGATCTTCATCATCAGCATTAAAAGCTAGGCATGGTGTTACATATAACTCCAGTGTTGATGTAGTAGAGCCAAGAGGATCCCCAGGCCTTGCTAGCAAGGCAGCCTAGCTTGATCTATGAAGACTTCATACATTAACCTAAAGTCTCCTTATATGCACACATGTTCATAGGCAACTACACACGTGTGCACATACCTAACCCCATACACACACATGCACAATACATACAAAAAGAGAGAAAGTGCGAGAAATAAATAAAATTCCACAGATTTATCCTTTGAATGCTGATGGAAAATTGCAGATATGTTTAAGTCTTCTGGAGCCATTTTACGTGAGAAATATTCTAAGTTTCTAACTGGTTTGTCTCATTTGTAGCTGGAGAAAGGCCAAGCCACACATTTTGGATCCCATTAGGCAACAGGAGACATCACTCTTTCCCTTTGTTTTGCGACTTAAGGGCGTTTCTGAAGAAATCTCTCCTAGAATGGGAAAGCAGTGTTAATGAAATGGAAGCAGCAGCAAGACAAACAAGATAATTCTCAGCAAGAAAGCATCTAGAATTTGCCAGCACAACACTCAGAAAACCAAATGGTGACTGACCATTGCCATCTTCCAAAGGAGAAAACAGCAAGAGCCAGTGAATGGGAACAGGTAACCCAGTTCTTGTCTCCTTCCAGCCTCCAATCAAGTTTAGAAGCCAATGCAGGGCAGTCCACCATCCAGGGAGCCATTGCTTTATTTTCATAGACATCTTCCCCTTTAAGAAGCTTTGCTTTTCTTTTTTAACTTAAAAAAAAGCATATAGCAGCATTTATCTTTTGAAATAATTAAAGGGAAAGGAAGTCTAAGGAGAAACTGAATGACATTCAATATTCCCTAATGCCCTCTTGTTGCTTTAGGTGATTGGTATGCTTAATTAAGGAAGGTCCTGGGTCTATCACCCATCCACCAGGGATTGACCTGAAGGCGGGAAGGGGCCAGATGTAACCTGACCTAGTCCAGGTGTGTGCCTGCAAGTCAGAGACTGGGAAAACATGTGGCTGCTTGTATGCCTTTCGTCCAGCCTGTCCAGGCCTTTAACTATTTTGGGTGTTACTTAGATGTCCAAATTTTGCCATGTTTAAGGGATGCCAGCATGCTATCCTCTAGATTAAGATTTTCAAGTTGGGAAAGGAAGTGCAGGAGGTTAAGGCATTTGCTAAAGGCCTCGGAGTCCAAGAGAGCAATGGAGAGAATCCTGTTTAGCTGCTCTCTAGTTACTGTTCTGCTCTGTCACAAAACAGGGTCAGGTGTCAAGGGACTCTCAGAAACACCAGCAGGAACTGTAATGATTTATAGAGACTAAAACTTAGTCTTCCACTATAATATTGCCTTATTGTATTATACCTTCTCTGTTTCTTAGCTTCTTCCCACCCCTTGCTTCTTCACAGGTAAAACAAATTGGACTTTATAATCACCCTTGGTTCCTGTGTATTGAGGACATGGTGTTGAAATACAATAGTAAGTGATTTTTATCTGTGTTTGTTTCCTATCCCATGGGGAGGCTGATAGACAGAAAAACAGGATAGATGGAGAGACGTAAAACCCCTCTAAATATATAACATTGGTGGAAAAAATAGTATTGTCTCTACATACAATTGTATAGTTAATTATCCATGAGTGATAATAATACTTTCAGGACACACACACGCACAAACACAAACAGTCTCTTATCTGACATTTGCAGAAAATTTGTCATTTTAAAAAATAAAATTATTTGCATTATGAGCATTCAAATAATTCACAGGCATCACTGTTTATTTTCAATCTATGATTCTGTTTGTGAATCAGCTTTTTTTCTTTTTGTTTTGTTTTGTTTTGTTGTTTGTTTTTTGTCTTTTTTTTAATTAATTGGTTATGTTATGATTTAGAAAAGAGTGTGGGGTGGGAAGACTAGAGCCGGGGCTATGTGGGCTGACCCTCATCTTCCTCCTGCTTCTGGGCGATCAGCTGCTGGCGGGCAGCTGCCTGGCACATGTGAATCATGACGAGACTCTTATCGTCCCTTTCTGACAACACTGAGCTCTTTAGCAGTCCGGGTTGGCTGGGGTCCACCGTGCCCTGGGGATGTCCCTCTAACCAGGAAATCTTCAGAGGGTTGTCCACCAGGCCCACTTCATGTCTGATGGCCAACTCCACAGCCCTGACGGTTGCAAACTCCGCTATGGCATTGCCTGTCTTCTGTCTAGACAGCACCAGGTTGAGAACCTCCCCATACTTTTCTAAGAGCCTCAGGAGGACATCGCTGCAGTAGCCACCTTGGGATTCATCCTCTTTCTTGCACTTCCACTTTAGCTTTAGTCTGGGGGTTCCTTTGCCTTCAATATTTTCTCTTCTTCCTCTTAGTCTCTGTTGTCGGTCCTGGCAGATCTGCTCCTAGACCAGCCTTTGCTGCTCCTCCAACTGATGGGAACCCTCTTCTCGAAGGCGTGCAATCTCCTGCTGTAGTGTTGTGGTGCTCCGGCTCTCCTCTTCTTCTTCACTCCCGGGCCTCCAGGTCAAGCAAGCTTCACCTTCCTTTTTTTCTCGTCTAGTCTCTGGGTCCTCTCTGCCGCCTGCTTCTTGGCTTTCCTCACCTTGTCACAAGCTGCCCTGGTGGCAGCGGCAGTCAGTATCTCCAAGGCCTGGGAAAGCTGGTGGAAGAGTTCAGCTGCTCTGGGGTTCTCTGGATTTTTGTCTGGGTAGCAGGACAGCGCTTTTGCCTGTATGCATTCTTCACCTCGTTATCTGCCGCCTTCTCCCCAATGCCTAGAAGCGTGTACAGGTTCATTTGTAAGAGTTCTTTGGTCACCGCCATGGTTCCGGCCTAGACCAAGTTAGCACCCGTGAATCAGCTTTTCATTGCTGATATTAAAGACTGTTTTGTTGTTGTGCTAATGGTTGTGTACTGGGCCTGGGACCCAGAACTATTTCCTGCTTTTGAGCCTTCTACTACTTCAACCAAAAGACTGTCTTTATTATAAATATTAATAACAAACTCTTTTATACTAAAACTCTGATCCATGGACTATATTGATTCCTTTCCTTTCATACTCTCGTTTGAGCTGCCTCAGTGCTGCTGAGTTATACACACCTGTTTAGCCAAAACCTTCTTGAACTCCAAAGTTTGTCTTATGTTAGTTCTCTCAGGAAGAGGTATTTCTTGCTCTTGCTCCTCCTTCCTAGAAGGTTTAGTAGAGTATACAGGGACACATGGGACATCGAGCTTGGACTGCAAACTCACTATAAGTGAAATTAGGCAAGTCAGTCGGCCCTAGAGAATCTCAATTTATATAAAAAGAGAATAAAAATGGATGCTTGTGGCTGAAGAGATGGTCAGCGCTTAAGAGCACTTGTCGATCTTGCCAAAGACTGGAGTTCAGTTCTCAACACTCTCATGGTAGCTCACGACTATTTGTAACTCCATTCCAAGGGACCTGATTCCCTCTTCTGACTTTCTGTGGAACTGCACACATGTGGTACGCTGACACATATGCATACAAAAAGTCCATACGCATAAAATAAAAATAAGTAAGTATTTTTAGAAGTAAATACTTTACAAGTGTGCTGACAACAGAGAAACGCAAAATGGAAGTAAGTGATGCAGTGTAGCACTTCCGACCGGTCGTGGTCTGTAAGTGTCCATGTCTTTGCCCTCTCTTCTTCTGATGTGAGAACTGACCTTCACCTTCAGGAGAACATCCACTTTATCCACGTGTCTGGTGTGATACTTAATCCTCAGTGTTTCCTTCACCTAGAAGACCCATCCCTGAATGTCAAAATGAGGTTGTTCCCCAAGAACTGAGGAAGACCTATTTTGATGGGAGTACCATTGCATAAATGAAACAGAAAAAAAACGGGAAGAAGAGGAAGGCAGCTGAGTACCCCCACTAACTGCTCTGTTTCCTGGGTATGGATGCAGCTGTATCTAGTTACTGACCACTCCTACCACCGTGCCATCTCTGCATTGGAGGACTACATCATCTCAAACTGTGAGCCAAAGAAGCCCTTTCTCCCATTAAGTTCCCTTCCTTGGGCTTTTCCCCACAATGATGAGAACAATAATTAACACAAGTGTCTTTCTTCCACTTTCCTTAATATTTTTTCCTTTGACAGAGTGTCTCACTCTGTAGCACAGACTTGCCTTGAACTTCTATTTAGCCCAGTCTAGCCTCAAACTCATGACAACACTCTTCTTCTCTATATCCTCCTCTTTCACAAGACCTTCATTTCCTCTTCTCTCTGTTTTGCTATTCAGTTTTGCTTCATTTTGTTCTAAAAGAAGTGTTGCCCACATGAAGAAATAACCAAATAGGTTATCCAACACCTTCTCTTCAATGAGCTGGTTAACCGGAGCTAGGACTCTCAATAGCTCTTTCTGTTTATATCTTCACTGCCTTCTCAAAGTTCTACCAAGTATTCTTTGTCTGTATCCTCCTAAGTCCCTCACCACTCCCAGACTTGTGTGTCAGCACATGTAACATTGCAAGTATGCATCACAGCTGAGTTTAGTCTGCAGTTAGGTGATCAGAATCTATGCCTGTGGGCCTCTAACAAGTACCACTGAAGTAGAAGCTATAGCCGTGCATGCTAGGTTGTTTCTTTCTCGTTCTACTATCTTCTGATCTTCTAAACCAATGTGTCAGGATTAGAACTTCCAGACATTACAGAGCCCACATTAAACTGCCCACGACGACGCATTTTCACACATAACATTGACCAATATTTTCATCACTGTGTCTTTCCTCTACACTTTATTGGTTTTCTGCTATATCCCCTTTTGTCTTACAAATCAAGAAAACATTTCATAATGACGTAAAGTAAAACACGAGTTGCAGTGAAGACCACATGTTGGAGAGGCCAGAAACAAAAGATTTGCCAAGGAGACCTGCATATAGAGAGCAGAACCAGGTCAATGGATATATATGTTACAAGCAAAAAGGTGAAGTGGTGGAAACATGAAGTCCCTTTGGCATGACACCAGACGCAGAGTGTTCTTTTTAACAAAATCTCAAGCGTTTGATTTTACCAATAAAGACTGGGGAGCCAGATGTTGGGGTGAAAGCCTTCTAGCTAAGAGAGACAGAGAAAGCACCCAGCTGACCTTCTTCCTCACCTGACCTCCCAAAAGAAGGACTTCTTCCCATGCTGCTATCTCAAAAGACCCTCAAACTGAATGTCCCTCCCTTCTACTTCCTGTGTATCTCTCTAGCCATCCTCCTGACTTCTTACTCTCTACAGCTTTTTCTTAGGTTCACTCCCAATCAAATGGTTGCTTTCTCTGCCTTTTGACCTATATAGTTGACTTTACTTAATCCTGTTGACAATATTTAAGCAGAAAGATCTTGGATTAAAGGTGTGTGCTAGGGCTCAGCCCTATCACAACCCCAAATAGGTTTTTCCAGTAAATAACACAATCACAGGGTTTCACATATCATCAAATATCCTGCAGAAACAGAGCTACAGGCTTTGGTGTCTGTCTTACTGACACCAATTACTTTGGACCAATATTTTCTCACTGTAGCCCTATTTCTCTATATTGGAATTTCAGTGTATATTCTGTGTCACTGTATGTTGGAAGTGTGTAATTTACTTTATAAATTTACAATTAACTATTATGTTGAGTTTCAGATGAGATTTTTGGAAGTTGGACTAAATATGGTTGACATTGTGATATGGCCAAGAGCTCCTGAGAGACATAGACTAGAAAGTAGTGTTTTAAATGTTAAACATCCATATAGACTCAAGAACTTGAACATTTATTTCCTGGCTGTTGGAACTGTTTGGGGAGGTTACAGGAAGATGCAGCCTTACAGGAAGAAGGTTATCACTAGGATGGGTTTTAAGAGTATACACCCTTTCCTACTTCAAGCTATCTCTTTTGCTTCTTACTCTTGCCACCATGCATGGTGTTTGCTGCCATACCTCTCTGCTATGATGGACCCATTCCTCAGCAACCATAGCAACAAAAAACCCTTAATTCTATAAATTGATTTGCTAATGATGTTTCATCACAATAACAATGAAGTTACTAGTACAGATACATGGTGACTAAACATACCAAGAGCACCCAATGCTTATATTTACAGTAGAGTTTAATGCCTTTCATATTCACTGAGGAAGTATGCGCTGTCTGCAGAAGCGATAATTTTTTTAACAACGTTTGTTATAATTCTAGAGGCTCTGTCCCACAGATTATTATTATAATGCTATTTCTATCTACTTATTCATGGACTTGAAATTTATCTACTGAAATTCTATTAGGATACATAAGGATCTCATCTGCATCCTAGTAACAATTTTCTTTATGCAATTCTTCTAACATTGATAAGCCTTTATCTTCTTACTTACTACTTCGGTCACAACTCTAACTATTACTGTCACTTTATTTAGAATGCTCACTTGGTTCTGTTTTGTCTGAAATGAATACAGATCTTCATTATTCTTCAATTAAAATACTCTTTGCTCATAGACTGACTAATAGGTTGACCCAAATACACACATTTCAGGAAATAGATTAATTGCTATAGTTGAATGTTCCTACAAAGACTTAGATGGTACGTGCTTTTAATCCCAGCTCTTGGGAGACAGAAGTAGGCACAGTTCTGTGTATTTGAAGCCAGCCTGCTTTACAGAACAAGTTCTAAGAGGGGCAGGGATACACAGGGAAACCCTGTCTTAAAGCAAACAACAAACAAACAAACAAAAGTTTGGTTCTCGGGACTACACAGAGACATAACAGGACTTCTGAGAAATGGAATCTAGTTAAGGCCCTTAGGCCATTGGGACCATACCCATAGAGAAGATGGCGGGACCTTCACCTTTCCTTACTGCCTCTTTTCCTTTATGGTCATAAGATGAGCTCTACCATGTTACCCTGTCAGGTATGCTAACTCACAAAGCACAATGATTGAGCCTAACTCCTCCAAAACTGGTGTCTCCTACACTGGAAGCCAAAGTGAAACTCTTTTCCTTACAATTGGATTATCTCAGACATCTGTTTCCACAACAGAAGTCTAACATAGCAATAGCTGATGTAAAAGTGCTCATGTATATAATACAATCACACTTTTAATAAAAAATATTTTTAATTTCCATATTGTTTTTAACCATAATGCTATCCAGTTTAGAGCTGTCCATGAAATCATCAATGGCTATTTTTCACAGTCATCTTTGGATCTAACACACACACATACATGCATACACACACACACACACACACACACACACACAAACACATTTAAAGAGAGACCTGACATTTGAATTTTATCTAAGATTGCAAGTATCAAAGTATAATTTGTTTCAATTAGGGAAAGAGAATCCCTTGCTTCTGAACATAACCATTTCCTCTGTTGTATTATAGCTTCTCAAAATTTATCTAGAGAAAATTTCAATGCTGGTGGGAATGAGTTTGAGGAGTAATGACAAATCTCTGTCATATTTCTTTGCCTTCACTTTTTGTGGCATAGGGTTTTCTTCTTGTCTTTCTTATTCTCCTCATTCTATGTCTGTAGGTGATTTATTTACTTCTGGGAACTTTGAAGTTCCTTTATAATCTCCTAGCTTACATAGTTTCACATTTGTGTGTCTAGAATGAGCTTGATTTTCATTGCCTGTATGTGGCACTTGTTAGGCCCATTGACTTGGAAATTGTCCCTGCAGTATGCTGTGTCACTTGTTCTATTGGTGTAACGCTCTGCTCTTCCATTTCATAAGATTCTTTCTGAAAGAAATACTTACATAGACATTGGACTTTTAGCTAACCCGCACATTCCTTAACTTGTCTCTCACTTATTTATCTGCCCGTGTAGGTCACATCCTAACAGATATACCATTTGTTATTTCCACCGTTCTCTTTTCTTAGCACACAGCATATATTAGCTTTCTAGAAGCCCTGCCTTGTAAATGCTTTATTTTTTAGAGCAAATTGTTTTTCCTGCACCAGCATACTATCTTCTCATATTTTTATGAGGACGGTAATTAACGAGGTTGTTTCATTCATTTCCAAGTCTGTCCATTTTTCTTTCCATTTGCTTCTTTTTGTGTTTGGGGGTTTTATTTCTTTGTTATGAGGTTAAGGTAAAAGCTCTGTGCATAGAGTGATAGCGCTCTTTGGTGGGTCTTGTTTTTAGAGACAGGGTTTCTCTGCGTAGCCTTGGCTCTCCTGGACTCGTTCTGTAAACCAAGCTGGCCTCAAACGCACAGAGATCCACCTGCCTTTGTCTCCTCCCGAGTGCTAGGATTTCAGGCATGCACCACAGCACCCAGCAGGTTGGTGGGTTTTGAATTAGACCCATAGCCAAAGACTTCTAAACGCTGCAATGAGAAACTTTCTCTCTAATCCCAACCTCTCCCCAGCTCTCAACTTCTAGCTGCCTATTTCTGTCCCTTCAGATATCGGTGTCTATCGCAATATATGTACCTAATACAATATATACATTATATACTCAGAAAGCATACTCCACTGATACACACTGAGTTATACTTTGAGACATTGGCAGATATATCCCACATCCCTTTGTCAGTGGTTGGCTCACCGGCCTTTAAATATCTTTTGGATTAGACCTAAGGTGTGTAGTTGTACAGAACTTATAATTTAATATCTTGTGCAAGAAACAAAAAAGTGAGTTAAGAGATGTGTTTGCCTACCTGAGAGAAATACCAGGTTGTCTGCATTGTGCCTGCCAGGAAGGAGGGGCAGCTGACTCAACTCATCTTTTTTCCTTGGGTCTCTTTCCTTCTTAATACTGGAATGGTGGACCCTCTCTGGTGCCCCAGGAATAAAAATGGCTCCTAGCTTTGGCTTCTGTCACACCTATTTTTGGGCTGTGTGTTTGCAGTTGGCTTCAGAATCCTGGACTCTCCTAAACAGTTTCTGCTTTTACAAGTGAGGGGAAAAAAAAATCTCTGGATCTGGTGGCCTAGGTTTTGGAGACTGGTATCTGTTTTTGTTCCTTGGTAAAATGTGTTGTATATTTGTGGGCCGAAGATGATTATGCCTGTGATCAGTAAGCTACCATGAACTATAATTAAACTTTAATTTTGGAAGACATTTCATATTACTTTGATTATTTGACAGTTATCACAATTTTTACGAATAATAAGTTATGTAGTGCTCCCTAGGAATTAAAAAGAAAAGGATACCCAATCCCAGTGCTTATAAATCTCAGCTTTATTATTCTCAAATCACAGATTAGTTTACTTTCCTTTTAGCAAAAGATGTTTCTACTATTGTATTTTCTGGAAAGAATTAGTTAATTAAGGAATGGCTAATAATTAAGAAAAATATTTCTAACAATTTCATTCTAAACTCTGCACAAACACATCTTTCAGCCCTCTTTTCTCATTTTCTGCATATCTTAATAGTAATTTCTTTGAGTTCAACCTACTCAGTCTTGTGTTCTTCCAAATGAAGTTTAAAGGAACTTGATCTTGTGTTGAGAAAGGAATGTTGAAGAGGTCTACTAATGCCTGTGGCAGCCTCCACATGTCCTAGGTCAATAAACTATAAGCAGAATTTGGTGTTGGAATTCCAGGGAAGACACTTAGAGACCTCTTATTAATTCTAATGCCAGCCATAGAGCATGGCTTTGGACTGGCTTTTATTTATTTTATTTTATTTTTTTATTTTTCAAATCTTCCCTCCCCATCTGGCTCAGCCCTCTGTTACTCAACAGACTTTCTCTTCTTTCCTTCTTCCCTTCTTCTGTCCCCTGCCTCTCCTCTCTTTATCTGTTTTTATTTCATTCTTCTTTCTCCCTCTTTCTCTCAACACATAACCTTAAGATTATGTGAATAAGGCATCTACAGAGGAAATTGACGGCCTTGTTGCCAAAGGATAATTAACCTTCATAGTCACACTTAATTATTTTTCTTCTGCTTCTTTCCCTTTCTCTTTCCTCTCCTCCATCTTCTCTTTCCTCTTTGCTATGTGAGTCTTTTCTCATCTATGTCCTCCTCCTCATTTTTGTCTTCTCTCTCCTCTTCCTTCATTTTCCTCACAGTGAATTTCTTCATGGATCTGGATCCCACCAACCCTGCCCATCATTCTGATAAGCAATTTCAGTTCTTAACCCAACACAGCATAATCTGATGTCATCAGGAATCAAGAAACCCAACATTTTTGTAACAGCTATGTTTAAAAACATCAGCCTTAGCCGTTTATGCATCAATCCATTTACACAGAGGAGAGTCCGAGGAACTACTGAGAGAATGTTATGAAGACCCCATGATTCTTAAAAGACACAAAGTTCACCTTTGGTGAGCAGTGAATCCAGACCTGAAAAATCTCCCAAAAATATCCATAGTGTCATTTTTTTTTGCTCCTAGGTCACCTCTAGGCACTTCTGTGCAGACGCATGAAAGATTCTGCAGGTATGGTTAGAAATTGTAAAGTCAGGCATGATTGGGAAAGATACCAATCCCAACAAAGCTTGGCTGTCTGGATGTCACATGGCACGCCCTTTGACATTTATCTACATATGCCTAGGGTCTGATCCGCTTTACGTAGTTACTAGAGGTAAGTGTTAGGATTTTGGCTTTGAATTTTGCTCTACATATTGACAAAAAAAATTTTTTTATGGTGTTCATCCTGGTAGTGGCAGACTCAGGAGAGAACTATAGAGAATAAATGAAGAGTTCAATCTAAACATGATAAAAAAAGAAAAAAAGAAGCCTATCTAGAATAGATATGCTTTACTGATGTATTAACCCCACCCATGGAGAAAAGTTTCCATTGATTTAAAATCTAAAACTAAAGTTTTAACCAAATGAACACATGAACTCACAGGGGAAACTACGTTTAGACAGAAAATTGACGTATGGCCTGACTGTTGCTCGAAGACCTTGGCATTCATTAGTCTTTCTGCAAAGAGTTTGCAGTCCTTAGATTAGCATTTGTTATTTCCATATGCTTGAGCATTTTTTGAGTGCTATTAAGAATGCCCATAGAAAATGCAGGTCACATAGACTATTTAGATTACACTGACTAGGCCATATTTTTGAAACCTCTCTTCTTTTTTTTTTTGCAAGCTAAATTTTTGCAGGTGGTTGAGTGGTAGCTGCAAACACCACAATGTGAATGTGAGCCAATTAACCAACAACTACATTTTATGAGGTTGCAGCCACCTAATTGTTTTGTGTCTGCAGCTAATTATTTCTGGGAGATATTTCTGCATATGGAAAAGGAGTGTGTTATTATAATTGAGTGTATACAAAACAGAAATTCTGCTGTAAGTACATCAAGGGCACAGATCACATCTTCTCTGATTTTATAAACTTCCATAAATCACTCTGGGCCCATGGATTCTAAATGAATATGAACCACTAATGGTGATATGATTCTAAAGTTTGGAAAACAAGTCAAAAGGCTGGCTGTGGTGAATAATAAACATGATGCAAAACGTCGACAACTTGAGGTGGTGTTGTTCTTAACCCATTGATGACTTTGTTCATAGGTTTAAAGTATTTCTGAGATAGCAATGTATGCTCTAATAAGATTAATCAAGTTTGAAATTGATGGCCTCAGTAACTTGTATGATCTACCCAAAGATTTGTGATGCTACCAGATTTAACTCCCCGAAGCACACAATGTCTAAACCAGTACCTCTCATGCCATGCCCTGAACTTACCCAATTTCTACTTTAAGGTGAAAATTTAGAGGCAGCATATGTCAATAGAAAATTTGCCTATTATAATGACCTATGCATGCATTGCTGGGCCTAAGGGAGCTCTGACAAATTAATTTTATGACAGGAGCTAAACTTGTTCTTATAAATTGCCCTGCCCAGACAAAGCAGTGGTCAAGTATGAGGTTTTATGCAGATAGATTTTATTTTTGTTATTATTGCAGCTGCTCATTGATATTTTAATGCAAGTTTTTATTGAGTTATGCCCCAGGGCTCTTTAAATTAAGGGTTCAATTATTTCTAAAAATCTAATAATTAAGTAAATTAATGAGCCTAGTCAAAAATCTGGCAACCTGATTGTAAGGATTATACAAAAAAAATATTAAATGAGCAAATTTCTCCCATTTTTAATGGAAGATCTCTTAAAATATCCCAGACTGTGCTGTGTAGATAGGCAAGGAAAGTCCAGCAGTGAGAGTCACAGTTAGTTCATGAACAAATGCATGTCAGAGAGAGAGTTTAGCACGAAGGTGGATGGCCAGGCAGGCCCTGTGACCCAAATTATCCCCAGGCTTATACAACTTTGAGTTTCACCAAGTGTATTTTTTAAAACACGGATTAAGGTGAAGTTTATGTCCTTTTACTTAACGATAGTGCATGAATCACAATATAGTCTGAAGAATGTGACTGTCATTGTCCCATGAAAAAACATACAAGTAGGTCAAAGTTAAAGAGACTAAGAATGTTGACTTGCAGAAGAATAATTAATAGAGTTTATGCTGTTTCTTAAAATACATAAAAAGAGAGCTACAGCTAGATTATGACTTAACAATGGCATTCTTTATGGTTTTTGCTCTGTGAGGCAGTGAAGTAAATATTCCTTTAATAAAAGCCATACTTCAAAATTTAGGATTTGATGTTTTCTTGGGCTAGCATGAGTCTCTCTCAGGATGCTGGGAGCCATCAGGAAACCACAGGTCCCAATCAGCCACATGGTCACAAGAGGAAGCAACCAATACTCGAGGCTGTGTTGCTAAATTACGATGATTAATGTTTGTAACTTATAACATACTTTACAATGAGTTTCTCAAGACAGAGTGCCATTTTAAGTTGGGAACATCTCTCAGCTTAAGTTGAGAGCTCTTAGTTCCTTCCCTAGCAACATGTCTGCTTGCATGCTGCCAGGCTTCCTGCCTTGACAGAAATGAAATAAACCTTTGAAACCGTGAGCTAGCTCCAATTAAATGTTTTCCTTTATAAGAATTGTCATGTTCATGGTGTCTATTTACAGCTAATAAAACCCTAACTAAGACGGTGGCTATGGTACCTAGTATTGAGGGTCTGGTTTTCTGAGTCCAGTATTAAAAAGTGGGTTACTTCTGCTGGTTATGGATTCAATGTCATTTATATTTAAACCCAGCTAGACTGCGGTCTTCTCAGGTTACAGATTCTGCTTTTGGCTTTGATAACATGTGGACTCGACAATCAGCTTTCTGATTCTATAACAAATAACTGAGATAATCAGTTCGTAAAAACGAAGGTATTTTTCTGCTCACAGATGTCTAATCTGTGATCCACTGGTGTTGCTGCATTGCATCTACAACACGAAAGCCCATCAGAGAGTGAGTGTGTGGTAGAGTAAAACCAGTTGCCTTAAAGTCTGTAGGAGGAAAATAAAGGAGGAGACTGGAGTTCCACGTTCTCCTTTAAGGACCTGCTTTCATGACCTAAGACCATAAGACTGTATATTGACCTAAACTCTTACAGTTTCTATGATCCCTAAATCTTATAAATCTGTGAAATACCCTTACCAAATACAGGCATTTAAAAATCCAACCTCTAGCAATGCCTTCACATTGGCCTAACTGCATGATCTTCTGAAGAAGTTCACTTCCTGTTCTCCTGAGATACTATTATCTGTCGCCTGGGTGGCTTCTCAGGATGCCTATCTTGCCTGATCCATAACTGGAGAAATGAATAGCCACTGGGGAATACTGGATGCTTTTGAGTAGTACATGGGCTTTATAGATACCCATGGCAACAAACTGGTTTTAAAGAGTCGCATTATATTCTTCTTGCTATATCACAACGCAGAGATGTGCGTACAGACTCAAACTCCAGAAACCACTAGTCTGGATCTACCCACCTAACAAGAGCAGGCCTGGAATAGACATGGTGACCTGAAGGCAGAGTCTATGTTGTCTTCACTATGACCCCTTTTCTGACTACTTCACATTCAATATTACGAATAATTTTTATAAAGACAATGAGAAACATAATAGGTCTTTTATAGGACACGATCTGGTGAGGTTTAGAGATGTGTTCATTTTTCATATAAATCATAATTCTGAAACTGGAATTCTAGGGAGTTTTAAGCTTTCAAAGGTTTTATGGTCCTTACCTGGTTTTGTATCAAACAACAAAGAATGCTTTGGCCTGCAGATTCCTCCTGAATGCATTCAATGCAATGAAACATTTTATCATGAGGAAAACAATGAATCACAATGAAGAAAACTAAGAAATCTTCTTGTACACAAGAAAAACTGGGGACTAGAGTCTTGCTTAAAGCTTTTCTCTACAACACTCTAATCTCAGAATTCTCTGCGTATAGCTGTCCTGTGTCTCATTCTTCTGAATATTCTTTGGTGGCTGTAGTAGTATGTTAGGGTGAGTGGACTGGTATGGGGACCTGCTGGAGAAGATTAGGCTTTTAGCTGGCACCCTCTAGATGAATAACTCAATCTAGGAGAGATATGATACCAACCAGAAGAGAAAGTGTAATGGGTGAGGCATACCCTTTGATTCAGATAAGACAAAAAACAACGACAGCAAATAAACAAAACTCACAATTTGTGTGATTTGGGCTATATTGACTATTTCACATTCTCTGTAAAATAGATACTATGTCTCATCATTTTAGTGTCCAATGAAACAAAATATGATACAAGGCCTACTTTGTGAAAATATGTTTAATGAATATTCTCTAAATTCTACCATATGCAATATGTCTTTTTGAAAAGGATTATGCTTGCAAGATTTAGCAAAAGTACAATTGTCTTATTGGGCATGGAATGTTTTTGCTAGGTTGCCTCTGCCAACCTTGTAGGAGAAATGATGCTCTTTCCTCTCTTCCATGTAGCAGACACCTATCCTGAACTGTGATGTATTGAAAACGTTTACTCTAGCGCCTATTTTCATATTTGCAATATCATGGTACATAATAAAGATCTGGCAAAAAAATCATTATTCACATGTTTGCCCAGACTATCTAGATATATGTTCCAGTGGACAATTGACAGGAATAGTCAAGGGTTTTCAATTGTAGTAGACACAACTACAAAGTGATACTTAAAGTTTATGGTTGGAGAGTAATTCCTGGTAAGAAATCTATGAATATAATTTCTAGTTTCCCTTGACCTAGGTTATTTTCTCAACTTGTAATATCAAGGTTCAGTGAATTAGATATAGTATAAACATGGTAGAGTTTACTTGTTTGGTACTTTAGACAGATTGACTATTTCTTTTTTTTAACTACATGTATTCGGACTAAATTTCTACTGAGATTAAGGATGACAACAAAAAATAGCTTCTGATTTTAGTAATTGGTGACCATTTAATCATTTCCCAGATCAACAAAGTATCTTCCTGATTGGAGAAAATCATCCACAGGCTGTCTGTTCTCCACTTCAAAAATAAAACGTAAATTTGGGTTGCACTTGTAACTATTTTGCAAACATAACACTAAAACATAAAAGAAAAGATCATAAAGTAGGTTACTTTAAAATTAAAACTCTCTTCTTCTCAAGCTTTTTCACCAAGTGGAAGAAGTTACAAAAATAAGTGTAGCTTTACCCAAAAGACAAAGTTATCTGAAAGTGTTGGTCCAGGGAACTCTGCATTTGGAGAGCGAGTAAGTGCACTGAACTTCTAATGTAGTAAAAACCTGGAAGTTTAGAAGCAAAGATCAGGGAATGTTTCAAGAGATAATTACTGAGAAGAAACATTAAGTGAGTATTCTGCTCATTTAATTAGACTGGACTTTTGTTAATAAGTTATTGGGTTTGGGGAGAAAGAAACTCAATTAAATATCAATAGATATTTTTATTAAACAGATCCTCCAAGTTTTTTTTTTTTAATAGAATCAAAGTAAATAAATCTAATAGACTCTATGGTGAAAGGACTCAGAGAAAGATGTAGGTATCTAGTTCAAATGAGGCCAAAGGGAACGGATGTTATCATAACAAAAGAATCATTGTCAGACTATGGAAGTGATTTGTAAAAGCCAAAATAGACAATTTTGAAGTAATCTAATTTGACAATTGAGCAGTAGGCTTTAACAATCATATCACAAAATGGCCAAATCACTGATAAATGCAAAATTTTGCTCATAAAATATAGTCCTCAAAGCTTCAATTAGCAGAGAATTAAAAATGAAACCACATCACATGATCACACAACTACTAGGTCGTGAAACTCATCACCCTGCAAAATGTCATGTGATGATGTCTACTGATGATGGAGGCATAGGACAACTTGAATTTGAATACTCTGGTAGAGAGAGTAAAAATGGGTACAACCAATTTGGGTAATCTGCCAGTTTCTAAAATGACTATACAGACACATACATATTCATGACCCTGTACCTCCAATTCTGAAGTTTCATTCAACAGAAACCTATCAACATGTTTTCCAAAGTCTGTGATCCTTCCAACATTTTTTGCAATAGGCCTTGTGTAGGGTAATCCAGATGACTGTCAACAGTATAATAGAGATAAGATGGTATGTTTACTCAGCATTTAAAAATAAGAAAAAAAAAACTCACTGCTATGTGCAAGAGCATGAAAAACTCTCCAAAATAATGTTGAAAGAAAAAGCAAACCCCAAAGTACATTCCACAAACTCATTCATAATACGGCAGAATTCAATAGCATGCAGAATCATCAAGAGTGGTTATTTTTGAGGAGTGAAGGAGTGAGAAAAATAGCAAGGGAGAGTCCCAGAGTGTTTTCCATGTTCTATATTTGCAATTGTCAAATTGTAGCATACATTGGATCTGTTTTGAAATCATGCTGAAAAGCATATTTTCATTTACAAGATTTGGTAGGATGTGACAATTCTGAATTTCTACCAATCACCCAGGCAATGCCCACGTTGCTTTTTCAAGTTTGATATCTTCTTCTGAAAAATGGTTAAACAGGTTTATTTTTAAAATTTTATCAAATGACTATGTGCCAATTATTTTTGCAGTTCTTGCATTTATGCTATCCATCAATTAAAAATCTACATATTTGATGGCGTAGTTCTTTGAAGAGTTAGATGGGCTGGAGACAATGAAAACTGAACGTGATCATGATAGTTTGTACACATCTGGGAAATTTTCAAAGATGATTTTTAAATGGTTTGTATAAGACTACTGTTTCTGAATAGGTATTTGGATTGAAAAGCTTAGTTGTGTTTATAATTATTTTCATAATTTTGAAGTGATGGATAGGCATATATGTCAATGTGTTTTTATAAACATGTATCAGATTTCCTGGAGCTACAATTACAGGAAGTTGTGAGCTTCCCAGAGTGAGTGCTGTGAACCAAACACAGATCCCCTGTGACTTAAGGTCACTGTGAACTGCTGAACTATCTCTCTAGCCTCAATAATGCTCTAAAGGGATAGACTCACTATGCAGCCCTGCCTAGCCCAGAACTCATTATGTGGACAAGGCAGCTTCCAACTAACAGATATCCTCCTCCTTCTACTTCCTTAAAGGCATGTGTCACCACACCAAGCTAGGATGTATTTTTTGTAATAGATACAACTTGAGAACTGAACTGTTTTTTTAATCAAAAACAGTATAAACCAATTTTGTAAACCATACATCAATAAGATATTTATTGGGGTTACGTGAAGAATCTCATGGATGAGAAAAAAAAAAGAAAGAAAACTTAAGGGCTGTGTTTGCGAAAAATCCAGCTAATGCAGAAGCAGACGGCATTGGTCCTATGAACATAACAAAAATGCGTATCTATTACTACTGGAATCTATGTCTAAAACACTCTCAGTCTTTTTCTGAGTTTGTGGTTTGATTTACAAGGCAAATGTACTCAGTGATCTAGCTTAGGGAGCGCCTGATTAGTGCCCATCTGAAGTGGAGGTAACTCTTTTCCAGACAACAACTGATCCACTTCTAAGAGATGCTGGGATTGTGTGCAGGAGTCAAACCAATGGAACAGTCACCAGGCTTGCTTCTTACTCTGCAACGGTCCTTGTATCTTCACTATCACTGCAGTAACTTTTACAAACTCGCTCCCTTTGCTGAGCTGAATTCCATGATAAAAAAAAAAAAGCCCCTGTGTGGTGCAAGTTAGAAATAGCCCTGGACCACAATTTACCCTTGGATTGATACAGCCAGCATGATTTACTCTGGGGTGATGTAATACTTGCCAGCAGAATTCTGGGAAGAGTTTGAAAAATAACAATAAACAAATATTCTCCTTACTAGAAGTGATGGGGTTCTTACTTACTTCTATTTTTATTCTTAGGAGAAGCATTGATTTGTTATAAACACGAATTGTTGGTAGAACATTTTGTTTCTACTGAATTCCTCTAGAGGTCCGAGTATGATGTATCAGGGAAGCCCTGCTGATCAGTTTCTTAAAGTTCTTGGGGATAGCTTTGGAAGTTGTCGTCCTATGCTGTTAGAGATTCCAGCAGCAATTAATTTGTAATAAAGATCAACTGCCTGTTCCCCACCCCTAAAAAAACGTGGGAAAGTGTTTGAGATCCTTGTGGGTAGAAAGCACAGTCTAGGCATGAGATCATTATCACCCGTGACACTCTGAGATCATGTTCCTTCCACGTATTCTAAGCTCCACTGAACCAGGGATTTCTAATGAAGGATTTCCATTGGATAATTTTGTTTTTTCAGTTTCAGATTTCAGGATGCCTGTCTGGATTGTATTAGCATTGCAACAATTTGCCCAAGATGGTTTTGTTTCTTAATTTGGTTGGAAAGGGGCATGAGGAGAATGGTTTGTCTTTGTGGGAAACAAGATTTCTTTTAACTCCATTATGGTAAATGCGTGTGCAAGAAGTTTGACAAGTCTTTTTTTTTTTTTTTAATGTGTAGTTGACTTTGTTTTATATTCTTTAAACTGTGCTCTGTTTAAATTGCCATAAACATATTTGTTAGCCAGACACCAATTTCAGAGACTTTTTTTATTCACAGTAACTATCAGAGAAGTAAAATATTAAGTGACATATCGGAAAAAAATCAAAGTTTTGATGGAAGAGAAGAAAATTCAGATTTGTAAGATAGTTTTTCTTTTTGCATTGATTATTTATCAACATTTCATTTAGCTCTTTAGAACTTTATTGCTATGTTTAGTCTGTTACATTAACTTTCTCTTTTTCTTTGTGATAAAGATTTCAACATATGACTACTTCAAGACAACATGGAGTTGGTTCAACAAATTGACAGAAAAATAGCATTAATAAACACAAAAGATTCCTTCTTTCCACGAGATTTCAGTGTACTTTTAGAGAGCCAGTCCTCATTCTTTGTACTTGGTGGCATGAGGGAGGAATCTTCAAGTTCTTTGGTAACTCCGTGCTCTGTATTTCACAGCAATGAACTCAGTATTTCATATTACTCAACCCCAACTCAACCCCTATTAGTACTGTCATATGTTGGTTTCCTTATCTACATTCTGCTGGACCCCAGTGGTGGTATATATGACATGAGAAAGTCGGTTTTCTTGCATATCACCAAACTGGGGTATGCAAAACATAATGGCTTCTCTGGGAGATGACTGTTCAGCTATTAAATTATTAAATGATCTCATTCTCATGGATTCCATGGACATCCAGATGTAAAATAGTATGGGAAAATCCTTAGTATTCCCAGTCAGTAATTCCAGAGTGAGCCACTGTTGCATAGGAGAGTTGTCTCAGTTTCTTTGCCAATTGTTGTAAGGAGTAAAAACAAACAAACAAAAACAAAACAAAAGCCTCTGGCAAAACAAGTTAAAAGAAAAAGGACCTCTTCAGCCCAGAGAGTGGATGGGGAAAATGGTTTCCGACTTAGACAAGCCTAGACAAAAAGATCACAATACAGTTTGTCATATGAAGCTTCTTCAGTCCATAGATGTGGGGAAAACACATAGCTGACAGCTGCTTCCCCAGCTCTGTATTCTTTTCTTGCACTCTTCTCTACCCAGAACTCTGTAACATGACATGGAGAGACTGTCATGTATTGTGCACATGTCTTGCCCAGAAAGGCACAGATCTGGAGGAGGAAGTATGGGGACATTTGAACTGTACAGTCTTCTAGAGTTTCTCACCGTCTCAGTATTTCAAACACCAGGAAATAGATCCAGTTACTTTTTTTCTATTTTGGTATCCAAGGAAAAGAGTATCTAGATTCAAAAGTAGAAAATTTAGAAATATTACTAATACATGAATTTCTTCAACATTGTCTGCTACTTTTGCTAATTCATTATATAACTTAGATAGGGGCTCCTAACCCAAGCCACACATATAACAGGGACGGCAGATATGAATGTCATTTAAATATCATTATACACAGGGCCACTTAAAAAGTGTCATGCTTAATTGATTATGCATAAAAGCATTTCTTATTAAAGTAGGCACATTGCTTTTTCCGAACTTTACTTCTGTGTAAACACTGTCACTATTTCCCAAAAGCACATAACTCTTGCATAGTTGCTACATTCTTTCAGAGAGTGTGTACATGCGTGTAAAACACGTATATAAAGCAAAGTTAGTAAAGCACATGAGAAGGGTTAACAATCCCTCCCTCCTCTCATTTTGTTAGTGCTTTAAGCTTAAAGATAAGTATCTTATTTTTTCTCTGTCCTTTAATATTGACCTCTAACCTCACTTACAGGGCAGAATGCCACAAATTTATTATGTCTCGATTAGAGCTGCTACACAAAGAAGATACATGACTAGCTTCCCATGCTTGGCTGTCTCTTCATATTTCGCTTGGCATTGCCTGATGGTGTCTCACAGAAAGCTTGTGCTATCATGAGCTACTAACTCTAGTAGGCCACATCTGATATCCAGTGGAAGTTCTTGCAGGGCAGCAAAGTTCATACCATTCTAGTTGGCTTGACTGCCTCTTTAAGCACGTGAAAGTGTGTTTACTACCTCCGTCATGCCTCCTGTCTCCTAGGCTCTTAGGATTAAGAATGACCTTTGTAGGGCCTGCCAGATGGTTTGGTGGGTAAAGGAGTCTGCCATCAAGTTTGATGACCCATGTTTGATCAGAGGGACCCATGGTTGAAGGAAAGAACTGACTTCTGGAAATTGTCCTCTGCTTCCACTCATATGCTGTAGCACAAGAACATGTATAGGCACCCAAACACACATGCTAATACATATAAAATCTTAAAATGACTCTTGCAGACTAGACAGTCCTGCACTGAGGTGTTTACCACCAGCTCTGTTCCCCCTTACACCTTGTAAACATGCATTTTTTTTTTGGCAGATTAAGGGAGAAAAAGAATAATCAGGCTAGAACTAGGCTCCATGGACAGAATTCTGCCAAGTCACTTACAGAAATTTTTGCTAGCCTGCGTCTGGGTGTCTACAGGGGTGAGAACTTCATGGAGTGCAACCTCTCAATGCTTACATGAAAAAAAAAATGCCCACAATACCAAGAACAGACATTGTAGAGCTAACTGTGTGTCACAGGGAGGTTCAAAGTGTTCTTCTCCCCTCCACTTGGACCATTTTATTCTTGCCCTAGGCAAGCACTCAAAATTGCGCTACACTCCAACTCAGCCATGTTCTTTCTCCTCAACCACAATGAAATTTCTACAGTCTTAAAATGTTGTCCCTCTCTAATGTTATTAAGAGGATTTGTCTGTCTCGTGTTAGGTACACAAATGTGAACTCATTTTTCCTACTTTGGTGCTCACTCTGAAATAACACTGTAGTTGGGGAGGAAGTCCTCTTACCATCTACACTGCCAGGGTCCTGGTTTGTTTTTTCGACTGCTCTGGCTAAGTCTCGTTTCCTGAACAGCTAGGGTCCTTTGCAGAGCAATTTTTCTTTAGAGTTCAGAAAACAGCATAGTGTAGGAATGTTGTTCTGTTGTAAAGAATATTGAAGTCATGAAATCTGCATGAAAATTAAAGGACATAAAATATATAATATTAAGCCAGGTCAAGCAAGCTCAGAAAGAGAAAGAAAATGCTTTGTTCTCTCTCATATTCAGATCCTAACCTATAACATGTATGTAGTTATATGTGAACAGATATGAGTGTAGGCAAACTAAGACATTTAGATATTTAGAAAGAAATAAAGGGAGGGAACTATTAAGTGATGAGAAAAGTCGTAATTCAGCCAAAAGGACATGAGTTGGAGAAGAAGATACAAAGCTAATTGTTTTCCTAGTTTCAACTCCACCATAGGAACTCTTTCTTTTCTCTCTCTCTCCTTTTGTTACAGGAAGATGTAACAATTATTTGACATTAAAAATGTAAATACCTAAACAAGCTCTGTCTGAAGTGTAAGTTTCTGGTTTCTTTGAAGACTCAATTGCGTCATGTGATGTTTGCTGGAAGCTGTCTTATGAGAGGGTAAGTGCGGTTTTTGCTGTGAGCTGTCCGTGCTGGGGAATGACTCTGGCTGGCTGAAAACATCTGTGGGTGGACTTTGAGCAGAGAAAATATATAGAAGCCCATGGACAGTGAGACAAGGCATTTTGGATCAACATCGATGTCCTCGTCTACATTCTTTGACACTTCATTTCGAAGAGAGAAATGTTCCAGAGAACTTTTCAGGACAATCTAATTGAGTCTTGAGGCTTTCACTGTCTTGTCCCAACCTTCTGAATTGTGCTGATTTGTGTTTCTGTTTGGTGTTGGCATTTGGCCTGGACTGCTGGTATCCAGACCACGAAGAGTGGACTCACCTCAAGGAATTACTTCTGAAAAGGTCTAAAAACCCTTTTTCCTAATAACCTTCTTTCTCCTCTACCTCTGGTCAAACAGTTGGAAGAGAGGTAGAAGCTTTTAAGAACCACGAATAAAGCAGGCTGGTTGAAAAATCTGAGCCTACATCTGTATCCTCAGAATGGCCATTTTAACTGTACAGAAGTTTGCTGAGATGTGAAATTTCAAACTGGAACATGTTTTCTAACATGTTTCCTTAATCTAGCTGTATACTGTTTTTGTGAGTTCATTACAACAAAGTGTTTTCTTGAAAGCAGCATCCAAACAAATTTCATCTAAGCTACCTGTTAATACAATCCATACACTTTATGTTTATTTCATCATTTACTTTTAAAAATGAAAACTAGAGCCTATCTTGGCAAGGTCAAAAGATCTAGGTCAAAACAAAAAGTGTGTGTGGGGGGGTGTTGTACAGTCATGACTATGTTAAAGCTGAGGAATCCTTTCTGGTCTGAGTTTCTTAGCGTTAAGAGAAAAGAATGCAAGAACAGAGGAGCTAAGGACTTCTATGTGTTCTCAGACAAGCTTAGAACACCTTTAAGTAAGTAGATTTCTGTGTTCCCCTGGCCGCAGTCTACTCCAGGGGAAGCTGGATGATGGCAGGGCTTGCCCAGAGAACTTGATGCTCACCCGAGTTAAGAAATCACTAGGAAAATAACTACCTGGTAACTTTATTTATTTATTTGTGGGACATATGAGGCAGTTCCTCAAGAGGACTAAGATTTTTTTCCCAGTGAGATGGTCATTATGAAGTCTCACGGGTCTCAGACTGCAAAGCGCAAAGTATAATTTGCAGGCAAGATTAAATTCAGTTCACTATTCCCTAGACAGCATTTGATCAAAATTTGTTCGTAGATGCTTTGAATAAATACTGATGAGAAAAATACTTTGAAATAGTAACCAAGATGGATTCTAGAAAGCTCTGTCACAATGGAAAAATTTTTTTTACCTAATGATTGTCATCATGATAGTCTAGATACTTGTATTTCAAAGAATCATCCCAAATGGGTCTTGCAATTTTTGGAAAAAAATTCTGGAAGGTTAGAAACATTTCACAGTTACCAAAATTTTATGCAAAGCTTAAATATGAACATGATAAGAAAAGCAATCAAGTGGAATGAAAGGGCTCACAGAGTCCCGAAGTAATTTCTCCCAGAGTCTTCTGCCCAGAAAAACCTTGTCCTGCATCTTTCTGATGGTATATTGGTGTGCATGAATAAATTCACTTATGAATTTTATATGTGTATGATTAACCCTCGCTAGGAAGACATATACAACCTGTTAAGAATCCCACTTCCTTACTCAGTCTAGTGTGTGTGTGTGTGTGTGTGTGTGTGTGTGTGTGTGTGTGTGTGAAGGTCAGAGAGCCAGAAAGTTTATTGATTATAAAAGGAAAAGGATATATCTTAATAGAAGGAGACAAAGAGGGAAAATGCCACACATATCACGTGAAGGTCAAGGGTGAGGTATTATTTTGGGAGAATAAAGGAGGGTTTTGTCCAGAATGGGAGAGAACACATAGGTTAGAGGAGTAGATGGATTAAAACAAACTATAATTATACACATGTATTTAAATGTCACAATAAATCCTATCTGTTTATGTTAAACCTAAAATTCTTTTATTTTTAATATTTTTTATTATTATTAATTACACTTTATTCATTTTGTACCCCCCATAAGCCCCTCCCTCCTCCCCTCCCTATCCCACCCTTCCTCCCCTTTCTGCATGCATGGCCCTCCCCAAGTCCACTGATAGGGGAGGTCTTCCTCTCCTTCTTTCTGATCTTAGACTATCAGTTCTCATCAGAAGTGGCTGCATTGTCATCTTCTGTGGCCTGGTAAAGAAAAATATTTCAAAATAAAAAAAAAACATTAAAATGATTTGATATCAGTATTCAAAATTAAATATGTTTATATTTTTTCTACCTTTCTGAATCATTTGCTTATGATCCTCATGTTATTATATATCTATAAATAACTGACTTTATATCAGTATGTTTCCTTTTCTTCCTTCAGATTTGAATTAGCTAAGAACATAATAATTTTTCTTTGAGTAATTAAAAGTTTATCTCTAAATCCACATTACATTGGTATGTGTATGAATGTACACACACACATCTATATATTTTAACCTATGGGTTTAACATATAAAAGAAAATTTTCATCACTTGTTTTTCTGACTCTGGCTTATTTAGCTTGACATAGTAATGTCCATTCACACCCATCTTCCCACAAATATCATAATTTGAGTTTTCTTTATTGCTGCATAAAATTCCATTGTAAGCATTCATCACATTTTTTATTCAAGTTTCTGGACATCTAGGCTCATATCATTTCTGGGCAGAACAGAAAGAAGGTTAGAAGGGACAAGGGATGAAGACCTCGTTAGACTTAATTTAGTCTGTTTAGGGTCATAGGGGTCTTTGGGGCAATACCAGTCTCAGTCTTCAGGATATCCAACGGTTCAGCAGAACTGGTAGGCTTCTTCCTTCTCTAAGCATCTCCTCAAAGTGATCCTGAAGCATCATTTTCTGTCTCTGGGCTCTGGTATTTACACCCTTTCCTAGTCCTCAGAATTAAATTAATCACAGCTGACAAAGACTGTAACCCTCTCTGAGCTGCAGGAGGCAATTATCAGTTGTAGAAAAACTAAAAGCAACTTCATATCCCACACTGGGAATTAAAATAAAAACCTGTTTACATAACAGAAGTGAGTTTTTAAAGAAAACAAAACTTCCACTACAGGATTCCATAATGGTTGTTCATGTAGACAGTCTCATTCAAGGATGCAAGGTTGGTTCAACATGCAAATCACTATAAATAGAGCGATAGACGACATAGGTATTCAGATGATACAAATACACAAATACAGATATAGATGATATCAAGAGATATCGATGCGGATATGGACATGGATAGAGACAGAGATGAAAACAAAGACAGAGATAGATGATATGATATAGACAGCTATAGATGATGATACAGAGATAGGTGGTAGATATAGAGAAATGACATAGATATACATTTAGATATAGATACAGGTGTTTTATGTTGCAGTACAATAATTGACTTGAGGACAGAAATCACAGGATAATCTCAATAGCTGCAGAAAGACTCTGACAAAAATCAATATTCGTTTACTATAAAAGCCTCAAAGAAACTAGGAATAGAAAGAACGTTCCTCAACATTTTGTAATTTTGTAAGTGGCAAACTTAAAGCCAACACTTGTACGGAGGAGAACAGAGCCCCTTTTCTAAAAAATCAAAACTAGGCATGGATGTTCACTTTCCTCACTCTCATTCCATACAGTGCTTGAACTTTTAGCTAGTGAAATAAAGCAAAATTAAATAGAAGGGATTCAACAGGAAAATAAAATCAAATTATTTCTGTTTGTGGAGAATACGATCTTCGACTCCACCAAGAACTCTTATACCTGCAAAACATTTCCAGTAAAACAGCCGAATGCAAAGTCAATGTACAGAAGTCAGTCGCTTTTCCAGGTACCGATAGTTGCCCTGCTGAGAAAGAAATCAGATGGTATGGACCTCATTCACAGGAGCTTAGACAAACATACACAAACAAAACCCAAACCCTCTGGGAATAAAACTAACCAAAGAAAAGACATATAAAGTAAAAACAAGACATTGAAAATAGAAATATAGGGGGGCGGAGCCAAGATGGCGACTAGCACACACAGTTTCCAAGCTGTGGAAGAGAAAAAGTTCTGAGTTGATGAGTGGAAGAACTTCTGAAGCCAGGGAAACAACGGAGAGACTTTCTAAACAACAGGGAACATCGCCGGAGGTGAAAACCTTGGTCTCGGGTCACCCAGGGACTTGTTTGGGGAAGGTGAGAAACGATCCTTTGATCTCTCGGCACTCCCCTCCCCCAGACCTCCCTCCTCCTCGGCACAGCGGACTCGCCTTTCTCAGCGCAGACCTAACTGCCTGGGGCCTGCAGCCACTGAGGTGGAGCCCCAAGCCCTTTATCGGCAAAGGCCAGCAGTACTGTGTCTCGGAGCCCCAGATTCACGTGTGGCAGCTGCACCATCCTCCCAGGGCCCGAGTCTGCTAGACGCCATACTAGCTCCGCAGGATTGCGATCACTGACGGTACGGCCCACCCAATACCACAGTGACAGAGAATACGCTATATACTCACCAAAACCAGACAGAAACGCCATACAAGCTAGACACACCAGGCACTGGGCCTCCGAAGCTTGGAGAGCACAGTGAAGAGACCCCAGGACTTCCCAGAAAGCACCTGGACTAGCAACCCGGCCTCCAGTTACAGCGGGACTTTCTAACCTGGCGGCGGAGCAGCACTGAGCTGGCGGGGCACATCAGCCCTCCAGTTTAAGACTAACCAGGGCCAAACCAGAGAACAGAAAGGCTGGTTACCCCGATTCCCACTGACGTGACCACCCTGAAATCTCCAGCTGCAGCAAGACCTCATAACCTGGCAGTGACAGCAGCACGGAACTGGCGGAGCACATCAAAGAAGCAGGGCCAAACCAGAGAGCAGACAGCCCAGATACGCCGATCTCTGCCAAGTGTCCTGCCTGTAAGTGAGTGCACCCTTGAGAATCTGCAGCTCCACTGATCCTGGCTTCTTCTAAAACAGAAGCCAGGCATCGAACCCCCTCCCACCCATATACCCACTTTGGGAAACAGAGGGGCACTTGGAACATTGAAGGTCCTGCTCTGTGGGTCTAATTGAGGAGTTAAGGCAGTTAATGCCAGAAATTGCGCTGCGATCATCACTAGCGCCTGCGACATATACATTGCAGAGCCCCTCCCACACACTCAAGGGTTCAACATTAGCCATCACTCTGTCCCTCGAGACACACGCCCACACCCACTTACACACACACACACACACATACACACACACGCACGCACGCTTGCATTTGCGTCTGTTTGCGCCTGCGTACTTTCCTCCCACAGGTACAGCTAGTCCTCAGCATACGTTAAGGACACGGGACCTCTCTCAACTTCCTGAAGAATTCTCCAGACTCGAGAGAGAGACAGTACCAGTCTGATCGGCTGAATCCAAAAACAAACAGGGAAGGTCTCAGATAAGCCAATGGCCAGGGGTAGGCGAAAGAACATTTCCAACATAAATCAGGACATCATGACTTCACCAGCAAACCCCAAAATCGATGGATATTCCAATTCATCAGAAGCACAGGAAAATGACCTTAAAGCCATGCTTGCTCAATTATTTGAGGCTCATAAGGAGGAAATGAACAAATCTTTCAAAGAGATGGCCAGTCAATTGGAGGTAAAGAAAGAAGAAATAGACAAAACCCTTAAAGAAACACAGGCAAACATAGCCAAACAAATAGAGGCACAAGTAGAGAAGAAATTAGTGGCATACAAAAAGGAAATGAACAAAGAAATAGAGTCCATCGTAGAGAGACAGGAATCCAAATTCAAACACATAAAAGAAATGGTGCAAGGCATGAAAACAGAATTAGAATCAATAAAGAAAACACAAAGTGAGAAAACTCTTGAGCTGGAGAACTTGGAGAAAAGATCAGGAACCACAAAAGTAAGCATCACCAACAGAATACAAGAGATGGAAGAGAGAATCTCTGGAGCTGAAGACACACTTGCAGAAATTGATACTTCTCTCAAAGAAAAAGTAAAATCAGAAAAATTCCAATCACAAAATATCCAAGAAATCAAGGATGCTATGAAAAGACAAAATCTAAGAATAATAGGAATTGATGAAAAAGAAGACTCCAGGCTCCAAGGTCCAGAAAATATTTTCAAAAAAATCATAGAAGAAAATTTTCCCAACTTAAAGAAAGAGATGTCCATAAATATACAAGAGGCCTACAGAACACCAAATAGACTAGACCAGAAAAGAAACACATCACGTCACATCATAGTCAAAACACTAAATCTACAGAACAAAGAAAAGATATTAAAAGCAGCAAGGGAAAAAGGCCAAGTAACATATGAAGGTAGACCTATCAGAATCACACCAGACTTCTCATCAGAAACTATGAAAGCCAGAAGGGCCTGGGCAAGCATCATGGAGACTCTAAGAGATCACAAATGTCAACCCAGACTACTATACCCTGCAAAGCTTTCAATCAACATAGATGGAGAAAACAAAATATTCCATGACAAAACTAAATTTACGCAATATCTATACAGCAAACCAACCCTACAGAAGATACTAGAAGGAAAACTCCAATCCAACGAAAACAAATTCACCCAAGAAAACAGGGCATACAGATAATGTCCCAACAAAAATGAAAAGAAAACAAGCAATGAAACAAGGTAAGATCATCGACTCCATTACACAAGGAACTAACATGCATTGGTCAATATTATCTATCAATATTAATGGACTCAACTCACCAATAAAAAGACACAGGCTAACAGAATGGTTACGGAAACAGGACCCAACATTCTGTTGCATCCAAGAAACACACCTATGCAACAAAGATAAACACTACCTCAGAGTAAAGGGCTGGAAAAATGTTTTTCAAGCAAATGATTCCAGAAAACAAGCTGGAGTAGCCATCCTAATATCTAATAAAATAGACTTTCAACCCAAGTTAATCAAAAAAGATAAGGAGGGCCACTATATTCTCATCAAAGGAAAAATCCAACAAGAGGACATCACAATTTTGAATATCTATGCCCCAAATACAAGAGCACCTACATTCGTAAATGAAACAATATTAAAGCTTAAATCATACATTGATCCTAATACCTTAATAGTGGGAGACTTCAACACCCCACTCTCATCAAGGGACAGATCAACCAGACAGACACCAAATAGGGAAATGAAAGCACTCACAGAATCCCTAAATCAAATGGACCTAATAGATGTCTACAGATCTTTTCACCCAAACTCAAAAGAGTACACCTTCTTTTCAGCACCGCATGGAACCTTCTCCAAAATAGACCATATAGTTGGTCACAAAGCAAGCCTCAACAGATACAAAAGGATTGAAATAATCCCTTGTATACTATCTGACCACCATGGACTAAAGCTGGACATCAACAACAACAGAAACAACAAAAAGCCTACACGCACATGGAAACTGAACAACTTACTACTCAATGACAGCTGGGTCAAGGAAGAAATAAAGAAAGAAATTAAAGACTTTCTAGAATTCAATGAAAATGAAGGCACAACATACCCAAATTTATGGGACACATTGAAAGCAGTGCTCAGAGGAAAATTTATAGCACTAAGTGCCTACAAGAAGAAATCTGTAACATCACATACAAACAACTTAATGGCCCAACTGAAAAACCTAGAAAAAAAAGAAGCAGATACACCCAAGAGGAGCAGACGGCTGGAAATAATCAAACTCAGGGCAGAAATCAATCAATTAGAGACAAATAAAATTATCCAAAGAATCAATGAAACAAAAAGCTGGTTCTTTGAGAAAATCAACAAGATAGACAAACCCTTAGCCAAACTAACTAAAAAGCAGAGAGAAACCATACAAATCAGCAAAATCAGAAAGGAAAATGGGGACATAACTACAGACACTGAGGAAATCCAAACGATTATTAGGTCATACTACAAAAGCCTATATGGCACAAAATTTGAAAATCTAAATGAAATGGATAACTTTCTTGACAGATTCCATCTACCAAAATTAAGTCAAGATCAGGTAGAAAGACTGAATAGTCCTATATCTCCCAAGGAAATAGAAGCAGTCATTAACAGTCTCCCCTCCAAAAAAAGCCCTGGACCAGATGGCTTCAGCGCAGAATTCTACAAGACCTTCAAAGAAGTACTAACACCAATTCTCCTCAAACTATTCCATAAAATAGAAACAGAAGGAACACTACCAAACTCATTCTATGAAGCCACAGTCACTTTGATACCTAAACCACACAAAGATCCAACAAAAAAAGAGAACTTCAGACCTATCTCTCTTATGAACATTGATGCAAAAATACTCAATAAAATACTTGCAAACCGAATCCAAGAACACATCAAAGATATCATCCACCATGACCAAGTAGGCTTCATCCCAGGAATGCAAGGGTGGTTCAACATACGGAAATCTATCAATGTAATCCACCACATAAACAAAATGAAGGAGAAAAACCACATGATCATCTCCTTAGATGCTGAAAAAGCATTTGACAAAGTCCAGCACCCATTTATGTTTAAAGTCTTGGAGAGATCAGGGATACAAGGCACATACCTAAAGATAGTAAAGGCAATATACAGCAAGCCTATAGCCAACATCAAACTCAATGGAGAGAAACTTAAATCAATCCCACTGAAATCAGGGACAAGACAAGGCTGCCCACTCTCTCCATATCTCTTTAACATTGTACTTGAAGTCCTAGCCAGAGCAATAAGACAACTAAAGGAGATCAAGGGGATACAAATCGGAAAGGAAGAGGTCAAAGTGTCACTATTTGCAGATGATATGATAGTATACATGAGCGACCCCAAAGATTCAACCAGAGAACTTCTTCAGCTGATAAACACCTTCAGCAAAGTGGCAGGATACAAAATCAACTCAAAAAAATCAGAGGCCCTCTTGTATACCAAAGACAAAAAGGCTGAGAAAGAAATTAGGGAAACAACACCCTTCACAATAGCCACTAACAACATAAAGTACCTTGGTGTGACTCTAACCAAGCAAGTGAAAGACCTATTTGAGAAAAACTTCAAGTCTTTGAAGAAAGAAATTGAAGAAGATCTCAGAAGATGGAAAGATCTCCCGTGCTCATGGATTGGTAGGATTAACATTGTGAAAATGGCCATCCTGCCAAAAGCAATCTACAGATTCAATGCAATTCCCATCAAAATACCAACTCAATTCTTTACAGACCTTGAAAAAAAGATTCTCAGCTTCATATGGAGAAACAAAAAACCCAGAATCTCCAAAACGATCCTGTACAACAACAGATCATCTGAAGGTATCTCCATTCCCGATCTCAAGCTGTACTACAGGGCAACAGTAATAAAAACTGCATGGTATTGGCATAGAAACAGAAAGGAGGATCAATGGAATCACATAGAAGACCCAGAAATAAACCCACACACCTATGAATTCTCAATATTTGACAAAGAAGCCAAATCCATTCAATGGAAAAAAGACAGCATCTTCAACAAATGGTGCTGGACCAACTGGATGTCTACATGCAGAAAAATGAAAATAGATCCATATCTATCACCCTGCACAAAACTAAAGTCCAAGTGGATCAAGGACCTCAACATAAAACCAGATACTCTAAATCAGCTGGAAAAAAAAGTGGGAAACAGCCTAGAATTCATTGGCACAGGAGACAACTTCCTGAACAGAACACCAACAGCACAGGCTCTAAGAGCAACAATCAATAAATGGGACCTCATGAAACTGAAAAGCTTCTGTAAAGCAAAAGACACTGTCATCAAAACAAATAGACAGCCTACAGATTGGGAAAGAATCTTCACCAACCCTTTATCTGACAGAGGGCTAATATCAAGTATATATAAAGAACTAAAGAAGCAGAAAAGCAACAAACCAAGTAATCTACTTAAAAAATGGGGAACAGAGCTAAACAGAGAATTCTCGAAAGAGGAACGTCAAATGGCAGAGAAACACTTAAAGAAATGCTCAACCTCATTAGCCATTAGGGAAATGCAAATCAAAACGACCCTGAGATATCACCTTACACCCATCAGAATGGCCAAGATGAAAAACTCAAGTGATAGCACATGCTGGAGAGGTTGTGGAGAAAAGGGAACCCTCCTCCATTGCTGGTGGGAATGTAAACTGGTTCAACCACTCTGGAAGTCAATCTGGCGCTTTCTCAGACAACTAGGAGTAGTGCTACCTCAAGACCCAGCTATACCACTCCTAGGTATATACCCAAAATTTGCTCAAGTACACAACAAGGACATTTGTTCAACCATGTTCATAGCAGCTTTATTTGTAATAGCCAGAACTTGGAAACAACCCAGATGTCCATCAACAGAGGAATGGATACAGAAACTGTGGTATTTTTACACAATGGAATACTACTCAGCAATCAAAAAGGAAGAAATCATGAAATTTGCAGGCAAGTGGTGGGATCTAGAAATGATCATTCTGAGTGAAGTATCCCAGAAGGAGAAAGACAAACTTGGTATATACTCGCTTATATAGACCTACAAGACATGATAAACATAATGAAATCTACACACCTAAAGAAGATAATCAAGAAAGTGGACACAGGCGAAGGTGATTAATCCTCATTTAGAAAGACAAATGGGATGTGCATTGAACTTATGACAGGAGTCTATCACAAAAGGCATCTGAAAGACTCTACCTAGCAGTGTTTCAAAGCAGACACTAAGACTCATAACCAAACCCTCGGCAGAGTGCAGGGAATCATATGAAAGAAGGGAAGTTAGTATGATATGGAAAGGATAGGAGCTCCACAAGGACCAAATATATCTGGGCACAGGGTCTTTTCTGAGACTGACACTCAACCAAGGACCATCTATGGATATAACCTAGAACCTCTGCTCGGATGTGGCCTGTGGTAGCTCAGTAACCAAGTAGTTTTCCAAAGTAAGGGGAACACGGACTATTTCTAATAGGATCTCAAGGGCAGGCTGTTTGACCCCCACCCCAGGGGAGGAGCAGTCTGTTAGGCCACAGAGGAGGACTTTGCAGCCAGCCCTGAAGATACCTGATAAAACAGGGTCAGATGAAAGGGGAGGAGGTCCTCCCCTATCAGGGGACTTGGAAAGGGGCAGGGAGGAGACCAGGGAGGGAGTGTGGGGTTGGGGAGGGAATGAGGGAGCGGGATACAGCTGGGACACAGAGTTAACAAAATGTAACTAAAAAGAAAAATAAAATAAAAATAAAAAAATTAAAAAAAAAAAAAAAAGAAAATAGAAATATAAGAAGACCATAGAAGATAAAAAAGACACCTCTTCCATGGTCATGGTTTGCCGCAACTAATATTGTAAAAAAAATAAATCTATGTTACCAAAAATGATGTGGACATTCAACTCAATTACTAAATTGCAATGAAATTCTACACAGAACTAGAAAACCAATCCCCAAATTCATACTGAAGTATAAAAGCCCCCAGAAAGCCAGGTGATGGATGCATATCAGAATGGACAATGGTAAAGGTCTGACAGTGTTTAGGCTCAAATTATTACAGTGTCACAGTAACAAAAAAAAATATTTCTGACAAAAAAAAATCATGCCTGAAAATCAATGGAACAGAATGGAGAACAAATATAAGGCTGCACAGCTATAGCTGCTTAATTAAAGTTGTTTTGAAGGGTTGTTTGTAAACTTGCACTTTTGCTTCTTCATCACATGTTCTCATGCTTTAATGCACTTTAATTTGGCTAAAGATGTTGAACATTATTCATGTATTTTTCAGACATTTGTGCGGGTGTACAATGTAAGAGATAGGGATATAGGTTTAGTCTTCTGTATAGACATAACTAGTTTCCCCAGCACCCTTTGTTGAAGAGGTTGCCTTTTCTCCAGTGTATGTTTTTGAAATTTTCTTCAAAGACTTAGATGGTCATAGCTACTCAGGTTTATTTCTGGGTTCATTCTATTCCATGGTTCACTTTGTGTGTGTGCACCTGTGATGTTTTTGCTACTAAAGCTCTGTAGAATAGCTTAAAGTCAAGTGTTTTGATATTTCTAGTTATTAATTTGACTTTGTATTTCTATTGTTTTGGCTGTTCAGGGTCATTTTATTTTTATTTTTAAAAACGCTATTGTCTCTACTTCTATGGGTAATGTTCTTCGCACTAAAGCTGTCCACCCCTATGGATTCTGAATCTTGTCTTTTGCATTTCAAGAATAAAATTCACTGTCCACAGAGGATGAGTTTTAGAGAACTTTGTTATAGAGCCATACATGAAAGCTTAAGTGGGGGCAGGAAGAAGAGAGGAAGAGAAAAGAGAGGGGGGAATAGAGAGAGGAGAGTGCAGAGTTTTATATAGCAGGAAACGTCCAAGGAAACAGCATGCCATTTTCTTGATGGCATGATAGCATGATCTGTTTGTCTGGGGCCTTTTAAAGGACTTAATGCAGAAACTGGGGTGAGGACCCTGTAGATAGATGAGCCTGTCAGTACAGCTGGCTCCCATGTGTCCATTTTGAATTTCTGTCTCATTGTCTCTGAGTTTCAGTCTCACTGTCTTGTATAGCCTTGTATAGTCTTGTATAGGCAAAGGCACTCCTAATGGATGATGAGTAGGAAATGGAACTCACTTCTGGCTTTCCTGGCCTCCGGAGAGGGCATTCTCAGAACTGCTGCTTTAGGGTCCACGCTGTACCTGTAGCAGAGGATTCCTTTTGATGGCTACTCACAAGAACACTGAAATATTCCAGGAAGTGTTTTTAACGTAATTCTTGCCCTTTCTGAAACAGTCAAATCCTTCAAATTCCTTGACAGTGAAAACAATGAACACCTGTTAATTAAAACCACTAGTGTGCTTACTTTTAGAAATATGCTCAGGGTTACAAAGAAAGACCACCACTCCAACTGAAGTGGCTGGACAAAGCAAAATTTACTCTTGATCAAAAGGATGCCCTTGGAAGATGGAACACAGTGAGATATGAAATGTGTTTGTTTATATTCTCACTCCAGTGGAGACTGTGTCCTTTCCCTGTTGGCTGGAGTCAGACTTCACAATTTTATCTAATTGGCTAGCCTGAAAACAACTGGTGAATAGAAGGTAAAGGAGAAAGAGAAAGTTTGGTCTCTGTTTCAAAGAGAAAAGAGTTACCACTCAAGGCCATCAAATGTCTAGAATGGACTGCTAGGCTTTTGTGTAAACAAAGGTTTTACTGGGTGGTAAGAATTAAAACATTTGCATAGAAATTTTACAAAGTAAGGGATATAAAAATATTTTAATTTCTTGTTTTAAACACAGGCTTTATACTACTTGATAGAAAAGACTTGTATTTGATATTTCTTTCATTATAATGTAAAAATGCAAAGGATGCTGGGACTGTTCAAATTCTGTGTTGTTGACATAGCTTCAAGTATCTTAGCTTTCCTACCTTCAAGTATCTTCTAATGGAAACTGAATGAGCTCCTTATGTGTTATCATAATTTCTTTAATAACAAAATCCCTTTTCTCCTTTAGAAAGAACTTGGGAAATGTGGTCTTAGAGAAATTAAAGGGTAGCACAACACTTCCCTGGAAGATGGATTGAGCTTCCTTATCTGTGTAATCCAGGGCACAGTGAAACCACCATGGTTTCTGGTCTTCTGGTCTATTGGTCTACTCCATGGGTGGAAGACAGGTTTATTGGGGATTAAACTGCCAAGGCTATGGGGGAGGAGTGGCATAGAGAGAAACAAAATAGCAGAAAAGCAAGGAGATTTTATGACAGTCCTCAGGGTGGGGTCTTTTAGTTGATACATGCTGTTGGGACTCCAAAGTATATACCTTTGCTTGAGGTAGTTGACCTTGGCGGAAAGATTAGTAACGAAACTGGTAAACGAAACTGGTCTTTAGGCTTCTGTTTCACCAATAACAATCCTGTTTATTCAGCCAGAGTTCTGTTTAGGATATTGTCACCAGCAGGGCCATTTTGGGGGCCACTTTGGATCCAACAGGCCTGTTTTTTTGTTTTTTTTATCACTTTTGTCATTGTCCTATTCTGACAGTGTCGCAGACAAAATTGACTAGATTGCCACAATTTTGAGTTCCAGGTTTTTTTCCGTGTTTGTAAATGATGGGAGATGACAAGAAAAGCAGCTCCCAGCATCAGCTCTTCTGGAAGGATGGGTTAGATGCGTCTGTACGTTTTCCATGACTTTGAAACAGCACTTAGCTGTAGATGGCAAAGAATCAGGGGAGCTGAGCACAAGGAGCAGTTGCAGGGAAAAGAACTGGCCTCTGACGCAGAGATCTCACCTCCAGGATGAGCACAGTTTCTTCTGAGACAGGGAAAGAACACCGAAGAGGAAAGAATACTTCTGCAAGCAGCAGATCCAAATATTTACTTTCTGTTTTCCTTTCATGATGAGGAAATGGAGAAAATGGACCGGTAAGTCTCTAAGCACTGTGTGCCAGGAACTGGGGGGACCGGCGTGGGGGAGGGATTGCAGATTCCAGCTCTCTCCAGTGCTCCAGCAGGCAGAAAAGGACCAGTGTACCTGCATTTCACAGCCTAGATCCTCACCGTGTCCCACCACTGCTACTCCATCACCTTTCTTCCCCATGCTCCCTCAACCCTCACTCCCCACCTCTGGTTTCATTTTATTCTTTCGGTCTCTGGAAATGCAATGGAGAATAAAAATGTGGTTGGACCTGCAGTCAGCACCTATGCCCTCCAGTACTAAGCTGACAAAAATGTCAAGAAGCTGACAGTAAAATATGCGAAGGCAAAGCCCTCAGGAGCAGAGTGAACCTCAGTCTACTGGGTGCTTTCCCGGCACCTTATCACTAGCTTCAAACAAAAATTTCAGTTGGTGGTTTTATCATTTTTACCATCACTTGTTAAATCGCACACTATGCAAAAAATAGAAAGAACGCTTCAGGAGAAGCCCCTGAAGACGGAATGAGATAAGGCAGATAGGGAAATAGAAGAAACTCTTCTCTCTGCACTGGGCTAATGGAAGAAGGGAGACTGTCTGTGCTACCTCCAGGTTCCCTAGGCCGACCCGACCACCGGAATCTACTCAGTCCCTGGTTGAAAATTATACTTTCTATCCTTTTTGATCGGCTAGCTTTTTAGACAACTCTAGACATCCTTAACATCTTCTCATCTTCTAGCATGTGATCACTAGGGTTCCAAATGGTCATGAGGAATATTATCTGTTTTGTTTTTGTTTTTTGTCTTCTCTTGGCTGTATTTTATCATCCCATTTTATTTAACCCATTCAATTCCGCAAAGCATGTTTCTTTATTGTGTTCTCTCTGGCAGAGAAAAGAAAACCAGTGTATTTGAGAAAACAGCATTTCTCCAAAATCACAGTTTACAGTAACAAAGCTGGCGTTCACCTCTGGAGTTACTCGATCACAGGCAACACTCTTCCCATGAAGTTCACCAAGGGGTGGGGGGAGAGGGTGCAGGAGGAGGAAGTGTGGGCGGTCCCAACATTTGATTTCTTTAATAAACATGTTTACAAGCTATCATTTTAAATGGTGAACACATCTGGGGGCACATTCTAAATGAGAACTGCAGATATTTCGTATTGATGTGTTTGAAATTGCATCTCAGTTCTTTCCAGTCTCCAACAACTTAAGACACTCATAAACATGCTTTATTTCCTTACATTTAACATGGTGAGAAAATAAGGTGTATAAGAATGAAATATCCTGTTTGGTTAAACTAATAACCACAGGACTCTTATAAAAACAGGAAACAGAATCCACATAAAACAATTCCATCAAAGCAGTCTGGCTACTCCCTAAAGACATTAGATATCAAGAATGTATTTATAATTGATGGCTTTGAAGTGTAGCTAAGGTGCCCCACTTAAGACTTGGGGTATGCATAACTCAATTGCACATAAAATTGACAGTACTTGGCAGAGAGAAAGAGATAGATAGATAGAGAGAGAAAGAGAGAGAGAGGGGAAGAAGAAAAAAAAGGGCGCACATTTGGAAGCACACAGGACTCAATTGCCCTTGAAATTTGCACGCAACATTTGCCATAGGCAATTAATCTGTATGCAGAGAAAAGGGAGGCCCCTGTAATGTTTTGTGACTTCCTCCATGCCATCTAGCAGGTGCCCAGCTTAGCCATTAGTAGGATAGAGACGTGTGGTTCCTTGCCCCCTCTGCCTGAGAAACAACTTCCCATCTACGCATCTCTGCTCTGATCATAGCTGTAAAGAGAGTCATAAAACTGCCATTGAAATCCAAATGTCATATCAGTGGAAATGGCTAAAGCCCATAAGGGCTCTTGTGATAACCCCTTAATGTTCAAGTAGATCCCTGAGGGAAGGGCAGGCACCAAGTTTCTCCTTCATGATGGCGACTGTGGGCTTGGTACACTGCCAGAGACTTCCATTGTCCGCAGGGAACTCACCTCTCTAGACAGTCCTTCATAAACGTCATTATTTTTAAAAGCAGATTGTGGGTAAGAAAGAATAACAGCTTTGAAACAATTAACATATGAATAGAAGGATGTGCACAGGCAGGTACTGCTCAGGAACTGTTAGTTAAAATAGAAGCTTCAGAACAAAGGCAGCCTGATTGGAGTCTGAGGTAGGGTGACTGCATTCCTCTGCTTCAGCCATGGTTCACTGTGCTCTCACCAGGCTGGGGCCACTTTTTCAAACTTTGCAAGACACTATATTCAGCAGATTTTTTTTTCCTTATTGACATCATTTCAATTGGCACTTTTTTTTTTTTTTTTTGAGTGAGACACTCGAATGGAAATAACTTTTATTTTAGGAGTAAGTTCCTTTTTTTCTTATTGGAGTCACCAAGGTGGCAAGAGAAACATTTGTAATCAAATGTAATGAGTCAGCAAAGATTGCTTGTATTGGTCATAGCCCATGGTATGGAACCATCCAACCTGAAAGCAGAAATCCACACAAATACAGAAGCCCTTTCTATGAATTTCTATCTTATAGGAAATCAATGTATTTCTATTTGTAATCTGCAGGTCAAGAAATTTGAATTTGTAAAGATCGTTCCTTCCTTCCAATACAATTAGTAAAATTAACTGATGTTGAGAAACATTCTGTGTCTTCACTCTGAACTCAAGGGTTCATTTAGAGTTAGTGCCCTTTGAATGCTGGCTTCCAACACTGTTTACCAACCTCAGTGCTCTTTCCACCAAAATCTCATGCAAGTGATTTTGACCAGGAAACTAAACAAAAATTAATTACATCTTTTTGTCTCTCCTCACTAGTTTTCTTTCTATTGCTCAGTCATCAGATAATATGTCTCTCAGTTCACATATTGGGTGCAGTTGACAAGGTCTGAGAAAGGAAGGCATCCTGCAGCAATCAATTGCTCTTAAACTTTAAATTGTTCACATACTGGAGAAGCCTCATTTTTCTTTCAACATGTAATCAGCATGTGACACCCCTGAAATGAGTTTCACTAATCCTTTAAAAACATATCTTAGGTAACTCTTTGTACTTTTTCTTACAGTGGCTTTCCTCTCAATATTTGGTATGGATTCACTGGAAACTGAATGCAGTACACGTTGAATTTTGAGTCATTGTCATGTTTTCTATCGAGGCTAGAGAGGCTTTGTGGTGATCTGAATGAGAATGGCCCCCATAGGCTCATAGGAAGCTACACTACCAGGAAATGTGGCTTTGTTGGGGGAAGTATGTTGAAGAAAGGATGGGGTTTGAGGTTTCACAAGCTCAGCCTAAGCCCAGTGGCTCACTCTTCCTTCCTGATACCCCAAAATCTAGAGGTAGAACTCTCAGCCCCTCCCAGGACCATGTCTGCCTACAGTCCTCCATTCTTCTTGCCGTGACCATAATGGACTATACCTGAAACTGTAAGCTAGCCCCAATTAAATGTTTTCCGTTAGAAGAGTTTTCAGCTGGGCATGGTGACACATGCATTTAATCCAAGCACTTGGGAGTGCAGATAGCAGAAGCATGTATATCTCTGTGAGTCTGAGGCCAGTCTGGTATACAAAGTGAGTCCAAGACAGTTACACAACTAACCTTCAAAACAAACAAAAAAACAAAAGCAAAAAAGAGTCATAGTGTTTCTTTACAGAAATAGAAAGCTTAAGCAGACCTGAAGGAAAAGTGAGATGAATAAGAGAAAAAAATTATAAAGAAGTATAAAAAATTTAGGGATGGGGAAAAGGTTCATCCCCTAGAGTGCTTACTATCCAAACATGAGGTCCTGAGTTGAATCCACTTTATAACTCTTCCATGAATCACAGATAAACAGAAAGCCCTAGACCCCAATTTTCCCTAGGTAGCATTTGACTGAATCTGTTTGTCTGAGGAACTTTTACTTTATCTTAATGTTGAAAAATTACATGTGGTCTGCTATGTGAATGAAACCATGTGTCAAAAAAGAGGGGGGAACCTCAAGACCCAGGAGGATAGGAAACTTGGAGTGGGAACCATGCTAGGCAAGTAGGAAAGATGGCAACTCTCTGGAAAACCAGTTTATGGGAAAAAGAGAGAAGAATTTTTGTGACCACAGACTATAAAAACTGCTGTTTTGTGCCACATCAATATGAAATGTGTCCGCCATTTTTTTTTGGAGGGTGGGTCTTTTTTTTCAAGCTGAAACCTGACTTTGCAAGGTTAGAAAAGACCAAAGCTTCACTTTTGCCACTTTGAGTCTCCTGTACTCTATTATTATCATTGTTTCTCACACCAGCACCCAGGCCAAAAATGTGTGTGTGTGTGTGTGTGTGTGTGTGTGTGTGTGTGTGTGTGTAAAACAAACACCTGTAAACCTAGCACTGGGGAAATGGAGACAGTAGGCTTCCTGGGGCTTTGAGTCTGAACTGATTCCCTTCTTCTGGAGAAATGGAGACAGTAGGCTTCCTGGGGCTTTGAGTTTGAACTGATTCCCTTCTTCATATTAAGATGGCTTAACATGCATTGCTGTTGCCAGTTTGGTTATAGAAGTTCTTTTGTAATCTGCAAGAGTAAATAAGGGCTTAGAAGGCAAGCCGGCCCCTCTAGGAAAAGGTGACTTGTTGTGTTTGTCTGACAGGGCCTTCAGGTCAGTTTAGTCCAATGACCGGTCACGTTGGTGGGACAAAATCCAGTAAGTTGGTTGTTCATCTGCCTTCACTATTCATATCACTTTAAATATAGGAGCCCCAGTAAGGGCAGAGCCTCACCTGGGCCCTGAATCTAACAGATTGTATTTTCAGAAAGATAGAATGGCTATCTAAAAATGGCTTGTCATTTTTATTTTTAATTATATTCATCAAGAGTTTGGAAAATCCATGTATCTGGACCACTAAAATGCTGTTTAAGTCTAAAGAGAATCCAACTGCTATGTATGAATGGGAGAAAGGAGACATTAGAGTTAGGGTGTGAGAACTTGGTGGATTTCCCATTTTTGTCATCTAGCAGCAGATTTACTTTTGCTGAGAAGACATCTATTGTCAGTAGATCATAGTCCCTGTCCTCCAGAGGCCATAGTGAATCATCACTAAAGCTAGTCACAGTTAGAATTTACTGAGTGTGGTGGTTTGAATAGGTATGGCCACCATAGACTCATATGTTTAAATCTTTGGTCCATAGGGAGTAGCACTATTAGGAGGTGTGGCCTTGGTGAAGTAGGTGTGGCCTTGTTGAAGAAAGTGTGTCACTGTGGGGGCAGGCTCTGAGGTCTCCTATGTTCAACCTATAGCCTCTGTGGCACACAGTCTCCTTCTTCTGCCTGCAGATCAAGATGGAGGGCCCTCTGCTCTTTCTCCAGAACCAAACTTGTCTGTACTCCACAATGTTTCCCACCAAGACAATAAAGGACTAAACTTCTGAAACTGTAAGCCAGTCCCAATTAAATGAGTTGCCAAGGTCATGGTGTTTCTTCACAGCAAAGGAAACCCTAACTAAGGCTGAGGAAAAGAATAAATCTCAGATAGAAACTCTAGTACTGTAAACAAGAAAGCATTATATAGAGTGAAATAAATCTACACTGACCACCAATTATTTTTCTGGTAAGATTGCTTTTCTCTTGTCAAGACGAATTTTTCCTTAGCTTTCTTTGCCCTTCCTGTCAGGAATTCATTCCCTTTCCTGTTCTTGCTGTCTCATTCTCCTGTCCTTCCCTATTTTTCTGACCTGAAGTTCCTGCTCACTATTATACTAAGATAATATAAGTCACAAATTTCACAAGTCTACAGTCTTAGTTTAATCTGTGACCACAGCTTTTCTTCCTCTTATTAGAAATAAGGATATCACCTTTTCTATAAAGACTAGCCACTCAACCAGTGCCTTTATAAAGAGGCCTCCTTGACATCTGTAGCTGTCTTCTTGACATCTTAAATGTCATAACCACAAAGCATAAAAGTAAACCAAACCAAAATTCCCTCCTGTATCTCTCTTCATTTTCTCTAAAGCTGCAGTCACATCGCTATTCACCATTTTGACAATTCTCTCACCCACAGTATTATCGATTCCTATTCTTTCTCCATGAACTCTTAATCACACATTTGTCTCGTTGTCTTTGTCTATGCTGTTACTACCAAATTTCAAGCTACTGATTTCTTATCCTTTAGTTATCATCAACACCACAGTACTATGTTTCCAGCTCTGATATTGATCTCTTGCAACTGTCTTCTGCCCTTTGAATAAAATCCGAACCTTTGCGTACAGTTGTCTATGCAGCTTTGATTGAGTCACAGTTTAGTCTCTCACTGCATTTTGGGAAACCCCTTTCCTTTGCTGGTCATAACCAGCCGGCATGGCTTTCTCAGACCCTTCAGACACCAATGTCCTTCTCCATCAGAGTTTTTATATAAGCATCTCTTGTGCCTAGAGCATGCTTTGCTTCAATGTCTGAGTTAACCCTTACTTCCATTTTGTCCTGATGTATCTTTACTATTCACTGTTTACTATTCTTTCTTCATATGATGGCAGCCCTACTTTCCTTGTAACACTTGCCAAGAGTCATAATTAGATACTTATGTCTCCGTCTCCATGTACTGTTGTTCATTTCTCAACTATATTATAAGCAATAGAGTTCCCTGTGTCAAAAGGCCCTGGTTAAACTAAATTTGTCACAAGATGAAATCAGATGTCATAAACCTGGGAAAGGAACTAGTAAGGATGGGAATTTGGATAGGAATGGGAAGGAGAGTTTCAAAGGAGAATAATTAGAGAACATTAACATATGTATGAAATAGGCAAATAACAAAATTAATCAACAATCATTCAAAGGCCTGAAAAGTCATCATTATACTTGAAACCCAACATTTAATTCCCAGCAATGGATATTAAAAATAATTGTATTTTTCTCCCTAAACTCTTGTGTCATTTCCAGAGTATGATCTGATATCCATCTTTAGTCTAATATATTTTCTATAGCCATTTTTTAAGCATTATTTATTAGATGAATGTATGAGTTTTCTATACTGTTCAACTTCTAAGGCAAACTCATACTTCTTAATGCTAGAGATATTTTAATCTATGTGTCCCTGTTCCAGGCTTCTTAATTACATACAGTTAGGGTCTTTACCAAAAGATAAGATTATAGAATGATACTAAAGGTAATTATTAGTTTCCAACATAAGTTTATTGAAATGCATATACCATTTGCAAAGCCCTAGCCTGTGGAAAAACGTATAAGGGGGCTGTTAGGAAGAAATCAACAGTCCAAACTGATCATATTATGTATCCTATCCATGGGCTGAAGCATCCCTGTCAAAAATTGAAATGTGGTTCATCTTCTGAAAGTCCTTTATCTTTTTAGCCTGCTCCCTAATTTGTCATTTCTAGAATGGATGTCCTAACTCTACTGATGAAAGAGAACTTGCATAGATTGTAAACTCAATGAGCCATTAAATAGGTGACAATAATCTTGATAGAAGTTTGGAATATTTAATTAGCACAAAAAATACTCTCAGGCGGTGCGCTCAATTACTTCCATGATACTCCCCAAAATACCAACCTACTATTTTGCATGTCCATGAAGTGATTTCAAAGACATTTAAGAAAGAAAAAGGAGATAATATTTCATCTTTTAATTGAGAACTTGACAAGCTTTTGCATGTCCAGTAATAAAGTCTCAAAGTGAATTCAGTTTAGATCCTTGAGATATTTTTAAAGGTGACATTTCTATCCTCAAGGCTAACATTATAGGAGAGTGAGGGAAAGGCTATGAAAACCACTGGACTAGAGAAAGGCAATAATATTTCCTAGTATACCCAATGTGCTACTTATTGGTTTTTGTATATTACCTACATTGTATTAAGAGCAGAAAGAGAAGTAGAAGAAACAGAACTATCAGAATTGTGGAAATCATATTGATCGAAACCCCAAAACTTCAGAGTTTGTCATTCATCATCATCATAAAAAAAAAAAAAAAAAGCTCAGCAGAAGGGCAATGGCAAGTTTGTGAGGAGAAGAGGAAGAGAGGAAGAGAAGATGCCTGTCTTTGTGATGAGGTCATGGAGAAGTGTGTCTAACTTGCTCTTTATCTGTGTATGTGTATACACATGCCAGTTTCTCCTATGTCTGTGCGTTTGTGGGCACATCTAGGCCACAGCCTTTGCACGAAGTCAAATAAAAAAACACAGGTGTCAGTCGTCTGCATTGTTTGAGACAGGCTCTTTCTCTCTTTTTTTTTTTCTTTCGAGACAGGGGTTCTCTGTGTAGCTCTGACAGCACTGACTATCCTGGACCTCTCTTTGTCAACTGGGCTGGCCTTAAACTCACAGAGATCTGCCTCCAGAATGCTGGGATTAAACAGGGTCTCCTATTCACTGCTGTGTAAAGCAAGCTACCTATCTGCAAGATCTTAAGGATTCCCCTTTCTCTTCCAGGCTCCCAACTCACTACAGGAATGCCAGGAATGTGTCCTAACATTTCTCATTCCATGTGGGTTCAGGAGCTCTGAATTCAAGCCCTTATATTTGTGTGGCTAACACTTTACACACTCACCAATATCCCCAAACCTCTTTACCTGAGACTTACTCAGTATCTCTGTCAGTTCAATACCAAAATCATGACATGTCTTTTAAAGGTAGGGCTTCAAACACCCGATATGTTCATTTCCAGGGTAAAAAACTTCTCATGATTGTAAAACAAGAACGAAGCATTTGACTTACCATATATGTTCAACACTGGAACTTTTGTAAGATGTTTTATGAAAATCCATCTCCTATATTTTTACATTCAGATGCATGAGTTATACAGACAGTAATTAACAATACAAAGCTTATTCTCTGTGCCATGAAGCTAAGATTTAGCCCTCTGCATGCTGTCCCATCAATGTCTCCCTTCTGTGACCATAGGACCTGCCAAGGTTTGATCTGTAATAGATGCTAATGCTGAATGCCATAGAGTAACACTCAAATCCTCTATCCTAAAATGATGAGCATGTGGGGACAGAAATGAGAAACTTCAGCTTGTCCCAGCTGTCCAGTATCTTTGCTTTGCTTCACATGATTAGTTCCATCACCAGTAAACAGTGCAAAGTGATATGTAAAATAAGCCATAATCTCAAAATGAATTCATACACTTATTCATTTATGAATTGATACAATAGCCATTAATGAAAACATAGTACAAGTTAGGCCCTAGTATGAACACATAGAAGATTCTAATTTTGGGAGAAGAAAAAGAAGCTGCTTCAACTATTTTGTGGAGTAGAGTTGAGAAGGGATCAGTTAATGAACTCTAGTGAAGGCTAAATAGTGTTTTCCTTCACAGTCTAAAGATCTTATATTTTCAACATTTTTTTGTTTCAGTTTTTGGAATAACTAGTATTCCTAACAATTATCTACATAACCAGCACTTCAAAAATGTTTAATTTACTTATTGAGTCTGCTTATACCAAATAATTGACTTTTTTTCACCAAATAGTTGAAAATAACCATTATTTTGGTGTCATATGTAAAACAAATTATACACAGCCTTTCTGTAAACATCTACTACCTCACACCTTTAGCAACCTGAAATAGACAAAATTGATTTATGGAATGTGAATCCACTTTATCCAAGTACTTATGGTTCCACCACAGCCCACTGAGGACTGGGATGTATTTTTGAAATGTTTTCCTCTCTGATTTGAGAATTCGGAGAGACATAATTACATTAACTAAAACTGTTGAATGAACACATTTAAATTACAGGTCAATAAATATCCTATATTCATTTAATTATTTTTAATAATACAATCAGCATCAATAGACACACCACGTCTACAAGAAAGTCATTGACTCTAGCGCCATGCAGATTTACTGCCTTGGCAAACACGCATTCGTGTATTCAGAGCTCATGGATACGAATGGCTGTCTTTTCTCATATTGAGGATTCTGACCTCCAAAAGCCTGTTTAGTAAAAACAGCTGACACCCTGTTTGCATCAGCTCTTTCTGTCCTTACCTCTCATTGGTCTGTTCAAAAGTTCTTTTTATGCTAAAGAAATGAATTGTTTTTTGTCTCTACATGGTCCACACAGAGGTGTTTATTGCTATTCAAGACACATGTAAGAGGAATTTGGATTAAAGAAAATAAAGGGGTGTTCTAATAATTTTATACAAAGTGACCCGGAGAACCTCAGTTCTTAGTATGAAGAGAGAGAGAGAGAGAGAGAGAGAGAGAGAGAGAGAGAAAGAGAGAAAACATAAGAAGTTAGATGAAAATGTTAAATTCCTGAATATGAGTAAAGATTATATATGGCTTAAATGTCTATAAAAGAAGAGGAAATAATAAGAATCACCACAAAAAATACAATAATTGTAAACACATCAAATATGTTTGAAATCTTATGTCATCATTCCAGAATTTTGGAGAAATGTTTGATTCTCTGGATAATACTCTATAGTCTAAGTTGTTGCTCGAAAGACTAAAGGTTTACTGTATGGACAAACCTTGAACGATTCTCATTATATCCTGATAAAAAGCAAAACTACCAAGCTATGTGTTAAATAAAAACTTAATTTAGATTTGTTCTGTTGTTGTACATATGCTACTGTAGACTTTCTTGCTTTCAAATATTATAAATTTTATATACTCTATTTATAAATTATTTTAATTTGTTGTGTTAATTGCATATATTCTTTTAATTTGATGTTTTGAATACTTATCTCTAAACCTATAGATTAGTGTAGTTTTTAACTTTCTTCAGAGAAAAAATTTAAATAAAGAAGGATTATCTTCTTGTTATTTTTTTCAGTGATTTTAATAAAGTCGTTTTGCATCTTCATAGGGTAAGATTTATAAACATTTAATGCCCTCATTGGCACCTTCTCAGGGATTTATGATAATACATGTACAAATATTTCTGGTGGATGCCTTGGCAAAATTAGAGATACATGTCATGCTAATAATCATCTGTTTATTAAGACAATTATTAAGAACATTCAATGTGTGTGATTCTTTCCTCATTTTTATCTAAGAAGCATGGTTTCTTTTATGATTTAGAATCAAATAAAATAAACAAGAAATAGAAATGTGAAACACAAGAGAAAACTTAAAAATATGCTGAGCATGTATCACCATCTGGATCTAAAATGTTTCCAGCATGCCCGTGTTCACTGAACCAGTGATTCTCTCTTGACCAAAATGTGAGCAAAATGTGTGACTTCCTATGAAGTTACTTGTGGTTCACTGGCAAGAACAGGCTATTACACAATGGAGTGCAGGCTCACTTCTCTCCATGTTATTATTTACAGAAGGAGTACAAAGTATTTTGTTGCTGATTAGATAGAAAAAGGAAATTCCAGACAGCAGTTTCTCAGAATGACTTTTATTTTGATGGATATTTTTTAATGAACCTAATTTATGTGAAGGTTGTTCCGTTAAAAGAAAAGTTCACAAAAATAGCGTGCATGATTGATCTCAAGACTGTGCTGTGATCCAAAAACAACACACAACAGCCGCCAAATATACATTTTATGGGCTTTTGTCTGTTTTGCTGGAACACCGGAAAACATTCTTTAATTAAAGTTTAAAACCGTAACTGATTAATTTTCTGAACAAACAATCGCTGTAAACATGGAATGTCAGCATCTTAGGGCTGTGTGGGTATAAATTTTACTCTCCTTGCAAAGGCATTCCGGGAGGACTCTGGGAGAAGCAGAATGTGACGTTGTGTCCTGGAGGTGAAGCATTAGGACATTTAGCATGTTCTGTAATCTACCTCTCATCCAATCAGAAAGTGGGAAGATGTTCCATGCTTGGGACCGTACTGAGTGGTGGGGACCTGCTCATTACCCTTGCCATACTGTCTGGCAACTACTGATTTTGAAAAGGTTCAAAGAATTCCATTCATGGGAGTTACCCTCTCACTGCCTGGTTGGTTACTGTGTGGAAGAGATTCCTCGGGCTGTGGACAAGGATGCCCATCATAGTTTAGAATAAGCACCCTCATTTGCTTCCTACTGTTAAACATCATCGCTGATTTTCAGAGTAGTCAGTAAGCAGTTTTGATTCTCCTCAGCAACTTCATGTGTGTTCTTTTCTTTTAAAATTGGAGGTGGGGAATTTAAAATGTTACTTAAAATCTGGGTTTTCAAAAAAAAAAAATGGAGGTATATTGCCAGGAAAATGAAGAAGCATGTTCAAACTAAACCTAAACATTTATGTTTGGACATTTGTTTAGATCTTGAAGTAAGAATGCCCATAATTTAGTCATTTTTATTAGATGTTTACACTTTTTTCAATAATAAATTTCAGTGACCATTGTTCCTTTGCAATCTAGGAAAAAGAATAATGTAATGTCACTTGAGCTTGTCTAGGTGACATTTGTAGACTGAATTTGTGCTTCCAACACTTCTAGCTCTTTAATTTACCCCCAAAGTCTTGGTTTACTCACACAGAACAATCCCGCATAATAGATCCCCACCTTGTCATACAGAAATATGATATAGATCCACTCAAGATAAATAATTTCATACTCCTAGACCCTTTTAAATTCTCATTGTAATTATTTCACTTGTAGGTTTTGCAGTGAAATTATTTAAAATAGTCATATTATTTTAAATTAATCATATCCTTAAGCTTTTAGGGTGTTTGTGTGTTATGGTGAATCTATGGGTGCATGTGTGTACACACGTGCATACTGAACCCAAAAGAGGATGATGAGTTCTGAGGGCTGGTGTTACAGGCAGCCATGAGCCCCCTGATCCATGCTGGGAAGCAGGTGGGATCCACTGGAAGTGGAGCGAGCGCTTGTCACCACTGAGCTTTCTCTCTAACTCCTAATCAGATATTTTGCTGCAGCAAGGAAAGTAACTGTGAAGAACTTCCAGAAAGTATGAGAACCGTTGCTCTGTTATTTTCATCTCCCAGTTGGAACACCATTTAAACTTGAGCACAAAGAAACAAGACTAAAATGAGTGTTGGGTTTCAACGTGAACTTCATGCCCTGTGAGATGAGAGGATTGGGATTTATGAGTTTAGAAAGTCTGGCAAAGAAGAAACACAACACAAGATCCTGTAGAGGTGAAGCACACCTGCCTTTCAGGTAAAAGGCTGCCCTTGCTACATGCTACCTCCCAGCTGATGGGATTAGTCAGACGAGGGCATGGCAGGGCTCTAGCTGGTGATTCTGGAGAAGAGTCAGGCCTGCACTTTCAGGTGAGAGAAAAAAAAAAAGTCACACCCTATGGCTTGGCCTGATTTGGGGCTTGAGAATGTTACAGTTCTGAGATTGGGTCACTGTTCATATTAAAGAATGAAAATCCCAACCGTTCTACTTTATCAATAAAGACTCAGGAGCCGAATGCGGGGATGAAAACCTGCTAGCTCAGAGAGGCAGAGAAAGCACCCAGCTGACCTTCCTTCTCAACTAACTCACATCTGGACAGAAAAAGCCCCAAAGGCTCACTAGCTCAGCTGATAGCACACAAGGAGAAGGCAAAAAAACAGAACAAAAAAACCCCAAAAACCAAACCAAAACAAAACAAGGCCAAAGGTTTGATAGCTCAAAGCTCCTAAAGCCCCGAAAGCCAAAGAGCTAGAAAACTAAAGTACCAGAGAGCTAAAAGCTTTTTCAACGTATACAGGGTATCTTTAAATATGCTTCAGAGTCCATCCTACTCCTTAATCCCTGACAGCCAGTTTCTTGCTCTGCCTCTTGGCCTAGGGTAAACTTTATTAAATCCTCTGTACAGAAAGCTCTTGGATTATAGGTGTGTGCTAGACGTGGCAGAGCCATACCATAATCACCTGTTTACAATAAACAGAAAGTTCTTGGATTAAAGGTGTGTGTTAGGGCTCAACCAAACCAAACAAGAAATGGGGTTTTACAGTTCACAATCTTGGGGTTTACAATGGGATCAGATACACTGCAATAGGTCACAGAAAGGCCTGGCTTTCTCTGGTTGGCCTGGGCCGTTTTTCCTTCTCTCAAGAGTCCTTAGGATGTAGATGTCTGTGCCCTTGTGAACAGCTGTTAACTGAAGCATATTCATTGTTTTTAATCACACAGCATGCAACCCCAGTCTGAAATAGTGGGTCTACCTTGATAGAGGTGGAGTGACCCCTAGGAGAGGAACCAGGAACCAGAGATTAAAAATCTGACATCTCAGTAGATCAGGCCTTTCCTTGGCATAAAATCAAGCAAACATACAAGAAGGTAAAATGCTGGCTAAGTCTTGCTGATTAAACCAGAAAACAGATCCGTGGACACTGAGATATGCTCTACCCCACCGATCAGCATTTCTTGTTCATAAGTAAACACCCACAAAACAACTATAAGCTCTGCCATTGCCTTGCTCTAGTGTAGAACTCTACCAAGAACAGCTGTTTTTTTTTTGTTTTGTTTTGTTTTGTTTTGTTTTGTTTTTTTCAACTCAATTTGTCACTGGTAATACTGGAAATTCTCCACTGACAAGGTACCTCGAATTTAGCAGGAGGCATGGTGAACACCTGTCTTCAAAAAATATCTAAATCCAGGGAGACAGCGCAGCAGGAGAAAGTGATTGCTGAACAAGTCTGATCCCTGGGGGCCATGGAAATACTGGAAGTGATGGTTTACATCTGTCATCCAAGCCCCACTACAGGGAGATGGGGGGTTGGGACAGGAGCTACTGGACCAGCCAAGAATATGAAACACAACAAATAGAAGAAAGACCCTGCCTCAAAGACATGGCATGCTAGAACCAAGTTGAAAAAGCTGTCCTCTGACCTCTACAGATGTACTGCCGTACAGAAATGTCCTCATTTACACATACATATATGTAACACAGATAAATAAATAATAATCACAAAAATAAATAAAAAAAATAGGTGAAAATGTTTTCTTCCCAAATCTTGCCATTTTGCTGGTTATTTGGAAACCACCACAAGAAAAGTACATTGGCTGGCAATACTGACATGTTCTTTCAGACAAGGACCTTGAGTACACAGACACAATAAATAATCCTAAATTCAGGCAGCCCCATTGTCTCCACAGTCATAATTAGAAATGCCAGGCTACATGCGCATTGAATATTGAACAGGAGGTGTGCACATCATGTATTGAATTTACTCACTATTTTTTTTTCCAGAGGACGTGAAACAATATAGAGTTAAACAGAATGGGATTTTATTCTGACATCAACATTTTCCAAAGCCGTAGTTTACATGAGCTCTCTAAAGCGTTGCTTCCTCATCTACTGCATTAGGAAAAAATACCACGCTCTTCATGAAGCTGTAAGGGATAAACGGAATGACGCACAAAGACGATACAGTGATGGGTGTGAGGCTTAATAAGTAGTAACTGCTGCTAGAAACTGTGTGGGACGAAATTTATTTTTTTTTCCAAATTCCTGAAACCATTTGTATTTTTTTTTGAAGTGGCATGGCCCCAGTTGTGTATGCATATTGCCCTATCATATGCACCTGGTAAACACTAATGAAATCAGTGTGCTCTCTATTAGGTCCACCCCAGTGGACCGGTGGAGAAATAACAGCTGGCATTTAGCTCTGTGGGGCTTGGTTTCTACAAATCTTCCCTTAGCCCCTGTCGCCCCGGAGTCACAGACGAACACACAGGGCATCATATTTCTTTATGTTGAGCTGGAGGGGTGTTCGTGTCGATAAGGAACCTTCCTCCCGCCCCACTTTGTCTGCCCTGCACTTAGGAACCAAGGTTGAGTTCAAACAGAGGTCAGGGAGATAAAAGCCCGAGGCTTAGCCACCAATTCACTAGTGTGGTGCCTAAAACTTCCGTCATTTATTTATTGCCATTAAAAGGGAGACGCTGGGGCCTGTGTCCTGACAGCTACAGACAGAAGCCTTGCTGTTTATTACTTCTCCTTCAGCTGGGCAGCAGAACAGGCCCAGGCCATTTCCTCTGACACCTTGCCAGCCCACGCGCTGCAGGCTCAGTGGAAACAGTTTTCACGCATCTTATAAGATCTTTTGGTATAGTCATTCTAAAAAAAAACAAAACAAAAACAAACAAACAAAAAGGTCGAAAACAATATATGCAGCACAGGTTGGGGTGGGTCGGGCCAGGGAGATGTCAGCGAGCATTGGAAGGGAAATTCAGACTCCTAAGGAGTCTTCCAGACTAAGGGAGATTTACTGCAGTTAACACAGCCTATTTGTGTCAGAGAAGATAAACAAGAGGCTCCTTCAAAGCGAATAGTCACTTAGAAGATGCTACAAGCATTCCTGGACAAGAGCACAGCACAGCCTCTCCGCCAGCTGGTTGCGATCTAGTTGGGTCCACTGAGGACAGCCCCTTTAATCCCTTTCTGCACACTGGCCCTTTATTTTCGTGTTGGTGCGGAGGAATCCCAGCCAGGCACAGAAAAGACAAGCGCATCACAGATTTTGAGCTAAAAAAGCAGCATCGGTGGATCTAGAGAAGCCACAGAGCAGCAGCCGGGGAGCCTGGATGCTAAGAGTTCCTACTCCCTGCACAGGCTGCTGGGCCTGTGGGTGTCTGAGTGTTGCCATTTGCCTCCCTCCGCAGCTCCCCCAAGCTGTTTGTTCTCCCCATTTCCACTTTGGCAAAACAAGCCTGTTGCTGTTATGATCTTTTTCCTACGAGTATAAATGCCCTGGGAACAGATTTGTAAACCGAATCGTAGAGATTCAGGGCTCCTCTCTCTGTTATGTGGATGGAGGTGTGTGCGGCATATAATTTCTGGATCTGCCTGAGGTGAGGGTGGGAGGCGAAACCTGGGAGGCTAACATAATATTCTCACACCTCTGATGACACACTACAGAAAAAAGAACGTCTCATTTTTCTGCAGAACATTGAATCTGCAACCAACATACATGTGGTTACTATTTGCAGAATTTGGCATTTTCTACGAATAGTATAAAACAGGCATCCGGTCGGCTGTCATGTTTTGACAGGGTTGTTCTTTTTATCCAGAGTGCCACTTGCCTCCCTCTCCCCTCCTCCATCTCCCCCCTCCATATTTGAACAGCAACCCTAACCAGTTTTGTTGTTGTTTAAGTGGACTAAGAAAAGAGATGGATTTTGAAGCAGTAAGGCTGGAATGGTCAGGAGTGAGGGGCCAAAAGAAGCAATCACCCTGCAGAGAGTGTTCCCCTGAGGGGTTCCAGTTATGACTGTAGGTCAGATTGTCTTCAGAGGAGGCCTCAACAGCTGCAGGAGCGTGAGCAAGGTCAGGGACCAGATTAGTAACTGTTGTGACTTGCAGTTTAAAAGCACTTTGTTTGCGGGGAGCTGGTGCCTTACAAGGGAGTACTCCGGTTCCTTGCAATCTCTTCAGAATGGCGTTTCCCTCATCTCTCAAAACCGTGTCTTTCCTATACTCACAGCCTGAAGAGGAATGGAGTTGAGGATGAGAAATAATGTCAGCTCTTCAGGACAACACACAGCTGTCTGTTTCGGGTTGGGTGTACACCCGGGTATGAGGTTTAAAACTTCAAAGTGTGAGATTTGTAGTTGAAGCAACGAGTGTTTAACACTCATGCACACACAAACACACATGTACTCAGGCATGCAAACATGCATCTACACACGAATCCCACCAGGTTAGACTCTGATGAATACTCAGTGGTTCTTCTTCATTCTTATTTCACTGGTTTTGTTTGTTATCGAGAAGGCCAAGGCTGATGCACCTCTCCTAGCCAGGCCTTTAGGCTTATGTCAGAATGATTTCACTGAGTATTCTCTTTTCTTTGTTAACAGAAACAAGTCATTTAGCACTAGAAAAATTACCCAATAAGTATCTTTTCAAGAAACACTTGTTTTCCCTGCTTATCAGTGCTATCTTGCATGTTTAAATGAGCAACACAACTTCACTCAAAATTGAAACCTGTGCACAGATGTCCGTACTCGCTTGCAATGACAACAAGCACAAATTCAGGCCATGACCATAGTATCATTTCACTGTTATTTATGTTTTCCTGGACTTGACTCTGGTCAATCTTCTGCCCTTATGTTGCTCAGGATGCAAGAGAAAACTCAATAGCTGTGTACTTACCATTAAAATATATTTCACACACACACGTAATATCTACGTATTAAATATGTGCCCTGTATATATACATATGGCACGTTTTCATTTCAGAAAACTTTCTGTGGTGTGGAGCAATTATTTTCTTCCCTTGCTTATTGGAAGGATACCTCTGGCCAGGTCTTCAGATGTAAGAGTTTAGTTTTCATAATAATTAACAAAGATACTTTCTAATTTCAGGAAAATGTCATGAGACTCTCATAGGCAACCCCTGCTTTAGCAAATTTTGAGTTGCTATCACAAAATTCTTGAAGCTAAGTAACTTAAAACAGAAAAAAAGTCTATTTAGTTCATGATTCCTGTAGAAACTGGAATGCCAGCAGCTGGCAAATTGAGACATCAAGGGAGAATGAGGGTAGCAATCTAATTTTTGGTGCTTACGGTTGAGCTGAAGGCAGCTGCATTAGGCAAAGTTCTGCTAAGACTTGCTTCAAGAGTGACAACATACTCCAAAAAGGAAAGCATTAGTTAACTTAGGAGAAGATCTCTGCTAAGCTTACTGCACTTTAATTAATTAGCATGTGTGTGTTTGTGGGCATGTGTGTGTGTATCCAGCCCAGTGTGACAGCATGCTTATAGAAGTTAGAGGACAATTTGAGGGAATCAATTTTCTCCTTCCACCCGATAGGCCGGGCTACTGAACTCACATGATGAGACTTTTTGGCAGTCACTTTACCTGCTGAGCTGTCTCACCGGCTCCAAGCCTTGTTGCTTAAAGTCCCGCCACTTCAACGCCACCATACTGCTGAGCAAGCATGTGACAACGTGGACTTTGGGGTAAGTCCCTCCAAACATATCCCAAGCACATCATGATCTTATTAAGTTACCCATTCTCATGAGACATCTCACTTCACACTTCACAAAAGAGTGTGTAGCAGAAGTTCTTCACTTAGGAGTTTAACAAGTACAAGATTCCAAAATAAACAATGCAATCATCCAACAAGTAAGCCTCATTGTTAGCGCATATTAATAAATGTGTATATTAAACCCTTGTCATGTAAATCATAATGAACAAACAATTTATTTTCCAAGCAAGACAGGGCATTCAGGCTAGAGAGGGAAGAGAAGCACTGTGCAAGCCAACATAATTAAGTATTGAACAAAATGTTATTAGGGGAAAGAATAGTGTTGTATGAAAGAGAAGATCAATGAAGGGACATTACTTAAAATGAAGAACAAGGGAGATCCTGCCAAGGAACTGGCATATGATCTGGAAACTAAATATTAAATTAGCTAATGGGTGCCAGAAAGTGTGTCCCCCTAAGAAAAACAACATGTATACATGTCTCACGGTGGGGAAAGCCAACTGTATTTAAGAAATGGAGGAATTCTGGGGTGCCTGGAGAGAAACATATACAGTAGCTTCAAGCATGGGCGAGAAGAGGATAATGAAGGGCTTTAGAATTATAATTTAGTTGTTTTCCCAGTTAATATATATGTGTGACAGGGAGACTCTGCCTGACTGCAATAAAAAAGGAGAAACGGTTATACTTCATCCCAAAGGCTGTTTGTCAGGCTGTAACATTGCTGTGTCTGTAGCCCTGGAAATTCACAAGTTGAGGTTCGACTCATAAGAAACTTTATCTAGAGGTCGGACGTCCAGGGATGTGACTGGTTCTGAGGTAAAGCTCTTGTGACATTCTAGAAAAGTTCCAAGAGATCTGATTCCCTTTCAGTCACCAAGTGACACAACAAGAAATGTCCCTTATAAGCAAGAAAGTGTACCATGACCTGCTGTTGAATCATGATCTTCTAGACTCCATAACTGTTACCAGGAAACAAACAAACATTTGTTGTTTATAAGCTCTCTAGGTGGTGGTATTTTGTTATGGCAGCTGACTAGACTAAGACAAACATAAAACACTTAACTTTTTCTGTGTGTATTCTCTCATAGTAACTCTGGGAAAAAAAAAAATCTTTGTTTCCTTCTCTTTCAGGAAAATATGTTATCCATGTGTTTCCAGCACAACACTGACTGTGCTTTACTGAGGAATCTCACAATCAGAAAATGTATCCTTGTGGAGGATGTGTCCCCCAAAACAAAATAGAATGATATCAAATAAGTGAATTAAAGGCCTCTAAGATGAAGAGACAGGAAACACAACAAACTCCAAGAGATGAGACTAGATGCTTAAGCTAGAAAGGAACTGAGTTTGGTGGTGTGCGTCTATCATCCCAGTTCTTGGGAGGTTAGGGTTAAGGCTAGGTTTACAGTTAGAAGGGTTGTGAGTTCAACACTAATCTGAGCTACATGGTAAGCTTCAGGCTACTTTATGTCATATAAGGAAGCCCTGAATCAACAAAATCAGAAAAAAAAAATTTAAAAAACAAAACAGAGAAGTCATTAAAATATAGAAGCAAGAAATAGGACAGCATACTGTAGAAGCAAACCTAGTGTATATGATAGAAAAGAAGAACTTAAACACGTATTTAGAAAACATCCTCAAAATAAATGCATCGCAACAGCAGTATTCTGGTTACTTCTCTCACAGACTTGACCAAATACCCGACAAGACGCAATCTGAGGAACTTAATTTGCCGCCTACACAGGAAGACAACCCATCATAGCAACAGGCGGGGAAGAGAGGAGACTTGTGGCTGTGGCAGTCTTTGGAGTTTATTCCCATTTGGGTGATGGAGGAAGCTTATCCAGCTCTATGATGGTGCTGGGCAGCTTTCCCTTTTTGTCTTTTTACAATCAGTTCAGTACCTTAGTCAATCAGAAAGTGTCATTTTGCCTTTTACAAAGCTGGTGCTCCTTACAGTTAAGTCACATGAAACTGAACAAAACTCTAATGGGCATGCAGCAGGTGTTCCAGACACTAAGGAAAATGCTTCTCGTTTCCAAACCCAGCTCTCTCACCTTGCTATCTTCCTTCCTCCTTTGCTTCGCAGCATCATTTGTAAACTTTGTGCTTCTTAAAAAGTCCTTATCCTGAGTACAGGGTCAACACATTTTCCTGGTGTTCCTCCAACTCTCCTGCTCATCATTTTGCAGCTTTTCTTGCTAGCTCCCTTTCTGACTCCCGGTTTCATGACCTATACCCAACTCTTGTAAAACTGGCTGTTTTCTGGCTAGTGCATGTTCAGCACAATATGGGATGCATTAGCCAGTTTGGTGGCTGGAAAACTTTGGGTCAAATCCATTGTGAACATCCTCACTGGGGACAAACATATTGTTATGCAATTTCATAGAAGGGATTTACTGGACAGGAAGAGACAGCTTATAAATCACTTCTATTATGAATCTCTTCTCCAAGGCTGAGTTTGTGAGTTACAAAGCATTTAATTTTCACTGCCTACATAGTGGTGAGCAGTGAGAATCAGCTGTTGGATGATTTTAAGATGACACATACCTATGCTGATAGTCAGCCTACAACTTCTAGGGCATTTCTAGTTAAGTACTGTAACTTTAAATAGTAATTCCATATAAGTAAAGGCGCATCAAAACAATAGAATGTTAGGTTTAGTCCTCACAGGGATGCGATCTTCATACAAACCATCTTTATGTATCTGGGAAAAGGTCAGCTAAAATGATGTTAGGTTGGTCATCATGAGTCCCTGTTCAAAACTGAGAAACATATAGGAGTACATTGGAACGAAATGCCACTCTGGGCTGTCTGCTTAGCTTTGCGATGGATCTTGGTTTAACTTATGGAAAACCCCTTCTCTCTTCCTCTCTGACAGAATTGCTACTTTGTTGGAGCTAGCAAAAGCTCATACTTACCCACTTACATGTAGATGACAGATGTTGATCACAGGAAACATTTCGTCTGTCAGTTCTGGAAACGGTTCTTTCCCAGTATATCACATCTTTTCTGTGCTGTTCATTATAGCCATGATGGCAGGAACTTCAGCACTCTTCTGTGCCTGAGCTTAGTAGCAGACAAGAAACGATCATCATCTCTAAGCTGCTAACTCCAAGGTGCTCGCCATATGGGGTGCAAATAAATCTCTATCGTGTTTCTCCAGTGGTTACAAATATTATTTTGCATCAAGGGATACACAAACCTTAGATTTTTCTTTATTATTTTTTAATTAGAAGGGCTAGAGTAGAATGGATTACAAAACAAGAATCTCTCGGCCTAGGAACCAAAACTGTATTCCAGCTCACCCACTTGATGGGGTCTTTCCTGCAGTGTGAAAGAATTCAAGCTTCAATTTCTCAGTTTCTTAGTCTGTGACTTTGTTTCCGATCTAGAACTTACAATGTAGCTCTCAACCCCCTAGCGCTGTCTGAGGATGGATTCATTTGTGGATAGCTTCTGTAGATGGAAGTTGGAGAATGAAAATAAAATCTCCATGGAAGAAAGTTTGGAAGAACTTTCTCAAGTGCTATACATCTAGAAGAATCCATTTAAAGGGGGAGTCAGGCTGTTTCTGACCCAGCCATTTGTTTTATGCACTGCCAGCAATACCATCGTAGCGGAAAACATATTTTATAGTGTGCGGGGTGGCTGGAGCAGCACTCGGAAAAACATACACTAATTCCAGGTCAGCAAGAAAGATCCAAAGCACCGAAACAAGACCCAAACTGACCCCTTTTAACTCGTGAGCGAAATGTTATTTAACTCACCCAAGAAATCACAGAAAATGAAACTAAATCTCAAAGAGGAATCAAAATGCCAGAGAAAGAGTAACTCTCTTCGGGGGCCGTGCTGTGAACTCAGTTTGCTCTTACTGTTGCTTTTTCAATAAGAATCCAGAACACTGGGTGCGTTTTCAACAAGCCCATCGCACATTCCGATGGACAATTTAGTTTGTTCTTTCCTTCTCAGGGTTGTGGGAATATGTGTGTGGAACCTCTAAGGTGCATCTGTCCATGTCAGCTGAACACTTCATTAACTGAGTCCCCTCCCCTTTGTCCTCATTAAAAACTCATTCATGCTCTTGTACCCACTTGCTCATTCTTCAATGTTTGCTTTCTCTAAGGTCTTAGTTCATGTCTGTTCTCACCCTAAATCAGTGTACACCTGTAATAATCTAAAATGTTCATGAGAACAAATTCTTTTAAAATATAAGAAATAGCTTTTAGGCTAAATTATATATATATATATATATATATATATATATATATATATATATATATATCCTTTAAATTTTACCCAAGCTGTGATCAAAGTAACTTGCTAGTTAAGGCCTGAGAATGTTGTGACACAGATAGTAGAATGAGACACACAGGTCCGTAACCTGTGTGTTTCTCGTATATATGGCTTTACCTTGCTTAGAATCACTAGTGTCCTACCTTTTCTTTCCTCACTTGGACCTAAGACTTTCTTCAGTCCTTCTGAGGAAAGAGCTGCCCTCATCTTCTTAATATCTGTTTGCTTATGAACTGTCCTTGGAGATTCTGTTAGCTGTCAGAAGCAAACAATGGTCCTTAGTGCTCAGTGGCTGCTGGGCAGTGGAAATCAGCAGATAGGCTTCAAAGGATGCTCTGATCGCTACTGGTACCCAGCTTCTCTCTGGCTGCCAGTGAATAAGAAATGTCAGGAACCATTTTATGTAGGAGAAAACAACAAACCAACAAAGAATCTAACACAGTCAATTAGAGAGCTATTAGGAAGCCAAGACTCTTTAACAGAGTGAAAATTCAGGAGAGAGAAATCTGCCTTTGGGCAGCAAACTGACATCAGTGTTTTATCAAACAACCTACATACTCAACATAGAAGACGATGGGAATTCCTGTATTTGTGAGGCTACAGAGACAAGCATTAAACATGACAAAACAGTGAGTTAATAACCTATTTTTCAAAAACTGTGTGTTCTAGACTTTATCACCGTTTTCTAAAAGTATTGTCAAATGTTTGTAACAAGCAGCATGAGATGGAAGTCACTGTGAAGTATGAAGTTTTACTGTGGGACATTCCAGTTCTCCAAAGATTTTAGGGATCCACCAAGAGCACTTCTTACTTGGCAGTATCCAGACCGATGGATAAGTGAAGTGTCATTATGACTATGCCTCTCTGGAATAGGTTACGAAATGTATGAATGAGTTTTTCAAAGTAATTAAAAGTGTGTGCAGCATATTTTTGAAGGAACAGTGGTAAGCTTATCTTTTGCTCAGGCACTCATTTCATGTTATGCGTTATTTCTGTTAGATAACAACCCTCCTGTGTTATTCAGCTTTCCGTTGCAGTAGACAAAAACTCCTGAGGTAGACAGCCTCTGAGGAGAAAATGTTTTGTATTGATTTGGTTTTGTCTCACTGTCTCAGAAGCCTCAGACCACAGTTGGAGGGCTCCATTGTTCGTTTTGCCAGCAATGGAGCAGGTTATTGTCTTGGGAGTTTGTAGTAGAGAACACTGCTCCTTTCATGGTGGCCAGGCTTCCAATCTTCTCTTCTAAGGTAGAGCTCAAAGGACCCAACCAGCACTTTTCCAGAAGTTCTGAATGCTCTACTGCTTCCAAGCAGTGGCATGGGCTGGCTATGCCTTCAAGGCTGGCTTATCCATGCCTAGCGCTTTTCTAGAAGAATTAGGTCTTGACTTGAGCTTCTTATCTGAGGCCGCCTTCCTTCAAACCTCTATTGTCTCTGTATTATCTTGCCCACCCTCTTTGAGCTACCATGCAGATGTCCACCTGAACTTACTTGTTTGACTTTTTCCTGTGTGCTCTACAATGACTTTAAGAAAGCTGGTGACACCTTCCCTTTCCAGTTAGCTAAGTTCCACCTTGCTTCCCCTTTTTCTAGAATGGTTAATAAATTAAAACGTACTTTCCCCAACTGCCCCCTGAAGCTTCTTTGTCATAGGAGTCATGCCTTTTCTGAGTCTGTGTGCCTTGGTGTGCCTCCCCAATGCAGAGTGTGTTTAAGTATTCTTAAGCTTTTTTAAGTCTTTTCTTAGGACTCAGTTCTATTCTTCAGTATTTTTCTGCTTCATTTCCTTTACTCTAGAAAGCATTCTCCAAAAGCTATATGATAAATAAGATTTCTGTAGTTAAGAATATCTCACATATTAACCTTGGTTTCTACGAGCTTGAGTTTTCTCATGAAGCAGCACTGTCACGTGTACGGACTATGAGGATTAAACGAGACATTCTTCACCATAGGTCTTTACAGAGAGAAATTATCTAAGCAACTTGTCTGTTTCTCTTTTGCTTCTGTTATGTTACTAAAAATTATCAAGGATTATGCACATCAGATTGGGAACACTTGTCTCTACCGTGTAACTATTTCTAACATGTTCTCAGAAACAGGAAAAACTTAATCATTCAACATATCTCTTAAGCAATATTTGCACTGTTGCCTGCAAAGGTGGCACCGTGGTCTAGGGGATACCTAAACACATACAGCTCTGTTTCTTGGCTTAGAGAAGACAACCACCTGCTTTTTGGGCATGCATGTTCTTAGCCACCTTAGAAATAAGAATATCTTTCCTTGTGTCAAATTAAGAAAAGTGACCAGGTTAGATATTACCTTATTTGTTTCAGACAGTGTTAATTCTAAGTTGTAGGCAGGATCTCAACTCAGGATTTCAAGACGGAAGATTCACAAGTTTTGTGGAATGTTCAGGGGTGGATAATATTCAAATATTAGTTAGGCATGGTGGTCCACTCCTTTAATCACAGCACTTGGGAGGCAGAGGCAGAGGCAGGCAGATCAGCTGTGAACAGAGAAGGTCCATATATGTTGAATGTGCAAAGTATTTCTTAACGAAATTTCAAAAGGCTGTTTTCATAAATAAAAAAAAAATCACACTATATTTTTATAACTTATTTTCCCTCATAACAAAAGCTCCAGCCATTATGCTAAAATTGGGCACTTTTTCAGAAAGCTAAACTTAGAAATAGCATATGAACCAGTAATTCCAGTCCTGGGGATACATCCAACAGAACTGACACTAGTTACTAAAATGCTTGTACACACATGTTCATGGAAGTAATTAATGAGAGGCAAAAGGGAAACAATCTTAAATGCCCATTATTAACAGAAAGATGGAGAAATCAACTGTGGTATATAAATATTGAGGTATACTCTTTAGCTATAAGGGAAACGAGGTTGTACTACATACTGTGATACAGCTGAATCTCTGAAACTTTAAACTGTGTGAAAGAAACCAGACATACAAGGTCACACCGTGGCTGCTTCTGTCTTTATGAAATGTCCAGAGTAGACATATTTGTCCTGGAAAGAAGCAGATTAGTCATTTCCTGGGGCTAGGAAGGAAGATATCAAGGAGTAACTTGTTAATAGACAGAAGGTATCTTGGGGTTAATAAAAACATTCGGAGACTGACTAATGCAGAGATTGTGGAACATTGTGAAATGTGCTAATGCCCCTTGAATGGTAAATTTAAAATGGCTACTTGGCTCTGCATGAATTCTAGCTCAATTTAGGAAGTGTATCTTTCCAACTTTACCCAATGTGTTGAAGAGAGCTGCTGTTTCTTTATGTTTCTAGTGTCACATGATTAGAGGGAAAGGAAGCCCTACAAAATGTTCCCAACCATCAGAGATCTTACGAATTATTTCGAAAGGAAATCCTAATCAAAGCACTTGGATCATGCCACAAATCAGGCCGTAGAGGGATGGTGTTGTGATTGTCTGAAAAGAGACTGCATACTTTGTTTTCTGCCCCAGTTTTCTAGATAGGTTTTGACCCTGGGCAAGTCGCTCTGCATCTCTTACTTACAGGAAGAGAAGATTGAATGTGACAGTCTCTAAAACTTCTCCCAGGCCAAAAAGGGTTGAGATATTTTAAGCACTTTTGTGTGGTGGAGTTAAAACATGTCATGGGAAGTAAATACCAAGAGAATAAATGAGTGGCAAAGGTCTCTGGGAAATCCCTCAAAAGATGGTAGAAAGGTTGTGGGCTCTTGCTCAGCCTAGAAGGCTGGTCTGGAAGAGTGGCTATTGTCAAGAAGCATGTCAGAGAAAGCTTCAGCATATGGTGATAGAAGCTGATGACCCTGACAGAAGCAACTCAAATTTCCAGGAAAAAAATGCTTTCTTAAATTATAGCAAAGTCTAGGACTATATTCTAGTCATTCTAGGACTATATTCTATCTAAAACACCCAAAGGCAGGAGCTTCTTCATAACTGAGTCTACCCATGTAGAATCCTTTAAGCTCTAAAAATGCATCAGTAACCCAACTCTATGTGCACTCTTTTATAATTATAACAATTTGATTTTATTGTTCATTAATCTCTTGATTATTATTTGTATCCAATTATATCCATCGGCAAGGTTGAAGTATACTGAAAATTGGGATTAAGAAGATTGGGATATGAAGACATGGAGAGGATTATTCTTTCAGCCTTACTGTATGTATAGTGCCAATAGTCATACTATTGTTAATTCTCCACATGAATCACACAAAACAAAGCACCCCTTAAACAATAATTATACTAGTGTCTACATAGAAGTGTTTTCAACATGCGAGTGTAGATGGATGCTTTCTAGAAGAGGTGGTAGCGCATGGACTAGTACCATGACTGTTGCGGTCTGGCTCTCCTGTTACCATGTGATAGTCTGCAGAGCATGGATGCTTTCTCATCCTTTTACAGCATAAACACGCCCTTTGTAAAGTGCTCTCTGATATCCCATCCTGTGTTTGATTACCAAACTCAAAGTTACCTCTCTGGGAGGCTTTTCTGACATTTCATGACTTCAATCTATACTGAGGACACTTTCCTTTGTTGTCTTATTCAAATGGAAAGGTCTCTACCTCCAATAAATGCCTTTGCCATCTCTTATCTCCAGATGTGGGTTGGGGCTGTAGGACAGATGGGAGATGATACAAAAATGGCATTTTAAGGGTTGGAGACAATGGATTCCACATGGCATGGCTTGGAAAGCCTGTGATTACCTGTGGCCATGTTCAAGATGCATCTCTCCTGCCTCCCTCTGAATGGTCCTCATCACATGCATTTTTTACACACAGCACAAACAGGCATGTATGGTCCCTAAACCAACTGCCCCAGCCATTGCCTCTGGCTCCTCAGATGCTGGGGTGGCAGGCTACCCTCTAGAATGGCAGGCAAGGAGTGTTTTCTTTCTTTTTTCTTTTTTAATTTTTTTGTCCCTTTTCACACCTTCCTCAGCAATTTTCTGTGGCAGAAAATTTGGGAATGGAAAGAAGTACAGTTGCAAAAAGAAAAAAAAAACTGTTTATGAATAATGGAACACTTCAAATCCATCTGGTTCTGAGACTTTTTTTTTTCCTAGTTTCTCACTACAGCCAATTATATAGCATGCTTGAGTGAGATCTGGTTCTATCCCGAGGCTCATTCTGCTCTCAAATTTCTACATTGATAGTTGCTACCAACATCAGAGGTTAGTAGCCATATGGTAGCCCAATATGGCACTTTATACTCTTCTTGTGATACTGTGGGTGATATTGTGGCCAACATAAATCCACATTGTAGTAGGTGCTGAAAACGGAGGACCTGGGTGGGGGAAACGGAAGGCCTTCCCAGATTCTGGCAACATGGAGTGATTTCTCTTTTAAGCTAAGGATGCTGTGGGTTTATTCTATCAGTTTTCCTTTTGGAGCCTACAGATATCCAGTGTCTATCTGAAAAAAAAATGTCAGTACCCCATGAGAAAAACAATATGATAGACACTTTCATTTAGGGAAAAGGTATTCCCTTTATACCATTCTCGAAATAACTATGTTCTTTCTCTCTCTTTTTTTACTTTTTTATCAATACATAAATTCAATTTATAAATGCATATATTTTAAAATGTGCATGTTTTCAACACAGAGAAATTACATATTCTCTCTTTTTGTATTTCAATATACAAAATGAGAAGTAATTATATATTGAGCATCTATCTATATATAGGACTGTAGATCTTCAAAAGAGAAGTCCATTCTAAAAAATAAACCATGTCCTAGGTCCTATAATTTTATATCAATTATTCTTTAACAGCATTCAATACATACTTTACAGAAGAATTAAAACCTTTATATTTTTCTCTTAAATAAACCACTTTCCATGTTCAGACTTCTCTGAAGGTTTCACTAGGAACTTCTGTTGTTATCATTCTTTTTCAGAATTGAGGAATTGCTCTATGGAAAACGCAATCAGGTGGCCCAAGGTTGCCCAGCCGAAGTGGAGATCAGCTGCCTATCTGTGCTGCTCCCAGTCATTTCTATCAAATTGTTCAGATCTTCCTAGCTTCTGAGCTCTAGGAATTCCACGTCTGCCCTGGTGATACAAGGCTGGAACTGACAGAGACAAAGCGGGCACAAGCATTCAAGCAGGCTTCCTCCATTCCTGTAAAACTGAATCCATGGGAGGGATGTGGAAATGATTTTAAAACATACATTTTCTCTATATGCTTAAAACATGTAGGTGATGTTCTCTCCCCTCCCCAGTGGAAACTTGAGGTTTCATCTGATATCTCAAGACCCTGGACCTTTCTCCCTAGTTATTACCACTAAGCTATAATCGTTCAGGCAGAGGTGTAATTTCAATCTGAACATACCCCTTCCTAATATCCAACAACCACTGTTACATTTCGGTGGATAATCTAAATTAATACCTGTAGTGTGGGAAACAGAAGCAAGGACACTTACAATGAATTTGACGAACATGTATGTAAAATTTCATTCCAACTAATCTGAAATAGATGACCTAATAAGTGAGAAAGCTTCCCAAGCTAAACTAAACAGGATAATGAAAACATGACAGGGGGCTGGAGAAATGGCTCAGCAGTTAGGGCCACTGGACGTTCCTGTAGAGGACCTAGCTTCAATTCCCAGCACCCACATGGCAGCTTACAACTGCAAGTCTGTAACTACAGTTCCAGGAAGTCCATGGCATTGGGCATGTTTTATATACATATATATATATATATATATATATATATATATATATATATATGTGTGTGTGTGTGTGTGTGTGTGTGTGTGTGTGTGTGTGTGTGTGTGTGTGTGTATGTGTGTGTGTGTGTGTATGTGTGTGTATGTGCAGGCAATACCAGTACCCATACCTATAAAATAAAATTTTTAAAGAAATGTAAAAAAGAAAAAGTCACAGACTTTCGAATGTTGTATCTGAAGTGTAGAACAATAGTCAGTGGGTTTTTCGGGAATTTCCCTTTCCTCAAAGAGTCTTGGTTTGCATTAGTTAGCTACATTGCTTCCCACAGAAAATCAGTAGGACTTGCATGGTCTTACTCTGCATTAGGATTTCATCGAATCCTAGATTTTAAAAGGCAGATTCTCCACCCATCTCTTTATGTATCATCCAGGAAAGTGTTTATTCATCTGAACCCGAGTACTGATTTTGAGATGGACACTGGGTTCAGTTTGTTGTTATTGTTGTTATTTAGGGGGAGCAGTTTTGATTTCTCTTTTCATTAAAAGAAAATGTATACAGTTTTTCTTTTTTTTTTTTTAATTCGGAACCTGGAGAAACAGGATATGTGAAGGTGGGCTGGTTAGAGTAGCTTCTGCCATGGGGTGTTCAGCCATCTCACATTTTGGCCCTTGAGCATCTTAATTCAACCTTTATCCTCTTGAAAATGTTTTCAGGCTTCTACAGTGGAATAGATTCCTCAGTGAAAGAACGAAGGGTAGATACTTTCTCTAATTCTAAAAGATGGGTTGAGTAGTAAAGGAACAATCTTACTGAACTGCCTGAATACTTTCTTAGCTGTAACACTTCTGGTGTGGAGCCTGGCTCAGTACAGCACTCAGCAATGTCAAGTAATCGTAAAGCCACGTTCCCCATCCGTCTGTAGGGTGGGCAACGTGAGCTATGCTAGAAAAAAAGTGCTTCCTTATTCTGCTTTCTAGAACAAACAAGCCTGAGGGTCATCGGCTTACAGGGGAATTTACTACTCCTCTTATTTATGATGATTTTTCTTGATCTGTCCATGAGGTAGCCTTCCTATGTTTAATTCATTTAACATGCACTCCAATAACAGCAAGACTTGTTAAAATTTCTTTGCTTGGCTTGTGCAGAAATCAGTAGAGGGAGAAAGAAACACAGCCTGGGGCAAAAGCAGGCATCTGAAAACAGATGGCCCGTGAGCTCCTACCAGTGAACATGGCTGACAACCAGTAGGAGTGACCTGCTCCAATATATAACTGTGGAGTCTTCAGTAAGGGAGAATCGCCAGCTAAGCAGCTTCCTCAGTGACTTTGATCTTGCTTTGTAGCAGCACCACTAAACCTCCTTTACTGGTAACACAGTGGGTAACAACAGTATTATAAAAGTCCATTGCAATGTACACTACAAGATGTATCTCATTTGACTTACATCTGCTTGACTTCAATCAGAGAGAGCTGAAGTAATCCAGCATGTTCAGGAATTAGTAAGAATCACAGGAGATTTTTTTCTAAACTCAGGAAAAGAAATTTTACTGGTACATCTGGATTCAGCCTACAATTGTCTCCCTTCCCCATAAAGTTCAAAGTGTGTCTGAAAAGCAAAACAAATACACTGTACTTGACTAAATAGTTCTTCTAAGCTGGTGGTACAATTCTGTTTCATGTGATCTTACCTTGGCCTGAAGGTCATCTGTGTTCCACAGCTGCCATCCCATGTCCCGCTGCACTTGTAGTTCTTTAGTTCTTTGCTTCTTCATTAAGTCTTTCAAATAGTGTCTTTCTATCTTCTTCATGCCAATCACATTTCCAATTCTTATCACATCACTTTAAACCTGGAAGAGTGGCACAGCCTCCCCATCTTGTTTCTTTGTCTTGTCCATTATGACCCTACCTTAAGAAACTTCTTTGGGCTGAGGATGTCACTCAGTAGATAAATTACCCACCATGCATAGGCAACATATTATTTTAGACCCTCGGAATTGGTGTAGGTGTAATGATCTCTGGATCACATGTCAATCATAAAACACTCTGTGCCTTGCCACACCTACTAACCTCCTCAGATAATGAGTCATTATCAGAGCTTCTCATATATTGTTGCATGAAACTTTCCTGAACAAAAATCCACTTTCTCAAGACAGATCCTCAATGACAGACCAAATGATTCCACCTAAGTCCAACTTCGTGAACCAAGGAGTTCATTGGTCCTATTTACAGAAGCAAGTATGAGGGATTTTTAAAAAGGTAACTGATGACCTCCAAACAGTTACATCACTGAAAAGTCTCACTCCACAAGAACAACAACCTCCTCATAGCTGCAAACATGGAGTCTCTACCATCAGTTAATCTCCCACGTGCTATATTTTCTCACCTCCCAAGACCATGAGACCACATGCAGCTGAGACAGAATTACATATAAGTGTAGGAGCCTGTGGCTGAACCTCAGATGAGGGTATTCTAAAGTACAGTACATATCTCACACTTTGATAAATATGATTCAGACAAATAGAGCAGGGAAATCAGGAAAAGAAAGGCAGCCTCTGTGTCTAACAGCTGTCCATCTAGAGTGTGGAACTCAGTGCTTACATAAGAAACATTTCCACAGTGAGATCAAATGCTCAGATCATGAAATGCAGCATCATTTCAGATCAAAATGAAAGAACACACTTTTCAAAAGAAAGAACACACTCAAAACAGAGAAATTAGGCTAGGGCCGGGTAGGTGGCATGCGCTTATAATCCCAGGGTTAGGTAGGTGGAGATAAGCAAAGGCCTAGGGTTCTTTGGCCAGTCAGTCTAGCTGGCTCAAAAAACAAAGTGTTTTGTGCCTGACTACTGATACTTGAAGTTGAATACTAGCCTTCGTATGAACATGACATACATGTGTACCCAGGGTGGACATACACATGCACTCACACATATACAGCCACACATAGGTGCGTGCACATCAGCACCGAATGTACACACACACACACAGAGAGAGAGAGAGAGAGAGAGAGAGAAAGGAGAGATTTGGAATTAGTTCATGTAACTAGAAATGCAAATTTTAGAGATAAAAGCAGTGAGGATCTATTTTCAACCTTCTTGAACTAATTTCCTTTTCTAGTTTGTTCTGTCACCTCCACAGAAGTCCAAGGAATCCAGCCTACTGGGGTATGTAGACAGGCACAAGGCTCATACTCTTATGAACTGTCACTATTAGCAAAGAGAGTTCAGTCTTCTCAAGCAAGAATCCCCAACGTTTCCTTCCTTTACTTTACCATAGCACTCCCCACGGAAAAGGAAGGCTTGGGAGTTCTAGTCTGGTGAGGCAGGTGCATTTCCTCTCTCAAATCTTGTATGACTGGTGGCTGGATAATTCTGAAAACAAATCCTGGAAAATTTATGCAAATCTAAGTGTCCAGTTCATAATTTCATCTCCTGAGGAAGCTGGCCAGGCATTTCAGGATGAAATGCATGTACAACCCAGACTCTAAATTGAAAACGAGCATGTTTTGAACAAGTCCAGTGGAAAAGAATCAACAGTAGGACTAAAAACACCATATGCTTCTAACAGGAAAAGTCGCTCAGAGCAATATGCTCTAATGGCATAATTGAGTAAGGATCCAATTGCATCAGTACCAACTAGGCCAGTAAGTTAGGCCTGATAACTTCTGTTGGCTGGTTAAATTGACATATTAAAGCAAGGAGACTCTTATAGTCTTCTCTTTCTATTAGGTAAGAAACATCAGTGGCTCGCCTTCCGCATTTTAGTGATGATGAACTAGGCAATTTGGGCCAGTGAGGATAGCAGGGAAGCCAAACATATATTCTCTTTAAGGATATACCCCTGCTAAGAGATTCAGAAAAATAAGTAGACTCAGAACACAAGGAAAGACGGAGGTCCAGGAATGTAGCAACTGTGAGATTTGGAGCCACTTCACCTCTGGCAGAAGGCGTCACTGAGGGCAAAGTAGTCATGGGGTTGAGGGCTCACCAGTCTTCCTGACCATTCAAGGCCCATCTAGAATAGGAAGTTAGAGCCTGGAAGGTAGTAACAGGGCCTCCCATTTCAGCTGAACCAATGTAGAGTGCCCAGTTTATGAAAAACACGTGTGTGGAAGTAGATAGAAACTCGGAAGGAGTCTCTCTTGGTTTCTATTCTTCGTAACCAGCAAGCTGAAAGAAGAGAATTTCCAGTTGCTAGCACAGCCATTCCCTAGCAAAAAAAAATAAAAATAAAAATAAAAAAAATAAAAAAATAAAAAATTAGGCCTCACATTATTTCCATAAACCATTTTATTATATAATATTTAAAATACAATGAAACATTAGTAGCATATAAGAAAATAAAGCCACATAAAGAATAGAATAATAGAAACCTCAGGTATCACACATGTCACTAAAGAATGACTTACTGAAACTAGCAAACAGAGAACTTAAGGCAAATGTGCCTGCTATATTCCAGAAGATGGTAGAGAAACACAGCACTTAAGAAAAAATCTAAATAAAAATAAAAACCACATTGGCACCTGAGTGATCATAGAAAATATGGAAACAAAAGCTGGGGAAGGAAACTGAGCTGGTCTTACAGGCTTTTTATATATATGTAACTAAATAAGAAGTCATGAACTAAAGAACAGAAAAGTTTTTCTTTCAAAGAAAAAAACAAAAGTATCATTGAATAGAAAAATATGTAGTAGAGAAAATGAACTGACAATTGGTTACTAGTAAAATTATTATAATATAGTCACTGTAATTATGGATGAATTTTGCCAAAAAATATATTAGGAAAAAGAAATAAATTATGTTAGAAAAAGAAATAACTTATGTCCTAGAAAAAAAACATACTATTTAACCAAATGAATAAAAAAATAAATAGAAAAATTGAGTGATATTATTATTATTGTAAAAATTGAATCAATGATTTGAAATTCTTACTCCACCAAAACTTCAGGTCATATAGTTTTACTAGATATTCCACATTGTATTAGGGAAAGTGAAAAAAATTAATCTCACAGTAAATATTTTAAAGAATGAATTAAATGATGGTAATCTATAGTTTACTTAATGAAGATGCTATAACCCCAATATCATCACTCACAAAAGTAAACAAATGAGAACCAGGAGGTAAGAGGAAAGGGTCTACATTAAAATGCCTAAACTAAAACACAGAAGAAAACACTGGCCAGGACTACTGTGAACCCTCATCACACTGTTGCTAAGAACGCTGCTTGGTTACAACTTCTTGGACGACAGTTCAGAATTTTTCTCCCCTTCAACATTGAAGATATTCCTATTCTGTGATTTCTTAATTCTTTTTCTTTACACATACAGAGCACAATATGTTCAAACATGCACCAAGTGACTGAGATCAGAAAATGTAGAGTATTATTTGGAAGAAACTCCAACCCAAATACAGTGAATGACTATTAATAGGTAGTTTATGATTACATAATGCTGAATACCCAAGGAGATGGGTAAGCCACACCACACACAAGAACTTGATGAGGCTTCCGAACAAACTAGAAATAAATAGGGCCAGACACAAGAGATTACTAAGTTTATACGAATTTTAAAGTTAGGCAAACATCAACTAACATGCTTAGGCATGCTGATAGTAATGCCCAATATATAAAGTTGGAAAAGATAATCTACCTCTGACCCTCCAAGCTAGGAGGATAGTGATACTGAGAGGAGAACTGGGTAAGAATTTTCTGGAGATGAGGTTTGGGACAGCATTGAATTTACATCTTTGTTCATGTCACTGAATGCATTTGAAAACTGTTTTACAGCCACAATTGTTAAAGCTTTGAAATTAGGAGAAAGGGTTGAAGTGTCAGGACACTGAGGGTTTCTAAGGTACCCAGCAAGTAGCTTGAGGAATACAGAGAGAGTACGAACAGTCTTGTCTGCCACCCACACTTCCTTGGCAAAAGCAGGAATCATTCACTTTGATCTCTAGAAAACATGATAACATCACCAGTTTCTCTCTCTCTACTTCCTGTTATCTAACACATTTGAAGTTTGGAGCAGTGTCCATTATTTAAACTGCTTCTCCATTTACAATGTGGACAGCAAGTCTGGGCATTAGTCATCCAAGTCACATCTTTGGTTCCTTGTCATACAAGTCCTCTGTAGGAAATGCCTATGGAGCTTAAGTTACCGATACTGTTTACAATAGTCACAGTCTCCCTGTGTAATGATGTAAGCAGTTTCATAGGCCAGGGAAGGTCTCACAACTTGAAGAAAAATGTGTGAATATATATTTTGTAGCCAGTATACATAAAATAGCTCTAAAAATCATTACAGATATATCCTATGATTTGAGAAATATGGGCTCAAATTCTGCCCTTTTTCCTGATGGGATGTGACTTAGGGTATTTTTCTGTGTGGATATTTATGTTAGCTTTCAGTCCCTATTAAAAAAAAAACGTGTGACACAATGAATTAAAAAGAAGTAAAAGTCTACTGCGGTTCATGTTTTCAGTCCACAGTGGCTTGTCCCTGCTCTTTGCGTCATAATGCACTGGTGGCTGTACATTATGGTGGGATGTGTGAGAGAGGAGGCCATTCACTTCATATTCACTTCATGAGCCCAGGAAGCAAAGATAGGAATAAGAATTGGCCAAGCTTCCAACAGCCATATTGAGGGCAGACCCCAAACACCCCACTTCCTAAAGGTTCAAACATTTCCCAATACTGTTCAAGACTGGTGACCAAGGCTTTTCCATTTGGACTTTGGGGGCATATTTCAGATGCAAATTAGATTAGGTATCCAAGGTTTTGCCTGCCTAGGTGGTAAACATTTTATGGATGACAGAATATTGGGCGACAGAATGTTGGTTTTGTGTGTGTGTATGTGTGTGTGAGTGTAATATAGATTGTTCTAGAGTTGTATAATAAATACTGTTTGAAAATTTACCCCAGAATCAACAAACTATAAACATAACATATTAGAGAATATTTTTTCAGGGAACAAGAATTTTTGAAATGTATCCAGAGAGACATGTGACACTTGGTTGACTGGGTTTTCCTTTTCTTTGTCTAAGATAAAGAGTCTGAGGCAGTTCTATAGTCTTAGCAGCTATGCCTCCTCCTTTGAATTCTCTTGTTCTCTATGTGGTAGCCAAGGCCATTGTTACATGAAATAACATAGCGCGAGTAGTCTTCTTTTTAAATGCTGTCTACTCTCTGTTCTGTTGTTGACCTTCCTTGCTTAGCTCCACATCTCTTTTCTGGTCACATCCAAATCTGGATCTCTTCCCCACCTCTTCCCTCCTGAGCCTCAGATGCTCCAAAACACAGAACAGATCATTCCTACATTCGTCTCTGCACTCTTAAAGACTGTTTTCATGAAACTGAGAAAACTTAAGCATTGATTCTTTACAGAATGTGTCATTATATGCTATGCATTCCCAAAACACAAGCCAACCAGGGGTTAGTTCCTGGAGCCTCCGGTGGTGCTCTGAGGCAGTCAGCTCCGCAGGAGCAATGACAGATTCTGAGCCTCAGGCAGAAAGTGAGTTGCTGTCTATACTGACATCCCCTTCAGTTCTTCCAATACTGCCATGACATGGCTGAGACTTTCTGTTATAATAATTCTAGAATACATGAGTCTTAATTTGCTTAATTATTTGAAAAGTCAGTTTTCCATCAGAGAGAACAACACTGGCTTTCCTTGAAGGTGTGTAATTAAGTACATGCTGCCCTGGCCTTGCGGAGACTAAATTTGTGTCACATAGGTTTGTACTACAGGGGCACCAAATAGTTTCAGTCAGAATAATTAGTGTTTCCCTGGAAAATAGTAGTGAAAAAAGGGCTTATCACCTCCGCCCCAGTCAGTCATTTATTTAACAATCTGCTGTGAATTGTAATGATAGTTTCTGAGAATCTACAAATGAATTAAAATCTAATCTGACTACAAAAACTCAAACCAGTACTGTGAGTCAAACAGCAGGGAGAAGAACACATGTTGCATATGAAAGGGAGTTTCCAGACCTGTAATAAAAGTTTGTTTTTGAACTGTGGCCTAGCATTCTTCCATTCTCTTTTTCCCTCTCTCCCTCCCTTCCTCCCACCCACTGTCATCCTTCCTTCTGAAATTTGTCTCTCACTCCCAAATTGCTCTAGACGTGCACCAAAAACTTACTGGATTTTAACATTTCAGTTCTTGATTTGAACCCTATGTCCTTGAAATGTGTCACACTCTGCCTTTACCTCCCTCTATAAATGTTCTTCCTGGTTCCCATGGTGATAAGTTCCCTGTCACAGGGTTCTTTTCTGTTAGGCATATACTTTGGGTCAGAATGAAAGTCTTGCTGTATTTCCCCAGCCTTCTTCCCTTCTTTACATCACAGATTTTTTTCTAAGTGGTCTCATCCCTCTTTTAGGTGGCTGCTCACTAGATGCCAATGCCCAGCCTTGCTCATTTTTTTTTTTTGAAGCTAACCTCACCATAGAACTACCCACCATCTTCCAGATCCCAAATGTGTGTGCCAGGAACAACTTACATATAACACTAAAACAGCCAAAGCTGTTTTTCTTCTCAATTTGTTATGTCTACTGAGTTTCTTTTTCTACCAAAGTACTCATTCCCCTTAGGCCTCCCAGGATAACAACCCAAGAAACTTCTGCACATCTCCCCATCTACAGAAACTATCTCTTGCTAGTTGTCAATTTTCTTTACTTTCCTCCCTTCCCACAACCACTCACTGCATTCAATATTCCTTCATCTTCCATCTGACAACGTTAGGTCCTATTGTTCTTGTACTAAATACAAATTTTCATTATTCATAAATTGACCTCTCATTAATTATCCAGTACACACACACACACACACACACACACACACACACACACTCACATACACACACACACACTACTAGCATTAAATTCTTAAGACATATTTTTCTACTTATACTTCCTCACAAATATAATCCTTAGTATATGAAAGGGCAATGAATTAATTATCCCTTTTTTTTTCTGATCACCACTCACTAGTTTGCTCTTCTGAACTTTGGAGGGTCGCCGGCCTTAGGAGTACCTAGGATAAAAATCTTTTTACATGTTCAGATGATGTCCTGAGCATCAGGTGACACAGGGATGGTTCATTGCAACTGACTGTTTTCTCTCTCACTTGAATGCTTAGACCATGTACTGTCTTGTGCCCTAATAATTTTAAAGTTAGAGAGTTCCTACAACTTAATTTATATTGGTTATTGAATGAATCAATGATGTCTAAGTTATCACTTGGACCTCCAGGGATAGAGCAGTAAACTCACGTTTAGGAATGACTATAGATTTCATAATCAAAATGAAGAAGTAGGTCTGTGGTAGAAGACCTCAGCTAGGCTTACCCCTGCAACATAAGACAAATGGAAGTAGGTAACTCATTGCAGCCATCCAGTGAGTCACACGTTTTTCTTTTCTGGTATGATAATCATATTAGATAATAAGCAGGATGGTTCACTATTTCATGGATGGAACTCCTCTTCATTGATCTTGCCATGCAGGAAAGAGAGCTAAGGCTGAAGGCTGTTCATTCTCCAGGACAGAAAGTGGTGAAATGAACATAGTTAGGTGGAAATAAAGGATTAGATTACTATTATTTCAGCCTAAATACCTCATCAGGATAGGCCAGGGAACAAAGACAGTCTAGGGATACCAAGAGACTCCTGGCAGAGGATTATTATACCATTGATGTTCAATCACAGACACTTTCTCCTTCAGTTTGTATTTTGTTAAGCTTGCGGGCCTGGGGCTGCCTCTGCTTTGCAGCCCCTTGACGTGATAAACATGTTATTTCCTTGAGATTTGCCCCGGGAGATAAACATTTCCGATTTTTTTTTTTCTCTTGCAAAGCCAAGAAAGCTAATAATTCCTGTGTCAGGCAAAGAAAAAAGTGAAAACTGATTCTATGTGATCTCTTACAAAAGAGGGAAAAAGGAAGAGATGATTCACCGCCAGCCGCGTGAATTGTCAGAGCTCTCTGAAGATCATTTGAAATAGAGCTGTCCACCCGGCTATAAATAATGGCAACAGACAGTAATTTGCATGGATTAAGCTTGTTAGCATTCATCAATTTATGCATTTTAAAATACTCCCAAATTCTTGATCCAGAGTGTCTCTTTGTAGTGAAGGATTGATAGTGGGAGTTAAGGAATCTGATGAATTTAAAACTCAGATGAGAAAAAGCAAAGCCAGCTTGATCTAAACTGAGATACCATTAGTAGTTACCATAAATCAAGTCATGTTTATAGTGAGGATACAGTTGAATTACCATCTGGACTTTTTAACCTCGACATGTATTTCCGAATCATTCCCTAATATTAGAAGTAAACTTAACCCTTCTTTTCATCTCGAGTTTGCCTGGATACCAGTCAGTTCTCTCCAAGAGAAATGACCTGATGGTTGAAGGAGGCAGAATGTCATGTGTGGCATGAACTTGGATGGAGTGGCCAAACTCTTGTGTACTATTAAGCTATAAAAGAAGGGAAACATACTTAGCTTCAAAAGTAAAGTCAGGATGGGGGGGGGGGTGTGAAACAGGAAGTCGGTAAGCTGAATGCTTAAGTTTGAGTATATAAAGGAGGTTTGAGCTTATAATCGTCAAATCGTTCCACTGACTCCTGCTTGTGTAGCTATAGACAGTCTTGACTATGGAGAAAAATCCACCTAGATTTTTACAGCTAACAAAAAATCCTAAGTAAATAACTAAACAATTCTCAACAAGCCAGTTATGTGTACGAACCATGTTTGGCCTCAGGTTGCTTTAGAGTTGACTTTTTTTTTTTCTTTTACAGGAAGAAAAAATGAAAAGAAAACAAAAAAAAAAAGCAACCTCAAAATATGCAGTCCTTTTTTTTCTGTAATGTCCAGATTTTTACAAACTCCAAGTCAGAATATACCAGCTGCTCCAGTACCCAGGAGGGTGTTTGACCTCAATCAGGTAGATTGCCATGGAGAAAAAGGGTGGCTATGTACTGGGAAGCAATTGTGGGAGACTCTAGCTGAACTGGGATACATTTCCTTTTTTTGTTTATTTTTTATTTTTTATATTAATTACAGTTTATTGACTTTTTATTCCAGCTGTAGCCTCCTCCCTAAAAACCTCCCAAATCTGCCCTCCCTCCCTTATCTCCTCCCATGTCCCTCTCCAAGTTCACCTATATGGAAGGTCCTCCTCCCATTCCATCTGACCCTAGGCTGTCAGGCCTCATCAGGACTGGCTGCTTTGTCTTCCTCTGTGGCCTGGTAAGGCTGCCCCCCCCCCTGAGGGGGAAGTGATCAAAGAGCCAGCCACTCTTGTTGAGCCACTCAGTCTCTGAGTTTATGTCAGAGACAGTCCTTTACTAGGGACCCACTTGGAGACTGAGCTGCCATGGGCTATATCTGTGCAGGGGTTCTATGTTATATCCATGCATGGTGTCTGGTTGGAGTATCAGTCTCAGAAAAGACCCAGATTTCTTGGTTCTGTTGTTCTCCTTGTGGAGCTCCTGACCCCTCCAAGTCTTTCTATCTCTCCCTTCTTTCATAAGATTCTCTGTACTCTGCCTGAAGTTTGGCTATGACTCTCAGCATCTACCCTGATACTCTGCTGGGAAGAGTCTTGCAGAAGCCCTCTGTGGTAGGCTCCTGGCCTGTTCCCTGCTTTCTCCATCTTCCGATGTCTGTCCTGTTTGCCTTTCTGAGTGAGGATTGATCATCTTACTAAAGGTCCTCCTTCTTGCTTAGCTTCTTTAGGTGTACAGATTTTAGCATGTTTATCCTATACTGTATGTCTAACATCCACATATAAGTAAGTATATACCATTTGTGTCTTTCTGCTTCTGGGATACCTCATTCAGGATGACCTTTTCTAGTTCCGACCATTTGCCTGCAAATTTCATGATTTCCTTGTTTTTAATTGCTGGGTAGTATTCCATGTGTAAAAGTACCACAATTTCTGTATCCATTTCAATGTTAAGGGACATCTGGGTTGCTTCCAGGTTCTGGCTATTACAAATAAAGCTGCCACAAACGTGGTTGAGCAAATGTCCTTATTGTATACTTGAGCATCTTTTGGATATATGCCTAGGAGTAGTATAGCCCGATCCTGGGGAAGCACTATTCCTAATTTTCTGAGAAAGCACCAGATTGCTTTCCAGAGTGGTTGTACAAATTTACATTCCCACCAGCAATGGAGGAGGGTTTCCCTTTCTTCACAACCTCTTCAGCATGTGTTCTCACTTGAGTTTTGGATCTTAGCCATTCTGATGGGTGTAAGATGAAATCTCAGGGTCGTTTTGATTTGTACCTCCCTGATGGCTAAGGACGTTGAACATTTCTTTAAGTGTTTCTCTGCCATTCTATATTCCTCTACAGAGAATTCTTTGCTTAGCTCTGTACCCTGTTTTTTAATTGGATTACTTGATTTGTTGCTTTTTAATTTCTTGAGTTATTTATATATTCTGGATGTTAGACCTCTATCAGCTATAGGGTTGGTGAAGATCCTTTCCCAGTCTGTAGTAGGCTATCATTTTGTTCTGATGACAGTGTCCTTTGGTTTACAGAAGCTTTTCAGTTTCATGAGGTACCACTTATTGATTGTTGTTCTTAGAGCTTGTGCTATTGGTGTCCTGTTCAGGAAGTTGTCTCCTGTGACAATGAGGTCAAGGCTCTTCTCCACTTCTTCTTCTAACAGATTTACTGTGTCTGGTTTTATATTGGGGTGTTTGATCTATTTGGACTTTAGTTTTGTGCAGGGTGATAAATATGGATCTATTTGTTACTAAGAAGCTGGTGCTTCGGGGGCTAGCGTGTAAGTCAGAACATTATCTAAACCAGTGGTGCTGAACCTGAGGGGTGTAACCCCTTTGAGTATTGAACACCCTTTCACAAGGGTTGCTTAAGACCACTGGATATTCACATTATCTGTAAATATATAGACTATGCTTAGTGTAGGCCAGCGGTTCTCAACCGTCCTAACACTGTGACCCTTTAGTACAGTTCCTCATGTTGTGGTGACCCCAACCATAAAAATCATTTCCTTGCTACTTAGTAACAATACTTTTGCTATGGCTATGAATTGTAATGTGAATATCTGATATTCAGGATATCTGATATGTTAGGTTTTAAAGGAGTCACAACCCATAGGTTGTGATCTTCTGAAATAGAGTGCAATGTATAGGGTGGCTCATTTTTCTGATTTTATATGTGAACTTGTTGTTATGTGCATATCCACTACTATACACTGGCAGTGCCATTACTGATAGGAAAATTTTGGTAGGAAAACGCAGAAGCCACCAATGATAGCTATTTAATTGAGGAAACGTGTGTTGGGTCTCCATTTCATCTTTGAAATCTTATTTCCCCACTGTTTGGCGTAAATAAGAAAATTTAGCATCGCACTTTGACTCATGAGCTATCCAAGTGTCTGTCAGTGGACCTCAGCTCCAGGCAGCAGAAGTATTCTCTTTTGTCTGAAGACTTCCTATAGAAAGACAAGTTGATTCCTTAACTGCTTTCAAAGGTTGTCATGATAAACTTCTTTGTGTCCTCTCTGCTTTAGTTTTGAGGCAAAGGTTTTTCATGGAGTCCTTATTATAAGTGACCTAGCATTTCGTTCCGGGGCTGTGCTCAGAACTTTTTTTTCTTTAGTGTCTGGCAAGCTGGCTGCCATTTCCTCTCCTTCTCTTTCCTGAATTTACCTCAACCCAAGTTCCAGGCTTTTGTTGTAATACTTTTCTCCCTTCCGCTCTTGTATGCCCTGTGTCACATTATCTGCAAAAGGTTGCAACCAACTTCCCCTCACTTTGGACACAGGAAAGGGAAATGAAGAGGGGACAAGAGGCTGAGCTGATTCTAGAGGTCAGGGGTGGGGGTGGGGGTGGCCCATCTGTCTCAATGGCTCTCTCTGAAGTGTGGGCTTCCCTTTGTTGATGATCCATTGCTATTGTGCAGAGAAGCTTTTAATAGCCGTCAGCAGAGTTGACTAAAAGGCAAGGCAAAGATGAAAAACACTTGGTAAAAAGCCTACCTGTGTACATGCATCTGGATGTGACAGGCGTTGGCTCATTTTCTGAAATAACATTCCCGAAAATTTTCTCATCAGCCCCAGGACCACCCATTCTTATGTTAAATTCTCATGGTATCTCATTAAAATCAAAATTATTTCACTATTTTTTTTTTAGGTGAGAAAACTGAATATGGAGATTGGAAAAAGACTGGCATATTTCATATTTACCATTCAAAATGTATGCTCTGTCATGCTCACCTGACTTCACTTTTTGCTCTTACTGTCTCAGCACATCTTCCCCCACCCCTCCCTCACAGGCACAGAAAATCAAATCTTTCAATCTAGGACAACTTTGCCTCATCAGAAGGGCAGCAGGATTATCTTTTGCATTTAAATTATTCTCTTCTGGTGTAGCAGGCTAATTAATGTGTGTATTTCCGTTCTTCCAACCCAGAGATACTTGCACGATGGCTCTCAAGGTGCCTGCACATCTTTCTTTTGCAACCCTTGCCTCTTCCAGACCTTAATTTCTGTAATTAGACTCTTCTGCTCCACTGTCTCCGCAGGGCTGATGGTAGCATTATGACTCCTTCTTCCGGTTTATGGTGATTACAAATGGGACCTTAGAGTCATATTGAAGGTGGAAACAGCTCTAACAAGGCCTAGCATTCCGGAGTGCCATGTTTGACGTGGTGTGGGGACAAGGCCTGTTAAAAGGGGCATTCTAAACAGAGGGCCTTTGCTTCTCAAAATAATTGAGAAGATGCTTTGAAAGTACAAGAGTAGATTAATGGGTACACAAAAGCCTTTGATTTCTTAGCACTTTGTAAGTGTCAGAACTAATGGAATAACACATCAAAGGTAAGATTTGCCTTCAGAAGGGAGGGCTGTCTAAACATGAGCAAGTACGAAGGCAGAAAGAAATTAGTCTGTGCAGAGATGTCATAACCAGGCCCAGTGCTGGCTCCAGGCCAGAAGTGCAGTCCATAACCCAGAGCGCTGATAGTGGCCAACAGCTAGCAGAGCGGTAGGGTGCAGAGGGTTACATAAAAAAATAAAAGAAAAAAAAAAGCATAGAGGGGTAGGGACACCGAAAAAGAGACAGAGGCAGTAAATCAGATAAAGGGAAAAGAGCATGAGGACAGAGAAGAGTTCGTGGTACATCTTCTATACGTGTAAAAAGTTGTCCCTTGCTCATGGTACATGGTGTAAGCATTAATCCAGTATAATATTTAGGTGGCCTGTTCTACATGGCACACCAGAAGACAGTATCTGAACTTCTGTCCAGTTCAGTGAACAGACTACATCTGAGGCCTTGGGCATCTGAGTTCGCAAACCAAAGAGGCATATAAATGTTCCTTCCTGCAGCTGTAAGGAAAGCAAACGCAGAAGAGAGCCCTGAGAGACTGACCAAACTATAGCCTGCCATACCTTCAAGTCTGAGAGTGGCATGACTGGACCCAATGGCAGCCATCTTAGGAATGCAGAAGGAAACACTCTACACTTCTCCGAAAGCTATAGAAGTCTCTGCTATCGAAAGGTAAGTTCTTTCTTAGCTCTCCACTATTTCTATCTCTTTATTCCCCATTCTTAACCTCCCTTCGGAGGTGGAACCTTAACTTTTTGTTTTCTTGCTGAAATTAAATAAAAAAAGCACATCAGCAGAATTTACAAAGATTTCCCTTCCACTTCGGTAATAATTTATACTCATTGGAGAGAATTTGGAAAAACATAAAAATATAAAATAAAAGCCAACCTGTCTCCTTTTTTTTTTTTTTTTTGTTTAAGACTGGGTCTCTCTTTGTAGTCCTGGCTGTCCTAGAACTCATTTTGTAGACGTGGCTGGCTTCCAACTCAGAGATCTGCCTGCCTCTGTCTCCCGAGTGCCCCAGTTGAAGGTGTATGCCACTACCGTGCAGCATCATCACAGCACAGCTCTACCCCTTAATTTATCATGCCCAAACTTTAGAGCATTTGACTGGCTTAATGGGAAGTGGGTTTGAATAAACTTGGAGTTTATCCTACTTCAGCCTCTCACTATTAGTAGGCCTCAGGGCTGGTGTGGTGGCCGGCTACTTGGGAAGCTGGAGATGATAATGACTTTGAGGTGAGACCTTACTTCAGAAATGTGTGTACCAGTGGGTTTCCAAGAAAAGTCCAGAGGACTTTCGCATTTGTGCCGCAAGACTCACGTGACGATAACAACTGTCAGTCAAATAACTGTCTGAAAAAAACACTCAAATGTTTTAGTTGCCAATTTCAACCTCATACATAGGCTATCCAGTTAAGTAGGGAGCTGAGAAAATAAATGTTTTTGTAATGCTAGTTAAATTTCCCCCAAGATATTTTTCAGAGTTAAATTACATATAGAATTTTGCATGTTTTATTTTTTTATTTTTTATTATTTTTTACACTTTATTCACTTTGTATCCCCCCATAAGCCCCTCCCTCCTCCCCTCCCGATCCCACTCTCCTTCCTCCTTCTTCATGCATCCCCCTCCCCAAGTCCACTGATAGGGGAGGTCCTCTTCTTCCATCTGATCTTAGTCTATCAGATCACATCTGGAGTGGCTGCATTGTCATCTTCTGTGGCCTGGTGAGACTGCTCTCCCCTCAGGGGGAGGTGATCAAAGAGCAGGCCTATCAGATTGTGTTGGAGGCAGTCCCTCTTCCCATTACTATGTAACCCACTTAGACACTAAACTGTCATAGATTACATCTGCGCAGGGGTTCTAGGTTATCCCCATGCGTGGTACGTGGTTGGAGTATGGGTCTCTGGGAAGACCCATATTTTATAAAGCATTGTAGCACAAATTCTCTGTCGACCGTGACCACAAAACTCTGTGTGATAGCTGTATAACACTTTTCAAAAAAAAAAAGTTATGGTCATTAATTATTGGACTTTTAAGTTTTTTGAAAAAAATAGAGCATTGTAAATGTAATGAAAGAAAATGGGGTTTTATGGCTGCAAATGTGTGAGGAAGCTCAGTGTCTCCTCATCCAGCCCTGGACACATGAGGGTGAGATCAACTCCCTATGAGAAAGCAAAGTGGTCTATGCAGGAGGTCAGCTATAGCCCTTGTTGGCTGAGCAATACTCCTTTAAATTGCATGATTTTTTTTCTGTTAGAATAGCACACTTGTAACTCAGTTTGGACAAGGAAGGTATTCAAAGTGGGCTTTGTCACAGCTTTCCTGCTTAGATAATACTGTTCAAATTCCTTATAAGAAAAACCCTTTACATAAATGGTCTTAGACATTTTTTCTAATGTTTGTTCTGTTTTATGGATATACCCTACTATAATAAAACAGCCAGGTTTGATGTAATAAATTGTTTTCTTTAGTTCCCCCTGCCCCCGGTGCATTTTACTCAGAAATAAACATATTTCTAACTATAACATGAATGGATATGAATATTTTCTCAGGTCAAATTTCTGGGAAAGAAATGCTACATAAATGATACACATAGTGTAATTCGGGAAAAAAACCTAAATTACAGCTCTCCCGGTAAACATGATCATATATGTGTCGTACATAGACACACAAAATACATAGACTGGTTTGAAAATAGGTGTACTGCACATGTGTAAAAAGTTGTATTGCACATCTGTGCTAAACTTAAGTACCAATTCTGACAAGTAGTTTACTCTTTAGTACATTGGTAAAATAGCATACATTTATTTCTTTACGTTGAATTATTCTGATATCCATAGAATTAACTTTAACACAGAGTGATACTTTCTGAATAGGCTACTGACTTATTTATCAATTTTACGAAGTTGGGTTTATACTTATATTCACATGTGCTTAATTTGCTAATGATTTTTCAGTTCTTTGAGACATAGAGGTAGCAATAATAGGCATCTGATTCTTCCATTTTGGAATTCTGCTAGGCCGCTAGTCCACAGCAACAATGATTTCTTCCCCGAAGTTTGAGTAGTTCTACATGCATACACATAAACATAAATGTTTATAAGGCAGTTCAGGATCATTTAATGGAACAATAGGAGTTCTTCCTTCATTGGGAGTATGACCTCTCCAACCACAGGCTTTTACACTAGTTTATGATACCAGCCATGAGTACATTGGCCCTAAATCCAATCAGGAATTAAGTGGTTGCATCCATAGCAGTTGTGCTACAGTTACACCAGTGGGCCTATCGTCTTTGTAGTACAAACTGAAACAGAGCAGGACTATTAGTGACAAATTTTCCGTCAGCCATTTTGAGGTTATCCACATACTGAGTAGACTCCATTTATCAGGAATACATGCTATCCCATACTGTGGAGAAAAAAAAAGTGGCCATTTTCAGTTTATTCCACACCCCGCCTAAGATGTTCCATTCTCAGAAGGTTCAGCCTTCATTGCATGCCTTAATATTGACCACAGAGAGCATATAGCCATCATTTCAGCAAGGAAGTCAGCCTCCTCATACCAAATGGAGAGGCGGCCATATCACGGTTGCCCACAAACATTCTTCATTCTCAAAAAATTAGGTTTCAGGTACATATATTGCCACAACCATAGAGACCCCGCAACCACCCTTCCACAACTCACCTTTGTTCTGTCAGTTTCTATTCAGTGCCAATTGTGCTGTGTAACTTTTCCTGGGGAGACAGCAATAAAGATCTATTCATCCCAGGTAGGGCAACAATGATTGTCAAAGAAACAGTTCCACATATGTCTAACTTACTAAAACAATGAGTTTACCATTTACTGGAGACGGAATAATTCGGCGATGGCATCATCCCTGAAAAGCTCATCATCCAGAATGGGTGGTAACCCGTGAAAGTAGTATTCCTAGAGCTTCCTGCACGACCCACAGTCAGATACATCAGAAAAGTCTCCTCCTTCAGTAACTGTTTAATATTTTATACCTATGGTTAAGGGCCTCATGTACCTTGTAATGCCCATAAGGTTCTTGAGCTTTGTAAAATCTGTTTACTTCCTACGTCTCCTGAGTCTACCATCAGGAAACAATGTTTCAGTTCAGAGGAAGCAGCTACATACTACACAACAACAAGAAAGATGAGATTGAGTCTGGATAAAGTAAAATGCTAGAGTAAACAGAGCCTTTCTCATTCCCATAAAAATCTGAACATGTCAGTATTTTGTAATTGAAAGAGAAGGCATACTTTTTTTTTTTTTGGTATTAAAATGTTTCAACAGGTCAGAACCCTAGGAATCAATTTTGTCTTTCTGCCATTGGAACATGGGAATCAAACTTAGATCTTCAGACTTGGCTACAAGTTCCTCTATTAATTAAGCCATCTCATTGGCCCTCTCAACCTTTCTTAAGCTTCAGAGCAATAAATATTTATTAAAATAAAAATTAATAAAAATTAAAAAATAATAAAAAAACCCTCAGAGGTAGACTACAATATAAGTAAATCTTCAATGGTTCCTCAGAAGTGTCCCACTGTGCTTTTCAACAGGTTATATCTCTGCAGATGGGCTTACTGTTGCTATTGGTACCACTGATTAAGATAGTCCCGACCACATGAACTTGCACCCTTTTTGCATATCTGCAAGATTTAGCTGCAACGGTTCTCTTAATGATTGCTTAGAATATGTCTAACAACATAACATTTTAAAGAAGAAGATACAGGGACAAAACTGTCCCCAGCCTGTGACAAGCTACAGAATCACTTCAGGCCTCACTCATGTTCAGTGGACTCTCGACACGAAACTCCACCCACAGCACTGGAATGGCAGAGGAAAATCTTACAAAGGATGCCGGAGGCTCTCCATAGCATTGTCATTCCAACACCTGAGATGACTCAAGGCAGGGGAGGGGTCACTCCCAGTTGTACATCAGGTTAGAAATAAAGCTGAGAGCATCCTAGCCTGGGGCTCTGTCCATTGTACCACTGATCTCCTCTCAAGGCCCTCCCTAACATTCAGTCATACAAAAAGGTGTAAGAATTGAGGGAAAGAAGCCATTTTTGGTTTTACAGGCAAAAGCAAATTGCCATAATTCCCCTCAACTCTCTGGAAATGTGGACAATAATGTATTCTTGATAACAATGCAGATATTAGCCCTGGGGCTCCATCTCCCTTAGTCTGTATGAAGAGCTCTCACACTAGACCAGGCCATGTGTTTCATTTGCATGGTGGTGTGTTACTTCACATTTTCTCTGGGATCCTGCCTGCTGTTCTTGCCATATCTCTTTTGTGTGTGAAATCATGGAGCACACCGCAGTCTGCCGATACACTGGCAGACAGAACAGAAATTGAACCAACCCCTAGGAGCATTAGCTTCAACCCTGGGAACCCCCAGCATATCCTGGCAGCTGCTAGCAAGCCTTGTGCCTTACATGCCTTCCAGGGATTTCCCAGGAATGTGCTTCTTAAGAGAAACATTTATGAAATCTACCCACGGCGCAAACCTAACGTTGGTGAGTGGTTTCCCATACACCGTGCAGGAGCTTTGCACACTTCTATAAAGCAATAGCAGTGACTAATCTATAAAAAGAGACATGCTGAGAGAGAAGCTCTGAGCAGCGAGGAAGAAAATCCAAGCCTGCTGGAGAGAGGAACATGGGGGGGGGGTTCTGACTCTCCATTTCCCTCCTTGTTCTGCTAGTGAGAAATCACTCCCGGTAGTAAGATTTGAAGTATCTGGGAATCTGTTTTAGCTGGAGACTAGGAAACTCATCCAAAAATATGGTTCTGGCATATAAAGAGCAGACACAAAAACCTGGTGCAATTCAAGGGAGGGGGAAAAAACACATTAAATCATCCTCAAGTGGCTGCAAACCACGGGATAATTAAAGTGCCACTTTGCACATGTTAAGTAAAAAGAAACACTAGAAGTTACTGGCCATTTCTATTCAAGGAAAAACAAAATCAGTGCATTGAGAACAGTGCTCATTAATCAGTCGAATCTGGTGAAGTTGCAGTGGTTCATTAGAAAGAAGCCATCTCTGCACTGTGAAAACCTGGACACATTCACACCATTTTTATCCAGAAACATGAGGCAGGTATGATATCTTCAATACTCCAGAATACAAAATGTTCCAAAACTCTCAAGGTTTCTCAACACTATTATTGTTCTATCAGTGGTAAGTTCCATACCTTACTTTACCTTGCCATAAAATATAACATGCACCAGTAAGCTTATGTTGCCAACAGGTCAGTGTTGTGACATACTGAGGCCAGTGATGGCTAGGCTCTTAGTGTCTCCCTGGCCCTTATCTCCCTCCCCCCTACACCCAAGCAGTCAGCATAGCAGCTTTTGGCCCTCCAAGAGCCAGCCAGCAAGAAGAGAGTTTTCTGGTCATTTTGAAGTTTATTTCTCTATGTTCTACATCTAAAGTAAGTAGTATCTTCAGCAATAGATATGATGGGAAAGCCAGAGCAATAATAATTATTTTTGTTATTGCTGAGTACCTCTGAGACTTCTCTGCCCAATAATTCATAGAGAAATAACCTGTGTCTGACACTGAAATTTATTAACCCATTTTAATAACCCGTGTCTTCTGGAAGCAGCACTGTTCACTTCTTTTGACACTTCTGTTCTAACTTTCTCTCTCTCTTTCTCTCTGTATGTGTGTGTGTGTTTACAACATAGTGGAGTCAAACCACTCCCTTCCCCAAGCTCCCTCTCTTCACTTTAATACTATCATTATACTTTCATGTCTCCTGTGTTCTAATAATATCCTCTCTAAATTAATTGTTTTCTTGGAATGAAAGATCAAATTTTGCTATGCATCTTTTTCATAGACTCCACTTTTTGGTTAATCTTTCTTAATTTTATTAAAAATAGATGCCTTTCTCATACAATATACTCTGATTATATTTTCTTCTTCCTCTACTTCTCCCAGCTCCTCCTCACAACCCTCCACTCTAGATAAACTCCCTTTTTGTTTGTCATTAGAACAGAACAGGACTCTAAGAGAACAGCCAAACATCACAAAGTAAAATATAAGCAGATGAAGGGAAAGCTATCATATTGAAGTTGGACATGGCAAACCAACAGGAATAATCTTAAGATCACGGATTAGTCAGGGACCCACTTGTTCTGGTGGTCAGAAGTCCCATAAAAACACCAAGCTAATAGCTGTAAAATACATGCAGAGGACCTGGCTCAGATCCATGCAGGCCCTGTGCTTGTTGCTTTAGTCTCCATGAGCTCATATTCTTCTTACTTAGTTAAAATCAGAGGGCCTTGCTCTCCTGGTGTTCTCCATCCCCTCTGGCTCTTACAGTCTTTATGCCTCCTTTTCTGAGGGAATGCTTGAGCTCTGAGGGGAGAGATTTGATGCAGACTGCCCAATTATACTCTCTCTACACATAACATCTAGCTGTGAGTCTCTGTATCTATTCCCATGTGCTGCCAGAGGAAACCTTTCTGATGGTGACTGGATAAGGCACCGATCTATACGTATAGCAAAATATCATTAGAGGCCATTTTATTGACACTTTATTTTTTGTTTGGTGTTTAGACCATTAGTGTTTGGTTTTATTGTAGTCTCTGAGCTACCTAGTTTTGTGGTTTTGGTTACCCAAGCATTGTTAGGCATGTGTTTCCTTTCATTGAGTAGACCTTTCATCAAATCAGATTTTGGTTGGCTACTCCCATAATTTTTGTGCCACCATTGCCCTAGCATATTTTGTAGGAAGATTATAGGTCAGAGATTTTGTGGCTAGTTTGGTGTCCATGTTTCTCTTTTAGTAGTCTGCAGAGTACCTTCCTTCACCAGAGACTGAACGCAGAGGTGAAGGCTCCATCTAGGCACCAGCTCAATTTCTCCATGTTCAATGGTTTGTGTGGGTGTTGTTCTCAGCAATGGTGATCCATTGTCAATTTGTAGAGACACCCTGGGTTGTTTGGGGATTTTCATGGCACCCCCTTAATCAACAACTTAATTGACAGCAACCAATTCCTGCCACTGGAAGCCTCTGGCAACATGACATGGCCATGTAAGACTCCATGTTCCCTTTTGCTATGAGTCTTCATTAGAATCACCTTCATATATTCCATAAAGTTTCCGCTCAACTGGGTTTCTGTACTACCCCCAAATATGCACCTCACAATTCCAGCCATCTCTCCTCAAACTCTCTCCTTCCATCCCACCTCCCTCCACCTCCCAGTATGCCCATAAAATCTGTTCAATTTTCCCCTCCCAGAGTGATCCATGCAGCCCACCCCACCCATCCTTTTTACCTAACGTATCTAGGTCCATTAAGTGTTGCTTGGTTATCATTTACTTAACTGCTCATATCTGCTTATTAGCAAATAAACATCATATTTATTATTACGGGCTTGAGATACCTCAGTCAGGATAATTTCTTCTACTTCCATTCATTAGCCTGCAAATTTCACGATGTCATTGCTTTTTAACAGCTGAGTATCACTCCATTGTGTGAATGTACATCGTTATCTTTGTCTGTTCTTCTGTTGAGGGACATCAAGGTTGTTTCCAGTTTTTTCCAACTATGAATAAAACAGCAATTGACATAGTTGAGTAAGTGTCCTTGTGGTAGGATGGAATGTCCTTTGCATTTATGTTCAAAAGTGGTAGAGCTGGGTCTTGAGGTAACTTAATTCCTAAACTTTCCAAGGAAATGTCTTATTAATTTCCAAAGTGGCTGTACAAGTTTGCACCCTCATCACCAGTGGAGGAGTGTTCCCTTTGCTCTACATCCTCACCAACATGAGCTGGTATTATTGTGTTATTGATATTAGCCATTCTGACAGGTATAAGATGAAATCTCAAAGTAGTTTTGATTAGCGTTTTTTGATGTCTAAGGATATTGAATATGTCTTTAAGCTTTTTTCAACCATTTTGAGTTTCCTCTATTGAGAATTTTCTATTTAGAGCTGTACCACTGTACCTCATTTTTAATTGGGTTATTCGGTTTTCTGGTTTCTAGTTTCTTAAGTTCCTTATATATTTTTGATATTAGTCCTCTATCAAAAGTGTTGTTGGTTGAAATCTTTTGCCATTACTGCTGCTTTGTCCTATTGACAGTGTCCTTTGACTTTCAGAAGCTTTTCAATTTCTTGAGTCTTATTTATTAAATGTTGGTTTTGGTGCCTGCACTAAAGTGTTCTGTTCAGAAAGCCAGCTCCTATATCAATGTGTTCAGGTTCTTCTCCACTTTATCTTCCATCAGGCCCAGGGTATCTTGTTTTATGTTGAGATCTTTGATCCATTTAGACTTGAGTGAGAAGTATGATTATATTGCATTCTTCTACAAGGAGGCATCCAACTTGTCCAACACCATTTGTTGAAGATGCTTTCCAGTGTGTGTTTCTGGCTCCTTGACAAATAAAATCAGGTGTCCATATGTGTGTGGATTTATGTCTCGGTCTTCCATTTGATTCCGTTGATCAGTGTATCTGTTTTTATGCCAGTAGCATCCGACTTTTATTACTATAGCTCTGTAGAACAACTTGAAATCAGGAATGGTGAGACCTCCAGCAGTTCTTTTATTATTCAGAATTGTTTTACCTATCCTGTGATTTTTTGTTTTTCCATAGGAAATAAAAAAATTGTCCCTATCAGTGAAGTGGGGTAGGGGCATGGGAGGGGATGAGGGAGGGAAGGTGGGAAGGCAGGATTGGGAGGGGATGAGGGTGAAGCTACAGCTGGGATACAAAGTGAATAAACTGTAATAAATAAAAATTATATTTAAAAGTTTTTAAAAAGAATTGTTCTCTCAAAATGTGTAAAGAATTATATTGGAATTTTTATAAGGATTTCTTTCAATCTATAGAGTAAAAAACTTCATAAAATTTCATAAAATGGCCATTTTTACTATGTTAATCTTACCAATCCATGAGCATGAGATATCTTTCAATCTTCTGATATCTTCTTCAATTCAAAGACTTAAAATTTCTGTCGTAGAACCCTTTCGCTTGCTTGGTTAGAGTCATCCAAATTATGTTATATTATTTGAAGCTATTGTGAAAAGTGTTGTTTTCCTGATTTCTTTCTCAGTCAGTTTGTTGTTTGTAAAAGAAAGAGTAGCGTTTTTTTTCACTTAAACTTATATTTTGCTACTTTGCCAAATGTGTTTATCAGCTGTAGGAGTTCCCTGGTGGGATATTTAGGGTGACATGTATACTACCATATCATTTGCTTTGACTTCCTTCTCAAATTTTATCCCCTTGATAGCCCTCAGTTGTCTTATTGCTTTAGCTAAACTCTCAAATACTGTATTGAATAGATATGGAAAGAGTAGATAACTTTTTCCTGTCCCTGATTTTAGTGTAATTGCTTTGAGTTTCTTTCCCTTTAATTTGATATTGGCTGTTTGCTTTACGTTGTCTTTATTATGTTTATGTATGTCCGTTTTATCCTTAATATCTTTAGGACTTTTATTGTGAAGGGGTGTTGGATTTTGTCAAAGAATATTTCTGTATTTAGTAAGATGATCATGTGGCTTTTTTTCAATTTGTTTATATGGTAGTTACATTTATTGATTTTTTATATAGTGAATCATCTATGCATCTTTGGGGTGAAGACTCTTGATCGTGGTGGATGACATTTTTGATGTGCTCTTGGATTTGGTTTGCAAGTATTTTATTGAGTATTTTTGCTTCTGTGTTCACAAGGGAAATTGGTTTGTAATTCTTTTACTTAGTTGAGTCTTTATGTATGCTGTTTAGGTATCAGGGTAACTGTGGTCTCATAAAATAAATTGGTCAATGTTCCTTCGGTTTCTATTTTTTAGAAAAAATATTGAGAAATATTGGTGTTAACTCTTCTTTGAAAGACTGGTAGAATTCTGCATTAAAACTGTAATGTCTTGGGCCTTTTTAGTTGGGAGATTTTAACGAATGCTTCTAGTTCATTAAGGGCTATAGGTCTATTTAAATTGTTTATCTAATCTTGATTGAACTTTGGTAATTGTACCAATCAAGACAATTATCCAAATGGGATGAATATTGGAAGAGGGAGAAAACAGGAAACAGGAAAGGAGCCTACCACAGAGCGACTCTGAAAGACCCTACCCTGTAGGGTATCAAAGCATATGCTAAGACTCACAGCCAAACTAATGCAGGGAATCTTATGAAAGAAGGGGGAAATAGAAAGACATGGAGGGGACAGTTGCTCCACAAGGAGAAAATATGGGCCCAGGGGTCTTTTCTGAGACTAATACTCCAACCAAGAACCATGCATGGAGATAACCTAGAACCCCTGCACAGATGTAGCCCATGACAGTTCAGTCTCCCAGTGGGTTCCCTAGTAATGGAAAGAGGGGCTGTCTCTGACATGAACTCAGTGGCTGGCTCTTTGATCACCTCCCCCTGAGTGGGGGGCAGCCTTACCAGGCCACAGAGGAAGACAATGCAGCCAGTCCTGATGAGACCTGATAGGCTAGGGTCAGATGAAAGGGGAGGAGGACTCCTCTATCAGTGGACTGTGGGAGGTCATGGGAGGAGAAGAGGGAGGGATTGGGAGGGAACAAGAGAGGGAGCTACAGCTGGGATACAAAGTGAATAAACTGTAATTAATAAAAAATAAGTTAAAAAAGTTTAATTCCATAAAAAAAGAAAATTATCATTTCTTTTAGATTTTTCAATTTGGTGGAGTGCAGGTTTTTAAAATATGTCTTTATGATTCTCTGAATTTCCTCTGTATCTGTAAGGGAATTATTCATTCCCTCCAATTTTTTGTTTATGTTCTTCTAAATTGCTATAGGAGATTTATTCATTTCCTCCAATTGTTTGTTTGTGTTTTCCTGAATTTCTTTAAGGGATTTATTAATTTCTCTATAAGGACTTTTATCACCTTCATATAGTTGGTTTTGGGGTCTGTTTCTTGTGTTTCAGCTCTGTTGGAATATTTTTAAGGCCTGATGCAGTAAGAGAGCTGGGCTGTAGTGAAGACATTCTGCGCTGGCTTTTATTGATTGTGTTATTACACTGGCATCTAGGCATTCGGGTTTGGGTTGATTACAGGTCTGCATGCTGATTTCCAGGTTTGCCTGTATTGTATGTGTCCACTGTTTCTAGGTTTCTGTTTCCTCTCTGGAATTTTGGAGAATGTGATGGCTGTATTTAACCTGTCTTACTGGCCTGCTTAGCTCATATGATAACAGGGACTGCCTGCTGGTGTTGAAGGCTGGGGTACTGGGATAAGTTGGGGGAAAGAATGTTGAGGAAGAAAGTCTTTATGATCTGTTTTACTAAAATTCTGCAATAAATCCATCTGATCCTAGATAGTTAGTAGTTAGGACAATCTTTATTACTGCTTCAATCTTGTTATTCTGTTAATGTTTAAATCACTTTTTGCTTTAATTTTGGAATGTCATATGTATTTATAGATCCAACCACTTCTTTGGTTTTTCAAAATTAGTGGAATCAAGTTTCTTAAAGTATACTCTTATGATTTTCTGAATTTTACCAATATATAATATTTCGTGATATATAATGTATAAATTTCTATTATTAATTTTAATAACTCGGATATTTTCTTTGGTTAGCTTCTAAGGTTTTGTCAATCTGGTTTACCTTTCAAAAGTTTTATTTTTTTCTTTGTATTGTTTTATTTTCTTTTTAATTCATTAATTTCTGCTGTGGTTTTGATTACTTTTTCTTACGTAATACTTTTGGGTCTAGTTTGTTTTTGTGTATCATTATCACTAAGACACTAGTTTTTTCCTATGTTTTGTTTCCATTTGCATTCATTTCTAGAATTTTTAAAAATTTTCTTTGCTTTCTTGTTTTTATTTTATTTTATTTGTTTTCTTAGAGAATTGATTATTATTCAATAGTATAGATTATTCTCCATGAGTTTATACACTTTCCACAGTTTCTATTGATGTTTAAAGCAATACATATATTGTTGTAATCCAATACCATGGAGGATGTTATGTGAATTTTTCTGAATTTGTCGAGAGTTACTTGTGTCTTAATGTGTGGTTAGTTTTGGAGAAAGTTCCATGGGCTGCTAAAAGTATTCTTTATTGTTTGTGTGGAATGTATATATATATATATTTATGTGTGTGTGTATATATATATAAAGTTCCATGGGCTGCTAAAAGTATTCTTTATTGTTTGTGTAGAATGTGTGTGTATATATATATATGACATTATATATACATATAACATATATATATATTACTTCTGTTTTATGTGATCCTTATTTTTTCTACATAATAGTTTTGATTTTATGAAATTGGGTGCATGTATGTTAGTGTGTACATCTTTAGAAATACTATGTAGTCTCTGGTTTTTGTACTGACCTTTCTTATTTCTTCTGACTCATTTTGATTTCAAGTCCATTTTGCCAGATAGAGGAAACTACAATGTTTGTTGTTTAGTTCCGTTTACTTAGATTACTTTTCTGAATCCCTTTTACTCTGGATTCTGTCTATCCTTGATAGTGAGATGTGTTTCTTAGAAGCAAAGGAAAGATGAGTTTTGTTTTTTAATTGAACATTCTAGTCTTGTCTTTTTACTGAGGAACTAATATGATTGATACTAAGAGTTATTCTTAGATGGTGTGTCTTGGTTGCTCTCATTTTGTTGATTTCATAGTATTCTCTTAGATGTATCTGGAAGAACTGTTCTGGTGTTGTTTACTTCTCTCTAGGGGCCTCTTTACTGTGTATACTCTTCTCCTTGATCTGGAAAATTCTTTCTAACACTCACTGCAGAACTAGATCACTAGTCATAAATTCTTTAATGTGTTTTGTGGTAGAGTTTTTATTTCTCCTTCAATTTTAATAGATAGTTTTGTTGGATATAATAGTGGAATTGGGAATTGTGTATATATCTTTCCAGGCAGTCTAGTTTTAATTTTTCTATTGAATAATCAGGTTATTATGAAAGGCCTACTTTTACAAGGTATTTTATCTTTTGCTTTCAATAACCTTTATATATTCTGTTTTAAATGTTTTCTTTAACTTTTATTATTACTATTATTATTCTTTATTATAATTTATTCACTTTATTTACAAGCTGGCCCCTTCTCTCATCTTCTTCCAGTCCCCTCCTCTCTCCCTCTTCCCTGCCCATATACGACCCCTAGTCCACTGATAGAGGAGGTCATTCTTCCCTACTATCTGACCCTAGACTAGGTTCCCTTTACTAGGGAATGCCCATGGAGATGGAGCTGCCTTGGAGATTGAGCTGCTACATATGAGCAGGGGTCTAGGTCCTCTCCATGCATGGTCCCTGGTTGATTCATAAATATTTGCAGGCACTCTTAGGCCAAGGCATTTTTTGGCTCTATTGGTCTCCTTGGTCTCTCTGTGGAGTTCCTGTCCCCTCCAGGTCTTTCTATCTCCCTCTTCTTTCATAAGAGTTCCTGCACTCTGCTCAAAATTTGGTTATGAATCTCAGCATCTTCTTTGATACCCTGCAAGGTAGAGTCTTTCAGAGTCCCTCTGAGGTAGGCCTCTGCCCTGTACCCTATTTTCTCCCTCCTCCAATGTCTATCCAAGTTTGCCTTTTTTTTAATGTAATTGGTTGGTCTTATTTCAGGTTTCTTTTTTTAAATTGTACTTTCTTTACTTTGTATCCCCCCTCTAGTTACCTCCCTCCTCCCCTCCCAACCCCTCTCTTTCTCCCCCTTCTCCTCATACTTTCCTCCCCAAGTCCACTGGTAGGGGAGGATTTCTTTTTCTTCCTTCTGATTCTAGTCTGTTGGGTCTCATCAGGAGTGGCTGCATTGTCTTTGTCTGTGGCCTGGTAAGACTGCACTTCCCTGAGGGGCAGGTCAAAGAGCAGGCCAATCAGCTCATGTCAGAAGCAGTCCCTGTTCCCATTACTATGGAACCCACTTGGACACTGAACTGCCATGGGCTACATCTGTGCAAGTTTGCCTTTCTGAAGGAGGATTTGAACATATTACCCAGGATCCTCCTTCTTTTTTAGCTCTTTTGGGTGCACAGATTTTAGTACGTTTATCCTATATTATATGTCTAATATCCATTTATAAGTGAGTATATGCCATGTGTGTCTTTATGCTTCTGGGATACCTCACTCAGGATGATCTTTTCTAGTCCCTCCATTTGCCTGGAAATTTCATGATTTCCTTGTTTTTAATTGCTGAGCAGTATCCTATTGGTAAATGTACCACAATTTCTGCATCCATTTCTCAGTTGAGGGACTTCTGGGTTGTTTTCAGATTCTGGGTATTACAAATAAAGCTGCCATGAACATGGTTGAGCAAATGTCCTTGTTGCATACTTAAGCATATTTTACAGGAGCTCCACAAGGAGAGCAACAGAACCAAAAAGTCTGGGCCCAAGGGTCTTTTTTGAAACTGAAACTCCAACCAAGGACCATTCATGGAGATAGCCTAGAGCCTCTTCACAGATACAGCCCATGGCAGTTCAGTCTTGAAGTGGTTACCCTAGTAAGGGGAACAGGAGTTGTCTCTGACATAAACTTAGTGGCTGGCTCTTTGATCACCTCCCACCTGTGGGGAGGGTTGCAGCCTTACCAGGACAGAAAGAAAGACAGTGCAGCCAGTCCTGATGAGACTGATATGCTAGGGTCAGACGGAAGGGAGGAGGGCCTCCCCTATCAGTGGACTTGGGGAGGGGCATGGTAGGAGAACTGGGAGGAAGGATAGGATTAGGAGAGGACAAGGGAAGGGGCTACAGGTAGGATAAAAAGTGAATAATTCAAAATAAATTTTAAAAAAAAAACAAGAAACAAAAAAAAATTTACCCTGTACTCTGCCTAAAGTATAGCTATGAGTGTCAGTATCTGCTTTGATACTCTGCTGGGTAGAGTCTTTCAGAGGCCCTCTGTAGTAGGCTCCTGTCCTTTTCCCTGTCTTCTTCCACTTCAGATGTCTGTCTTGTTTGCCCTTCTAAATGAGGATTAAGCATCTTCTTTAGGGTACTCAATGTTGTTTAGCTTCTTTAGGGCTATATATTTTAGTATGTTTATATTATATAGCTAATATCCACTTATAAGTGAGTATATACCATGTGTGTCTTTCCGCTTCTGGGTTATCTCACTGAACATGATCTTTTCTAGTTCCATCCATTTGCCTGAATATTTTACGATTTCCTTCTTTTTAATTGCTAAGTAGTATTCCAAACTGGGAGCCTACTCTCATCATCCTGTGGACACCTTCCTAATGTTTTCTCTAAACTATTTGATAAGTTTACTTTTTGGCCTGTGCTATTAGATATTCTGAAGTCCTCTTGATTCTGTATGGTCAATATTTTCTTTGGGTTTTAGAAGTTTTGCTTTATGATTATGTTGAAAATATTCTGTATCCCTTTGCTGTAGTACCCTTTTCTTTGATTTAGAATTATAAGAATTCTTAGGTCTTTTCATGTCCCAAAGTTCTCGTATATTCTAGTCACATTTTTTAAAAATATATCAGTGACTCTTCTTGAGTGAACCAATTTTAGTACCTTGTGTTTCAGCCATGACATCGTTGTTCACATGACACAATCTATTTGTTAGGATTGATTCCACAGAAGTTTTAATGTTTTTTTTTTTCATTTTCAGCATCATTTCAGCTTGAGTGTTCTTCAGCAATTCTCTCTCTTTATTAAACTCTATTTTCATATCTTGGATTGACCCCCTCATTTCATTCAGCACTTCGTTTTTTTTAGATTAGATTATATTTATATCTTCTTTGAGTTTTTCAAACAGTTAAAATCACATTTGAATTCATTGTCTGGAATTTCTTCCAGGTTATTCTCATTGGAAGACAATTCATTATTATTAGTATGATACTAGTGATTTTTAGAAGTGTTACAGTTTTTCTTGCTGCTTTTATTTCTGTTTTGAGACTTTAATCTGGACTACTTTCTTGGACAGGTCTTTATTTTTGTTCAAATCACTTTTATTTCAATTGAATTATGTACAATGTTCTGAAAAAGATGTTTTATGGTAGTTAAGACATTGTTTTCTTCTAGGAGACAAGTATTGAGGGCTGTGTGTTCTATGCCTAGTCTTGTTTTCAAAGTCTACTTCTATTTGTGGTAATGGTTACTATCCAAGGGTCAGAGAACACCCATCTGTTTCTCTTTTTTGTGCTTTTCGCCCTGCATGTTCATGATTGAATATCTTGCCTTGAGGCAGCTCTGGTCTGATCCTTGCTTCCTCTGCCTTCCACAACTGTTTAGGGACTCTGAAAGCTTAGCCCCTTCTGCAGGGTGGGAATGACTATTGACTGCTTTTCTCTCTTGTCAACTGCTTAGCATCTTTTGTTACTATGAGAGAAAATAGCCAGAGAGCATGCTTACAGTACAAGAGTTCTAAAGAGATTCCGTAAGGGCTCCTACCTAGATGTGTAAACTCAAAACCCAGTGGATGAGTAACCAGGATTAAGTAATTGAGATTAAGTATAAGGAGAAAAAAACCCTAAAGGAAAGGGTCCTTTTCTTTAGGTGATGTTGAGGAAAAACTGGCCTAGTGACAGTCTAAAACCTACAGTCCCCATAATAACCAGACTTCTTCATTTCACAGTAGCTGGGTAATAATGAGATTTTATTTCTCATCCACTCTGTGGATTAGATTTGTTAGCAATCTAAGTTCTTAGAACAAATGATGTATTTTCCAGCTTGAGTTCTGTCACATAAGACAAAGCTTGTTTGCCAATATTGAGACGAGGGAGAATCATGCAAATATTAACAGCTGTAGCTCCTGCATGACAACTTTGAGTAGGCTACTGCCAGCTAAAACTTTCACCTTTCTCCCAAGCAGGAGTAATATAACACTTTCCGAGGATGCACACTGTTGTGAATGTGCCCTTTTGGTTCAAACTCATGCAAGCAAGAGTGAGCTACCATTCACCATAAGTGTACTCCCAATTATGTTTTATTTATTTATTTATTATTGTATGTCTTTATGGTGTGTGTATGTGTGTGTGAGAGAGAGAGAGAGAGAGAGAGAGAGAGAGAGAGAGAGACAACATATCTGGAGGCTAGAGAATAACTTTTAGGAATTGATTTCTTTCGTTTGCTGTGGGTTCCAGGCCCTGATTCATCTCAAGGCACCAAGCTTTTTCCTGATGAGACATCTCACTGACCTATATTCTTTATCAGTGGCTTTTTGAATAATTTCGATTAAAACCACTTTACAGATGGAGACACTGCCTGAGTAGATATTTGCTAAATAACTAAGGCCGACCTAGGATACAGTAAAAACGGTAGTCTTGAGGGAAAAACATTGATTTTACAGTTGCAAAGCTTCCTTATAGCTTTTATTAGATGCAGTCTTTACTCTCTCCAGGTCTTATTTACTTCTAGAAGTGAGGGTGAGAGCAGAACCTGCCTCCTGGGGTTTTGGGAAAGGCTGGGTGAGATAGGCCGTGTTGAGCTTGTAGTGTACAGTAGCAGCTCAACAGTGCTGTCTTTATTTGAGAGCCAGAGAACAATGAAGCCAGAGTCACTCAGCTCTCCAAAGTTCCAAATTTCATCTCGTCAATTCAGCAAGAAAATTGCAATAGTTTCATCTAGTTTTGTCTATTCCTGTGGTTAGAATATGCTTTTCCAGACTTCCACACCAGGATTCCTGCATCCTAGGTACCACCTGGGAAATCATGTACCTGATATTGCATCTACTACTAGCATAGGTTATATAGAAAATGCAGCTTCCTGCCATTAGAATGATTTCCCCAATATGCAGAGGAAGAGGTTTCCTCCATGTAATACATAGCACAGTTACATAAGCCCCACAATCAAAATACTTTAAAATGTACACTATCAAAACATAGTTAAGGCATCAGATTTTTCCCTCCAGTGCTTTAGACTTAAATGTGTCTCAGCTTTTCATCTAATTTTTTGGTGTCCTGGGATTACATCATCTATCTCACCCCATTCATCAGAGTTCTGGCCATAATCGGCCCCTTTCCTGAAAACACACCAGGGTGGTCAGAGAGAACCACATGCCTGAAGGAAGTGGCTTTCAGAACTGTAGATGCAATTGTCTGGTATCATTCCTTCTCTTCTGTTTTAGTTCTTGACGTTCCTAAACCAGGCTTCACCACACCATCAGTTAAAAAGTTTTAACAAACATTCCCTTCCATCTATAGTAGCCCTGACTCGTTCAGTTTTCTCCAGTGACAGAAAAGATTTGTTTATTATATGGTCTGGGTTGGCCAGCACAGTGTCTGGTTAGACTAATTTGAAGAACAGAATTTCTAAGAATAGACTGTTTATCTTTGATTAAATTCACATAGTGGCTAATTGCAGCCTAAACCAGCACTGTCTAATGAGAAATATAAATCATTATATGTTCTCTTTGGGTTTTTCAATGTTCCGTTAAAATTAACACACATATATCATATATACATACATGTATATAAATAAAACAATAAAATTTATTATTCTGATGTTACATGACATGGAATTTAGAATATTTGCATATACATGTAAGATAGCTTGCGTATTTTATAGTACCTCTTCTATTAAACCAGTCATTTTTCCAGTGTTCAAGAGGGCATAGACAAGTGGAAACCAAACCTGATAGGACAAACCTATCCCATTAAAATTTGTACTTCCAAGTAATAGGGTCTTTCTGTTTTATCAATAAATATTTGACCTATAATGTATTCTTAATAGTGTTTTTATCAACTCTCATTCATAATATGAATTCTCTTCTGTATTTACAGTTAAGTCCAGTAACAATAGGAAAATAACTTACTTTTACATTTTAAATTAAATTTATTTTGTCTCTAAAAACATTCAACAATATTGTTGAGTTCAATTCTGAGAACAGGAATTATCAAGTATTTCTGGAGTATGCTAAAAAGTAAACATCTTAAGCTTGGAAAAGTATATTACTTCTGTAGTCCTCAAGGAAAACAGTCATACACAATGAAGTGGATATAGCTGTGTTATAACAAAACTTTATTTACAAGAGCAATGAATGAACAATTTTTGGTTCTAAGAATTGAATTTTGTTATATATTGACTTAGAATGATATAATTTATGATTCTACCATCTTAACATATAAACTAGAGGTACCAAGATACATAAAATTTGGCTAAGCGCAATCAGAAAACATTGGTTCTATTTCAGACTGTAAATTTGTGAAGTTAATTTTCATTCATGGATCATTAAAGGCATGTTTAAAACATTTTAACACCAGAAGACTGTATCTGGCAGACATATAGCAAGTTATAATTAATAAGTATTTATTCATGACTAATCCATGCATCGAATGCCTGTTAGAAGATGAAGAAAGTGACCTGTGAAAACTTCCAAGAGGCATTTAAGTTGATCACGGTAGGCAGAAGATAACGGTATAGGCTGACAATCATGGGCTCAATGGGGGTGAGCAAGCAGCACAGTAACATCAGAAACCGCCAGTCATGTGCATGGAATGCACTCTTCCAAACTCTGAGACTCAGCCTTTAACATCTGAACTATCCCTGAAGCCCGGTGCATACTCTAACAATGCTCTTTCTCACCAACTCAAGTGTTTTCGGGCACAGTACACCAGAGGAACAATACCAGTAGAAGCATGCCCCACATGGACCCAACCAGAGCTCTTCAGTGCAGTGATGTCCTAATCACCAAGGAAATTTAGAGGAAGTCTCATCACCGGAGTTTTGCGAGGAGATATAATGATTAAATACAAGGTGCTTACCTTGGAAAAGAAAAGTCAGATGCTTTTTTGGGAGACCGAGACAGGACGAACTTCAAATTCAAGGACAGCTTTGACAACTTAGTGAGTTATGAAATGACAACTTAGTTCTCAAAAGTGTAAATTAAAAACAAAGAAAGGCATGTGGCTGGCATTATAGGTTAACTATAGAAACTTTGCCCAGCATTTTTGAGGTTCGGGGTTGAATCTCCGGAACAAAATGAGAGGAGGGGAAGAAGGGCATGTGAGAGAATACAAAGACAGAGCAAGGACATAGAAAGAGGGGGAGAGGAAAAGGAGGAGGAGGGAACAATCATGCAAGAGAGAGATAAAGTAAAAACATAATTTCATGATATGCAGGTTCAGAAAAGTCAAATAAAGTGTAGACTTTATTAAAATACAAAGTGGAAGCATTTGTTCAAAACTTGGCTAACTATATAATAGTAATCATGAGGATCACTAGACATGAGGTAGGTGGAGAAACGCTGTTTAAGTTTCTATAAATATACATGTTGAAAAGAGAATGTAAATTTCAAAACAAATACATACGAGTAAACCAGGAAACTAGAGTCAGATCCCTGTGTGTGTTAGTGAAGAAGAGACAGGGAATAAGGGAAAAATATATACATTATCTCAAAGAATAATGGAAGCATATCTTCAGAAACTCACGAAAGAAATGCAAGGACACTGGACAAGAGCAGGGGGAAAGACATTTACTACAGAGAAGTAGGTCAAACACAATCTCATCCACGTTGTTCTCCAACAGGGCAGGAAAATAGAAGGAAAATAGAAGCCATTTTCATAAACTAAACCAGATTAAACTGGGCAGCTCCATCCTTGTGAGAAGCCCAAAGCCCTCATAATCTTTAGGTCCAGCTGCAGGTTTTGGTGACAGAGATTCCTTTGGTGGATGGGACCACTGTGGAGTGAAGTCATAATTTATCAGGCTGTATGATTTGGAAGACACTGGCCAGGTACAATGTTGAGAGCTATTTTCATAATGTTTTAACATATTTTAAAGTTTATGAAAACTAGAGCTTTCCATGCATGTCCTCCTCTTAATGCTAAATATACAGAACAAAGAAATAATGCTAAGAGTGACAGTAAAAGAAAAAAAATCAGAATAAACATTGTTTTCTCAGTGAAACCTTTAAAAGCCAGAAGAGCCTGGAACAATGTATTTCATAAATTAATGGCCCGTGGATGCTAACCTAGACTATTGTACTCAGGAAAACTATCTACTGGAGTCGGAGAAAGAAAAAAAATATGGTTTTAAGAACCTAAAAGAATTCATCTTCAGCCTTACAGAGAATGCTGGAAAGAATTTTCAGGGAGGGTAAAAGAAACATGGCCCAATTGGTGTTTGAATATGGTATCTAGAACAGAATAAAAGAAATTATTACAGGACAGTGAACTGGGAAGTGATGGTGACCAGAGGTCACTCATTTTTGTATATGGACAGAATAAATTCCTATTACCTCACTCCACTTTCTTTTATCTCCCTTTACATCTTTACATTTCCCCTCCTCTCTACTTGTTCTTATTCCACATTCATATCTTTTGCTTTTTTTTTTCCTTAAGTATTTAAAGTTACCTCCTAGGCTGAGCATCATGCAGTGGTAGAGAGAGGGGTCTACATGAATTCTAAGTATGTTCAATCAATCATCCTTTCCTAAGCAATGGACAGCCCATAGGATGAGAGTCTGGAGAGTTTTGGAGCCTAAAAGCCTTATGTTTGGATCCCACTGTAGCTGTTGTTATGCATAGTAGCTGTGTGTGGCAGTGGTGGTTAAACAACCCTACTTGAATTGAGTCTCATAAAGGAGGGGCATTCAGTTATGAGCAGTAAGTACGTAATACTTGACATTTTAAACAAATAACTAGGCTATAGGTTGAAATACTTACTACCCTGCTGCTTTATCATCTCCTAAAATACACCCATGTTCAGGAAACATGAGTAAAGTTTTGCATTTTCTTTTCACTATGTGATATGATGTTGTTGAGAGCAAACCTAAGGGAAATCACACAAAGTTTACAGAGTTAACACTGACTACATCCCTATTAACACTCCCATTTTGCAGATAAACAACAACAAAAACAACAAAAAACACATGAGAGAATGAAATTAATGGATCCAAAATCCTTGAGTCAGGGTTTTTCCATATAGTGTCACCTTAGCCAGTGACATTTGAGGAGCATGAATACTTTCTCATTTGTCATCTAGAACTCTGAGCAGTTAATTGTGACCCTTATGGATGTGTGGAGGAGAAACAGACCCAAAAAGGATGTAGACCGGACACCCTGGCAGCTGATGTCAACACTTGGCAATGATGCCCATCCAGGGCCCCTGAAGGTATCCTCTTCATCTCACTGTTGAAGATGATATTATATGGTGGAAAAATCACACACTAAAGAGGCTGCTCATTGGGCACTGAGGTGAGTAATTTCCACATAGCCGACACAGCAATGACCAGAAGATGATAACTAAAACAGATACTTGATTTCTCATGATTATCAAAGTCAGAAATCTACAAGTTGGATTTTGGCAAGGACACCTCACCACCACCCAAATTCCTAAGAACTGTTCCTTCCCGTTTTTAGTTTCTGGGGCATCATTGGCAACATGAAGAAGGAGGAAAGGTTGCTTGTGGGATGATAAGAATTGCCCATGTGCACTTCACCTAAAAGCGCCATTCCCGAATCTGCCAGGATTAGTCATGTAACATGCCACCTGCATTTTGCAATGTCACCACTTTAATGTGTAGGGTATATCCCTTCCCTACTCCTAAGCAGAGGTTCTCCAGAGCAAGGATGTTTTCAGCCAGACTGACTTCCTATTCTCTTGATAAAGATGCATTTATTTTATCTTGTAAGCTAGTCAGAAGAGGAGATTAATATAAGAAACTTTCTTGAACATGAACAAGGTCCACTTAAAGACAGGCATCCATGAATCTGTTTGTGCTAATGGTTCTGGTGACAGCAAGTCCAAGATCAAAAACAGTGGGCTGAGATGGTAATCAGAGTGATGAGAGTGTGGTCTGCGGAAGCTGTACTGTGATGAATCTCATCAGCTTTCTGATGAGAAACAGCCCCTGCAACGGACCTCCTGGTGTGTGAGGAATGAAGCTTTGAATCTCAGACTGTCTTCTCCTGGAAGCTTTTAATCACAGATCCAAGCAACCTAGCGTGTCACACGTAGATTGCTCTCATTCTCTCCTCACAGTCAAGATGCTTTCTTATCCTAAGATCATTATTCCTATGGAATTTTCCATGAACTTTGGAGACCAAGCTAGTGTGGAAGTTTCCAGTATAAAGGAGATAACAATAGCAAGACTTCTTCTAATGTATGCCTACAATGCATATATTTGAAAACCTTTCAAATATGTGTGTATCTATGAGTAAAAACACAAGGTGTCTACCTGTAGCTTTAAGCTTCAAACAGGAACCTACTGAAGTTTTAGTGATTTTTCTGTTAATTTGACCAATAATAACAACATAAACAAGCACTCTAACCCAATGGGAGAGGTGGCTGCTTCTATGTTTTACACTAATGTGTTAATTCACATAAGTCCCTACTGGCTTAATAAATTCTAGCGTAATTTTCAGCTATTATACTTAAGTATATTCATAGAGATTATATTATATTATATTATATTATATTATATTATATTATATTATAT
>NW_026596046.1:10099774-10134368 GCF_907164565.1 Psammomys obesus
TATATTATATTATATTATATTATATTATATTATATTATATTATATTAGTTATATTTTAATCATATATATATTACATATACTATATTCATGAGCTCATGCACACTTACAACTCTCTATTACTTCCTACAAACTTACTTCAGCCATGGAAAACATGTAATTTCAGTCTTGTGGATTTGTCTCTTCTTCACACTTCATATTTGTAGACTCAGTATTCAGTCTTCAGTGTCTGGTAGCTTATTCTTCCCCCTCCTCTTGTATTGCTTTTTCTCCTTCTCTTGCTCCTTCTCCTCTTGTCCCACCTAGTGCTCTTTCTCTTATTCCTTCTCCACTGTTTTGTTTTATAAGTACAGGTTCTTGCTAAATAGCCCTGGCTGGCTTGAAATTTACAACCTTCCTTACTCAACAACATAAGTGATCAGATTACGTGAGCATGACGGCACACCCAAATGTGGATTTTCCATTCTTCAACCCATAGTATTTTCAACGTTTATTCTATGTTGTAACACGCGTGAAAACTCCATTCCTTTTTGTGGTTGAATAACATTCTACTTTCTCTATACACAGAACTGTGTTTATGCATTTCTAAATGGATGGTCAGTTGACTTGTTTAATTTGGGACATTCTAAATAATATTGATAGGAATTTTGTGGATAATATGTGTCCATACTTCCTATGCACTTAACAAATTATGTGAAAGTTTTAACTGTAACATTTTTTATAAACTAGAAAAGTGATGCCAATATAAGTTTATCATTTGATCTTCCCAGCTGCAGTGAACATTATGATCCAATTTACTGTATCCTTTTAATTTATGATTTTTATGGCTGATTTTTTTCTTTTGTCCTATATTGTAAAACAGTATCTCCTTATGCTTTTAATTTTCATTTCTCTATCATGTCATGATATTGGGCAATATTTCAGAGATGTATTACCACCTACATATCTACTTCTGGAAAATGTTTAGCTATTTTGTCAGTTTTACCATTGGATTAAATTGTTGTTTTGTGGCAAAATACTGAAAATCTCTAAACATTTATCCCTGGCCACACATTTATCAAATTTTCTCATACTCAGTGGACTGCCTTTCCTGCATCCCAGTGGTGACTTCTCAATCCTAAACATTTTTAATTTTGATGAAGTTCATCTGTTTTTGTTTTATTTCTAAGGCTTTTTGACATTTCTAAAATCTGTCTAACTCAAGGCTATGAGGATTAATTCTTGCTTTCTTCGAAGGCCTCTATAAGAGTAGCATTTACATTTGGCCTGCAATCCCGTCACACAGAACTCTTATGCTTGGGATATGGTGAATTTTCACCTTCCTTTTGATTGAGAATCTTAAGTTGTCCCAGAAATATATGAGAAAATACATTGATTTTCTTATAATTTGTAGAAGGATTTTGAAAACCATATGTATTTGTGAACTTCTTATTTTGGCATAGAAATCTTAATATAATTATTCATTGTAATTGCTTTGTGTTGAATTTTTTATATAAGAGATTCATAATCTACAAATATGTAGTTCTAGTCCATTTGCAGTCTGGATTCCTTTGTTTTCTTGCCTAAGCACTCTGATTAGAAACTCAAGTGTACAATGGAATACTACTCAGCAATCAAAAACGAGGAAATCATGAAATTTGCAGGCAAATGATGGGATCTAGAAAAGATCATTCTGAGTGAGGTATCCCAGAAGGAGAAAGACACACATGGTATATACTCACTCATATAGTCCTACAAGATATGATAAACATAATGAAATCTATACACCTAAAGAAGATAAACAAGAAAGAGGACCCAGGGTAAGATGATCAATCCTCATTTAGAAAGACAAATGGGAGGTGCATTGGACGTAGGAGAAAACAAGTAACAGCACAGGAGCCTACCACAGAGGGACCCTGAAAGACTCTACCTAGCAGTATATCAAAGCAGATACTAAGACCCATAACCAAACCTTCGGCAGAGTGCAGGGAACCATATGAAAGAAGGAGGAATTTGTATGACATGGAAAGGATAGGAATTCCACAAGGACCAAATATATCTGGACACAGGGTCTTTTCTGAGACTGACATTCCACCAAGGACCATGTATGGATATAACTTAGAACCTCTGCTCAGATGAAGCCTGTGGTAGCTCAGTAACCAATTGGTTTCCCATAGTGAGGGGAAGAGGGACTATTTCTGACAGGAACTAAATGGCAGGCTCTTTGACCTCCCCACCCCCCAAGGGAAGAGCAGTCCTGCTAGACCACAGAGGAGGGCTTTGCAGCCAGTCCTGAAGATACCTGATAAAACGGTCAGATGAAAGGGGAGGAGGTCCTCACCAATCAGTGGACTCGGAAAGAGGAAGGGAGGAGATGTGGGAGGGAGGGAGGGAGGCCTTGGGAGGGAAGGAGGGAGTGGGATACAGCTGGGATACAGAGTTAATAAAATGTAACTAAATAATAATAATAATAATAATAATAATAATAATAATAAAAAGAAACTCAAGTGTAATCTTGAATAGCTCCTAATCTTTTCGGAAAGTATGTAGTCTTTTTCTTTAAACATGATGTTAGTTATGATTTTTTTTTTTAAATACGCTCAGGTTGAAGCAGATAAATTCTGTTTCTGGATTTTATTAAGTGTTCTGTTGTACAGATATTGAGTTTTGTCCTATTCCTTTTTTTTTTCATTTTTGGCAGCTGATTATGCTGATTATGAAGATTTTCTCTATTACTCTTTTCACCTGGCTTTGTACTCCACTTGATCCCAGTTCCTTGAACTACACTGAGATTTCTGGGACATACTCACCTTGTTAAAGTTCTCTGTGTGTAGTTATTGTCATAGTTTTTATGTGTAATGTACTACATGGTTTCTTTTCTTTCTTTTTTTTGTAATAATAGCTTTGTAGAATTGTTTGAGAACTTGTTTTTTTTTCTTTTTTATTTCTTGTAAGAGTTTCAGAAACATCTGTGGTAATTATTGGTTGTTTGGTAGAAATCACTGAAAATTTCATGCAGGCTTGGGTCTTCTTTAATGAAATATTCTCTTGACTACTAATTAAATATCATACTTTTAGTGGATCAATTTCTATTTTCTAGTTAACTTTAAATCAGTTTTATAGTCTATATTTTTCTGGGAATGCATTGATTTCCCTTGGTTACTTAGTTTGTTGGCCTAACATGCTTCATAATACTCTAATACCTCCACTTCCGTTTCTATATGGATTTTGTATTAATGAAACTTCTTTCATTTCAAGTGGTCATCATTTCAGTATCATCTCTGTGTTGAGTCTATCATTTATTTGTATTTTTACCATCATTTATTTTTATTCTATGTGTATAGTTATTTTGTTTATATATATATATGTATATGATCATAAGCAAGGAGGCCAGAAAAGAGCACCATTGCTACTGTAACCATAGCTCAGTTGTGGGCTACCAGGTGGCCATTGGAAACCGAATGTGCGTCCTCTGCAAGGATACCAGTGCTCATAACTCTGGAGCCACCATTCCAGATCCTTGCTTGTTAATTTTAAATGATAATTCAACTCTTTGTTTTAGTGATTGATATTTCAAATTTATAAGTTCTTTTTCCTGTTCTTTTATACTCATATTGGCTTTTTTTTCTTGTTTTGTTTTGCTTTGGGTTTAATTTTTCTCTCCTGACCTTCCTAACCCTTTCAGCTGTAAGTGTAGGTTTTTAACACATTACTTTTAAGAATTCATGTAAACAGATGCAACTTTTCCTCTGGAGCTATGACTCCATAGCCCAACTTTGTCTGTACCCTGTTATTATTTATTTCGTGACAGTGTTTTCTAATGACCTGCCTGGTTCCATTTGGCCTAATTGTTCCCTGTGAGTTTATTTTTTAATTTCCATATATTTAAGTTTCCCATTGTACTGACTGGTTTTGCTCAACTTGACACAAGCTAGAGTCATCTGAGGGCAAGGAGCCTAAGTTGAAAAAGAAAACTACCTCAATAAGATCCAGATGTAAAGAATTTTCTCAATTAGTAATCAATAGTATAGGACCCACTGCTTTGTGGGTGGTTCTATCCTTGGGCTGGTAGTGCTGCATTCTATAAGAAAACAGACTGAGCAAGACATGGGGAGCAAGCCAGTAAGCAGCACCCCTCCATGGACGCTGCATCAGCTCCTGCCGCCAGGATCCTACCCTGTTTGAGTTCCTGTCCTCACTTCCTGTGGTGATGAGCATCAATGTGGAAGTGTAACATATAAACACTTTCTTCTACAACTTGCTTTTTGGTTATGGCATTTCATTGCAGTAATAGAGACACTAACTCAAACACCCAATGATATTTCAGATTAATGTTGTTGTTGTTCTTTTTTTTTAATACGTATGGAAAGTTGTGGCTGTTCTAGTTTTTTAAACCTTTAATTTTCAGAAAGATCTTTACGTTGTTGCATCATAGAAAAAAAAGTTCCACATAATCTGTCACTGCATAACTGAACTTCCCTTGTTAGCAACATCCCTAGAAAAATAGTGCAGTTGGAGAAACAGAGTAAACTATACTGATCATCATAGTTATGTGAAACTGAGTAGCCTACACTAAAAATCCTAGTCACCCAGTTCTGTCTTCTTAATAATGCACATGCTGGTAAGTTTCTTAGTTAATTTTCTATTGCTGTAACAAAATACCATAACCAAGGAAACTTATAAAATAAAGTATTTATTTCGGATTACAGTTTCAGAGGGTTAGACTCCATGATGGCTGAGCAAAGTCGTGGCATAGGAACTGCTGGCAGCTCATTTCTTGATTTGCAAACAGGAGGCAGAGAACATCCTGGCAATGGCACAGCCTTTGACACCTCACAACGCATCCCCCAATGAACACCTCGGTAAACAAGGTCACATCTCCTGAACCTTTCCAAATAGTACCACAAACCAGAAGGAAATTACCTAAAATATAAGCCTGTGGGGCCCATTCTTATTCCAAACACCAGAGTAAATTTACAAATTTGGCCATGTCTGCTGGTCTGTCTTCCTTCCTTATTTCACTTCTTTCATTGTTTCTTCCTGCCTGCTTTTCTATGCTCTTTTCTCTCTGGCTGCCTTTGATGACCTGCATGAGCAAAGTGTGAAGGCCAAGACTGATAGACTGCTTGCCAAAGCACTGAAGGCATGCTCAACAGAGCTCTTTACCAAGCATTAGGATGCTCAGTGGTACAAGGAATTTCAAGAACGCCCCCTTCCCCTCTATGCCCTCTTTTCTTCCCCTTCTATCACATCCCACCTTGTTATTTAAGACTGAATTACTCAATAAATCTAGAGTTTACTGCTTTGGCTAGTAAGCATAGGTGGCTCCCTATGACCCACCTGTCTCTGTTCCACTATGCAGGTGTTAAAAATGCAAGTCACAGGGAACAAGTCATGAGCCTGCCACAGAGGGCCTCTGAAAGGGTCTACCCTGCAGGGTATCAAAGCAGATGCTGAGACTTATGCTGAGACTCAACCTTTGGGCAGAGTGCAGGGAATCTTATAAAAGAGGTGGGAAATAGTAAGACCTGGAGAGGACAGGAGCTCCACAAGGAGAGCAACAGAACCAAAAAATCTGGGCACAGGGGTCTTTTCTGACACTGGTACTCCAACCAAGAACTATACATGGTGATAACCTAGAACTCCTGCACAGATGTAGCCCATGACAATTCAGTGTCCAAGTGGGTTATGTAGTAATGGGAACAGGGACTCTCTCTGACATGAACTGATTGGCCTGCTCTTTGATCACCTTCCCCTGAGGGGGGAGCAGCCTTACCAGGCCACCGAGGAAGACAATGCAGCCACTCCTGATGAGACCTAATAGATTAGGATCAGAAGGAAGGAAAGGAAGACCTCTCCTATTAGTGGACTTGGGGAGGGACTGTGTGGAGAAGGGAAAGGAAGGGAAGGATTGGGAGGGGGGAGGGAGCTACAGGGAAGATACAAAGTGAATAAAATGTAATTAATAAAAATAATAATAAATACAAGTCACCCAGGAGCCTACCACAGAGGGGCTCTGAAAGACTCTACCCTGAAGGATATCAAAGCAGATGCTGAGGCTCATAAACAAAGTTTGGTCAGAGTACAGGGAATCTTATGAAAGAAGAGGGAGATAGAAAGACCTGGAGGGGACAGAAGCACCACAAGGAGAGCAACAGAACCAAAACATCTGGACTCAGGTGTCTTTTCTGAGACTGGTACTCCAACCAAGGACCATGCATGGAGATAACTTCGAACCCCTGCACAGATGTAGCCCATGGCAGCTCAGTACACAAGTTGGTTCCCTAGTGAGGGGAACAGGGACTGTCTCTGACATGAATTCTATGGCTGGCTCTTTGATTACCTCCCCATGTGGGGGGAGCAGCCTTGTCAGGCCACAGAGAAAGACAATGCAGCCAGTCCTGATGAGACCTGATATGTTAGGGTCAGGTGGAAGGGGAGGAGGACCTTCCCTATAGGTGCATTTGGAGAGGGGCATGGGAGGAGATAAGGGAGGGAGGATAAGATCGGGAGGGAATAAAGAAGGGGGCTACAGCTGGAATACAAAATGAATAAACTGTAAGTAATATAAAAAAATAAAAATTTAAAAAATGCAAGTCATCGTGCGTGGGATTTAAGTGAGACATTGGATGCAAACTTGGGTTCTCACTTTTGCACAGCAAGCATGTTACGCATTGAGCCAAAGCTTAGAAAAATTGGGGAAAATAATAAGCACTAGACAAGAACCAACTGCTATTAAAACCACTACTGAAAAGAATGCAACTCATGAAATTTACTGAGTATAGCATATGCAATATCCAGTTCCCATTGATGACCTCAAGGTGTGTGTCTACTGGTGCCTACTCACATTCTAATTACATGCTGATGTCATCAAGAAATCCACAGCCTATGGAAATACATTTGCCATGCACATATTCAGAAAATATTAGTATCAATTTAATGAAAGTATCTACAGTCTACAAGTTGAAAAAAAGTCCATGAGCTATTTATGTATCTTCATATCTATGCATCCCTCTATCTATACATACATATATATATATATATATATATATATGTATATATGTTTATGTACATATGGGTAGATAGATGATACATATTAGATGAATACAGAGTTCACTGAAAAAAAAAGCATGTAACCAATAAACTCAGTCAAATATCAGGCTAACTGGTAGTGAGAAATATTCTTAGAAATGGCCTAATGATACTTGAACAGGCTTCCTCCAAATCCACAGTCAGCCTCTCTCCACTTCTCCTCTTTTATCATCTGACTGACCATGATGCCACTCCATCCTGTCTCTTCTAAATTGTGTGCAACATCAGTTGTTGATCTGTTCTTGATCTCTTCAAATGTCCTGTGTTAAGCCAGAAACACCTTTGTTTTTTCTGGGAAGTTTTTCTCCAAGATGAAATTAGCTTGAGCAATTTGTAACACATGGTATATTATCCACAGTGGGGCACATGTGTTTTAAAAAGTCTGTGTAGGTGTTTCTCCAAATGCATAACAGGTATCCAGACACAACGTGTGTTTTCAGAACTACAGCTGGTTAAATAGTTGATGTAAGCAATCTTTCAGAATAGCAACATGGCTAACACAGCCGTTCATTTAAGTTCACATGTACTGAAACGGAATGGGAATTTGGCAACCAGACATGGAATAACAAGAGAGGGGTGTGCTTGTTGGCTTCTGAAATATTTGAGGCAAAAAATATTTTCTCCGCAATCTGACATTCTGTGTTCCAAAATATCCTCATTTTAACCACACTTAATTGCCCTTCAGTATCAAAATTAATTGCGTTCTCTGCTAAAAGGCCAGTGCAACATAAGGTTACTCTAGGGTCTCAACAGCCAATGCATCTTCTGTAAATGGCTTGATTGCTGTCTGCGGAGAGGACGGCTGGGAAAGTTGTGCTTGACCGAGGCTATATATTACAGTCCAATTAGTGTGAAGATCACTACATGAGTCTTTAACTTTATCTAGTAACTGTTGGAATTGCTAATGGAGACTGCAGACAGAGTGGAGAGGAATGTAGAATCCACTGTCTCCGACAAGCAGAGGGGGAATGGCTTTGGCAGGGGATCAAGGGACCACCAGGCTTGCTTCTTTCAGGTTTCCTGTCCTCAAACTCCTCTGTTCCCTTCACCATCTAAGTGAAATATAAAAACAATATCCAGAGCCTTCAAGGTATGTGTTAATATGTACTGCACTGTGTTCAGCTATGGTTCCCAGCAAGGGCTCTGGAGTCAGGGACTGATGGTCGAAATTTCAGGTTATTTGGCATTACTAATCAACATTTGATTTGTAGGTTCATCAACGACAAGAATGATAAAGTGCATCCAATTCACAGAGTAATGTTATTATTTAATGCCATCTTTAAATAGCTCACATTCAGGCAATAGAGCATTTATGTATTTGCTTTTATTATGTTACTATTAAATGTTAAAGGAATGTAATTTTTGATGGCTCTAGATCAAGACTTCCAAGTTAATGCATAACAAATGTCGAACATGTGATCTGATAAATAGATCCCTACTAGTACTCCCCAGAACACTCCTTCCTTTCTGTTCTCTGAATATTTTCAAGGTCACTTAGACTCAGCTTCTTCTTTGCACTGTTTCAGAACGGGTACATGGTGAGTAACCTCCTGGAACACTTGTCTCCCATCGAGCTAATGTTTTGCCCTCATGACTTCTTGTCAACTCTGCATTTCCTCTAGGATTACTCTCCTCTCCTTTTTACTAATTAATTGTCTTCACCACTCCAGAAGTTTGAGGCTAAACCCTTGCTGTAACATCTTCTGTAATCATGCTCTTGGGTCATGGATTTTCTCAAGTATTTCTTCAACACCTATTACATAGGACAAGTAGTACAAAAATAAAAAGAAATATGTATTACTGTCTAGCAACGGGTTAGTTGGCTTGAAATCTTCATTCACCAGATATTTTTCATAGCTCATGATAAGAGGTGTGTTACATATACATTCATGGTTTTATAATTACTTGTTTTGACTGACATTAGAAAGACTAAATACTAACTCTAGAGTTAGGGACGAAGCTTCTACTGTTGTGGAGGTGTAAGTATGGGATGTGTTTCCTCTTACCTGTCTTCCTTGGTGAGCCAGGAGGTCATGGCTTAAGTACAAGTAGTAAAACCAGTCTTCAGTGTGCACCCTCAGAAACAGGAAACCAAATAAATGGGACAAAGAAGGTTTTCAGTGAGGCCCAAGTCCTTGTGTGGCTTGGGTCCTCGACAGACATGGATCTGAGTGAATGAAGAAAGGATGAACACTAAGGAAATGATGAGGCGTACATAAGAAAATCAGATGGAGGGGCATCAAACTCTACAGCACCTCTGAGCCATAGGTCATTTATTATACACACCAAATGAGTAAGTTTGGGTCATCGCCCTAGTGATCTCTATAGGGGAGCACCTCACACCTTAAATATCCACCACAGAGAGGAAACTGCAATTTCTAGATCTTGCATATAGTGGACAATCATTTGTAAACATGTGTACTTGAACCAGAGGAAGGCTTTGCTATTCAGAGTTTGACCCATGATGAGAAACCTTTGTCAAGATCCATAAATCTGAAGTACTGATCCTTGACATGGCCTTGCTGATGTCAACAGTACACATTCACACAGGACCTATTTGGTTTTTGACACAGGTAAAACACTGGAAGGAGCCAGGGGAACAACGGGAAAGAATTCAGAAGAAACAAGGCAAAGTCCTCTGGGGTGGAGATGCTAAAGCACAAAGTCATATAAGTGTGCCTTAACAAACCCACAAACAATTGTAAAACTAAGCTAATTAAGCTTACTCTTTTTAAATGATTAGCTGCTCTATAGTCTTAATACTTGAATTTCTTTTTTTTTTTTCTGTCTTGAGCCAGAGAGGGTGAGCCCTTAGTCCATTAGTCTCTGAAAGTCCACATTACACATAGAAAGGAAGAGAATTTTTTAATTACAGAAACGAAGGCAAAATATTTTGTGAATAGCAAAGAAAATTCTTTATAGTGAAGGATCGTGGTCACCATTGATATTATTTCCCAGTAATATTTTGGAAAATACTTCCAAGGGGCATGTCTGGTCCTTAAAAGACCACTTTCTGTCTGCAAGCAACAACTTTTATAGCAAATAAAGCTATATTCTGTGTAACTTCACTGGTGTCTTTCTTTACATGTATGAAAAAAAAGAGACAGATCATGTAACAAACTTCAAAATTCTCTGAGGCTTAATTCTAATGCATAATAAAATTAGTAAAGTGTTTTTATCAATGTAAGATGTTATACCATCATCAGTGGAAAAACACTATATATCTAATTTTTGGTCCTAGCGGTGTAGAGTGATTGTTCGGTACCTAGAAATGGCTCATTAAGGTTAAGCACCATTGTTCCATTGTTACAATGGTGTTGTAAGTGGACACAGATGTGCATTTATTCTCCAGTTCGGAGAATCCTTTTCATAAATGATATTCTAGAAGGACTCCTTCAGCCCTCAACATTCTCTGCACCAATAGATTTGCAAAGACTTTAAGCTGTGCCAGAATCTTACTGCCTCTACGTTTTACTCAGGTAGGCCGAAGCTGAGTGTTGATAAAATATTGCCCAAATTTATTCTAGAAAAAAAAAAAAAAAAGAAACCACATCTGGGAAAGTTTTTCTCCAAACTATTTTTCTTAAAGGGACCTAGAATTTATAGGGAAATCTTGAGGAATAAAGAGATAACAAATAACAGATAACAAAATAAAGAAAATCTAAATAATTTTACCTAAATATAGAGATAGAAACATCTGGACCAAGAAGATAGCTGAGCTGAGGGGTGAAAGCGCTTTGGCACACAAACCTGAACTCATGGTATGTCGAAACTGACTTCTGAAAGTTGTCCTCTGACCTCCACGTTTGCATATCTTCATACACACACACACACACACACACACACACACACACACACACACACAGTAAAGGGAGAGAGAGGAAGAGAGAGAGAGATAGAGAAGCAGGCACTAATAATAGTTTAAATATAAACAAACGAGTAGAAATGTTCAGACTAAACACAAAAAGTACAGTATCTATTGTCATTTTTTTTCAAATAGTGAAATACATCTGGTCATCCTTCCTGGACAGCTTGGAAACCCACTGATGGTGTATGTTCTGTCATATACAGGCAGATGATTGAAGCCAGGGTTTAAAGCTATTTCCCACTTTGTGAGATTACAGTATTGTCAGCACTGTTTGAGCTAGGAAAGCCCCCCATAAAATATAAACAGCCTTTACTTCTAGGCATCTTGATATTTAGAGAGAGAACAAACAGCTACTTTTCCCATTGTGTCTTACTTTCTGTAGTTATCGCATAATTTACAACACAAAATATTTGGCTATCCTTTATCTCTCAGTAGTGGTAAATTTTCCTTGTCAAGAGATACTCAAAACACAACTAAGAAAAAAATCAATTCCCTGAAAAATGAATAGGAATTTGGTGTTGTAATTGAGATCTTTGAGGCAGTGAGGAAAGACAGCCTCCTTCCACACCATTACCAGGGAACAATACCATCCAGAGGAAGTGATGGGCTTTGTAAGAAAAATATTAATAAATACCAATGAAGGAAAAGGTAGATTTCAGATGATCCCTGCCCCCACTCCCATAGGATGCCACATTTTCCTCATTGCTTTCAGTATCCCTAAATAGTTATGTCTACTTTGGACTTGTCTTGATTCCTGGTTTCTTCTGAGCACGTACGAGGACTTTAGCCATTAAAACCCGTTTCCGAAATGAGCACTGATCCTTCTGTAAGGACCAGTTACCACAATTTTGAGCCAGCTTTTCAGAAACATCCATTCATCCTCCATCCTATCCAGAGAATGCCACCTGCCCTCAGTTCAGACTTGTCAGCTCTGGTAATATTGAGGTGTATTTATATGTCATGTGAGTGTCGGATGTTGCCCAAAGTGTACCCAGACTCTTATATCCCCTGTCCCGGTTTCTTACTTCTCACAGTCCCTGAAAACTGGGAAGGGACCTGCTTCTTTTCTATTGAGCTCCAGCTTCAGGATTAAGGACATTCCTACTGGAAATATCAATCTTTTGAGCCAAAACCTAGAGATTTGCATTGGAAATAGCCAACATCAGACCCTGAGGATATCTCACTACTTTGAGCAGAACCTGAGGCATTCTTTCTGATGGGATCAGGAAGGGAAGAAATCCACTTTTAGTCAAACTGAGTATATAGAGAAGGCAAGGAGAGGGCAGGTAGAAATCGAACCACTTGTGTTGGCAACCACACAAAGAGTCTTGATTTTCAAATAATGAGGCCATTGTTGTTTTCAAACGATGAATGGCCCCTTCCTGTGGCAAATTCAGTTCTGTCCACTCTGGATTCAAAATAGAGTTCCTATCTGTGTCTATTCCCCAGTCATGTCTTCTAAAACTTTTTATTTCCATGTGCCATTTAGGCCTCTTTATTATTTCACTTTTTAAAAATGATCTTGTCCTAAATATAGAAGACATTTTCTTCTAGGATTAAAAAAAAGTCACATAGAAGTAACATTCCACTTGCTAAAGCTTATCTATTATTTGATTATTGTCTTGTTAGGATATTGATCTTTCCAGAGGCAACACTTTTAGCTTAGGCACCAGAAAGTTCTGGCTAGTACCACTATCTATACTACTCCCTAATTCTATGACTTTATATAACAATTTCCCCTCTGTAAATATATATCAAATGGGGATAATGTATGTATACATCAAATGTGGATAATGATGCCCTTATTTTTTAATATCATTAGGATTAAATGAACAGTGATATCAGCTCTGTTGACTTACAAATAGGGTTGACTAAAAGCTGAGCTTAGTTATTCTATTGTGTGTAGACCTTCAGGTTAGACTCACAGTTTTCTCTGTGAAATATGAGAGATGTGGTACAGACACCAGACCTGCTAGTAATTGCACTGAATCCCTTAATAAGTTATCTAAAACTTTAAAAATTACAATCTATAGGAAACAGTTCTTAAATCATACTTTAAAAAGATATGCTATTGTCCAATTAGTATGCTAAAACAAAATGCTGAAGACTGGGTGGCTTACAAACAACAAAAATGTATAACTTCTGGTTCTTGGGCGGGATGTCTAAACTGAAGGAACTAGGGGGCTTAGTGTCTGATGTGGTTCACTTCCTTGCTCATAGAAGATACCTGCTCCTTGTGTTCTCGATGGAGAGCAGAATCAAGGACATTTCCCGGGATGTCTTAGAAGAGCACTAATGCCACTCAGAAACTCCCAAGGGCTCCACCCCTTCTATGACATTGGAGATTCTGTATTTGGACAGCACTGAAGAATATGAATGAGAGTAGCAAGCATTCTCTCATGGCAGCCTGTGTGAATCTTTGATAAGCGGTGAAGCAGGCTTTTGGCAACATGTGTTGTTACATCTCATTACTGAAGTAGTAAAAAATGTCTCTAGTTTGGACTGAATTGTAAATTCATTTTCTTCTCTCTCTCTCTGTCTCTGTCTCTCTGTCTCTCTGTCTCTCTGTCTCTCTGTCTCTCTCTCAGCTCTTATCTTCTGTGAGTGATTCTCAAACTGTGGTCCAGGAATGTATGAGATCCTTGATGCCGTCCAGAGATTCACTAAATCAAGACTATTTGCACACCACTACTAAAGGTTTGCTCGCCTTATGCCACAACTGTTCACTAAACTTTTGCAGATGCTATAGGACAGAAGGGGGTTTTGTGACTCTGATGCTAGCACATGATTGAGTTTATAATTGTTATTTTACAACAAGTTGCAAAACAAAATCAGTTTGTCAGAGAGCCATAGATATGCTTACTTCCATGTTGATTGTAGCATTGTCACTGAATGTGAGATGTGGAATTGACCTGGGTTTCTCCCAGCAGATGAGTAGATGAGGCATACTTTAAAGGCACAATAGAAGTACTCCAATACTTAGAACTACAGGGGTGAATGGGAAGACCTTCTGCCAAGTGAAATAAGCCAAGCACAGAAAGATAAAGAAAGAAAATTACTTCCTCTTCATCCATCTATGAGTTCTCTCTTGTTCATCTTCAGTAGGGTTTGTGTAGCGTCACAGCACTCCTAATGTGCTTGGGAAGAAGCGGGGCTCACTGATTCCCTCTCTTTAGCCTTTTTCTTGACAGTCCGTCCTCTTAACAACCTGCTATCCTTAGTTGGAAATTATTTCTGATCCAACAATATTTTCACCTGCCCTACTTTCTCTACTCCAAACCTCCTGTCCTTAGTCTCTACCAATTAAAACCCAACCTCTACTATATTTCCACAAAACTTGTAAAAAATGAGTCACTCTTTCCCTGAGCACTATAGGACATACTATAATCTCTATGATAAAAAATCTACATGAAAGTAGAAAATAGCTTTTCTCTTTTGCCCAGTATCCCATAGGCAAGAGACTAATTATTTATTAAACAATTTTAAAGAAAGCTTGTTTTAACTCTCTTCTGTGTGAAGCTCAATCACAGACCCAAAGCACATTTCCACATTGTTACTATCACTTTCTTTGAAGTCAAAGGAATGAAAATAAATCTTACCACATATGGCCACTGTGAAAGCTAGTCAGGCACAATGCAATATTTTCACAGGAAGGAAAAGTAGGATGCCATTTTAATCCCCAGGGGCTGGGTATATATTTGACTTGTAGATGTTCAGTGTGGGTATGAGTGGAGGTGCTGGAAATCTGTGCTTTGTGAAGGAGTTACAGAGCTTTGTGTTGTCTGTGACCTCAGAACACACAGTTCAGTAAAACACACAAGCACTGCCACGGCCACAACAGCCGCCACACCACCAGCCCCAAGTCAGAATGGCTGCTTCATTAGACAAGTTTGGGGGAAGAATAGCAAGTGGTTGTAGCAATAACCAGATGATGGAAAATCCCATATACCACGAACATGAGTTTGTCATTAGTTTTTTTTTGTGGAACTCCATAAAATAATACACCAGAAAGTTCTGGATACTTTACAACTCACAAGGGAATGAACTACAAGCTCATAAACCAGGTGCCATCGATATTTCTCCAAAGCTACCAGGCTGGTCTGGAGACGCTTGCCGTGAGGACCATCGCTTCATCGTAGCGTGCAAGTTTGAGTGTCCTTCAGCAAGCTTCTTTGCAAGTACCAGCCCCACCTCCAATCTCAGAAAGAAGTTTTGCCAGTGAATGTCGCAACTCAACATTCATGCTTTTGGAGGCCATTGCCCTGCAAGGCTGCAAAATTAGGCAGGACATACCCCCTAGGCAGGCTTGGCTGACATGCATTCCAAGCTTTGCAAGAGAATCCTAAACACTTTCATTTCTCAGGGACTTGCAGGCTTTTCCTCTCAGTCCAAAGTTTCTTCTTTATCTTCAAGTAACCATAAACAAACACAGATTTGGCCATTACCCCTGGGAAAGATAATGCTGATGTGGTTATCAGAAATTCCATTTTAACTTGGCCTCTTTTTTCCCAGGACTGTACAGCTGTTTCCCGTTGCCTTGCGTTCCTTCGTTGTGCTGCCTTTAGCGCAGCTTTAAATGGGCAAAGCAGAGCCTCGGCTTTCTTTGGAACATGACTTTCAGCCGCCTCTGACTCCAAGCTCTGTTTTTAACATAAAGACTCTTGCTTCCCAATTTACCACTCTCTCTCTTCATTTAAAGCAGTAACCATATCCCCAGGGCAATTGAGCAAATGAGGTTACAGCCCCTGCAATTAATGAAACACATTAATATCATTATACTTTTCTTCACTTCTTTTCCTAAAGTTTTAAATAAGGTTTCCAGGCATATCTGCTTTATGCTGCAAACCCAGAAGAATGATATTGAGTAAGTGGGAACATGAATGAACATTCTTTACTGAGGAGAACAAAGCGCTTTATAGCACTTTTAGTCAAGTATGCCCCTTCTTGATAAATTGTGTTGACCCAAGACTAAATTGGCTTACTGGACTTTTCTTAAAGATACAACCTGCTAATTAGCTTTTATATTAAATATTTAATTTAATTTAATGTATGTCCTGGACTTGTTCTGGAAAATATTTCCATTATTCCCCAGGAAAAAAAGGGACTCCAATTTTGGTAGCACCAGGAAGCGAAAGCAAAAGCACAGGAGCAATAAAAGACAACATTGTAATATTACTACAAACACATGTGTGATTTAAATTATACATACAGCACAAATAAATTAAATTGTTTAATATAAAAGTAAATTACCTTGTAGTTGTGCACATAAAAGACAGAAGAATGAATCAAAATCCTGGCTCTATAATGTCATTAATGAATAAACAATTATGATAGCTATCAACCCAATTAATTATGAATTTTTCTGTATGCTTTACTTTTCTTCAAAACCTGACTTTACTAATAAGGACTTGAAAAGTAATATACGTGTATTAAAATATTTAAGTATATGTATTTTAAGTATTTTAAGTATATGTATTTATGAATTATTTTAATCTAGAATAAATTTGGGGAATTTATAAAAATATTTGACAGACCTTAAATCTAGCTTTCTACTCTCTTGAATATAGGATAGACTCATGAGTTGTTCATAGTAATCTGTTTGTACTTATCATTGTGTCGGAAGAATGCACATAACGAGAAATGTAAGGCTAGAAGTGACACACACAGACCCACATGTGGAAGATATGACTTGATTACCTCCTCAGCAGATTTACCTTTCTAATTATACTGTTTTAAGCCAATATTAAACTTAGTAAGCACTCCCTAAGCACAAATTTACTGATAGTGTAGAAGTGACTTTGGCATAAAACTAAGTTGGGGGCATTAGCAGATCAAGCTCTTTGTTCTTGCACACCAAAAGGATCACAGCCATCCTTGCAAAGAGCCCACAGCACTGCAATGATTTAGTGCCCTGCAAATTCCTCGTGTGCTGGGCTGTAAGCGGCAGACCTTCAGCTGTCAGAGATGACGTCTTTCAGATGGGAAGTCAGGATGATCGTTAAGGAACCCATGGCATGTTCCACTGCGGCAGGACGGTCATTAAGTCTAATGATCCTGGCGGGGTTCCAAGCTGGGAAGCCATGTGCTACTTCTCTTGAACATTCACTCAGAGTTTCAGCTGAAGAAGTCGCTTTTCTGGTAGGGCCCCCATCTATTTGTAGCACCTCAGACAGCTGCGAGACAGATGCCATGTCACACTCCAGACATGCCTGATTTCAATAGTGGACACAACCGTGCCACTGGAACCATTATTTTGAATTTGGGGCCTCAAACAGGTTACTTTCAGTGGAAGTCATGACTATAAAGCTATTAATATTGCTGACTGTAATGATTGCACTATGATGAAAGCTGAACTATTTTGGAAATGTCTTTAGCCATCATTAAGTTGAATTTGATTTAACTTGGCATAAGTAAATGTGGCCCCTAATGGTTTCCTTTCATCCAGGACTTTAAAGCTCTAAGCCACTCGCATCTAACGGTGAGTGTAGGTAGTGCTCTCATCTTATAGTTCAGCAAGCCGAGACTCAGAGAACTTAAGGAATAGCTTTATCCATGAACAGAGTTAGTGGCGCAGTCATATTTCTTTCCCATCACACTGTTGTCTACACTCATTACATTCTCAGTTGAGGGGGCCTGGGGGTCAGGCCATCCCATTCATACAACACAAACCTACCTCTTAGCATATTAGAGGCCCATCAATACAAATTTTGAACTAATGGTTAAAAATGAATAACTAGGTTTCAGATCCATACCTCTCACTAAAGTAGGATGTTTCAGCATGAGTTCATTCTATAAACCCATTTCCTAGACACTGGAGTCTTCAACAATTATTTTTTTTCAAGGTATTTTTATTGTTTTATGAACAAGGTTACAAAATATATTTTGGAAATTAAGTTCCAGAGCCCAGGCTCAGCTTTGTAATTTGCACCTTTTGATGCACTATAAAGCCGCACCTGTGGTCATTTTTTAAGCAAGAGCGTGTTAAACACTGTGGTCACCCTAGAGACAGACATCCCAAGTGGACTATGTTTTTATGTGCGACAGCTTGTGGTATTTTGTCACTAGTTGGTAAAATGCTTAGAAGACAAGGAAGCTTCTTTTGTTGTAGAGCTTCAATAGCCATTGAATTAGATGCACCTTTAACATATCCGTTAATGATACAGTAATAATGACATTACATTAAAGTGGACAAGGAAGCCTCCCAGACATATTGGAGGACCTGTTACAACTATGCCCTGGGAATGGATCTGGTGCAGAGTCTGGATAATTTATGAGGTTTGTGATTCCCAGTAGCTATGGGAATCAGAACAGTTGGCTTGTATAGCACACACCTCATTCAGAATCTGTAAAAATAATACTGATGCTGAACTTAAGAATAAATTGATCATATAATCCCTTAGTTGAGTTTTCTGCTGTTACAAAGGAACATCACAGCCTGGGATCCACACCTAGAATAAAAGTTGACTTGGTTTTATTGTTAAGGAGGCGGAGAATTACAAGACCATGGATGATACAGGTGCTTGGCAAGGAAGTTTGTTCTCCCTCATAACATGGTAGAAGTAAGCACTCAAGAGACAGAGAGAAACGAGCGGGACAAACTCACCCTTTTAATCAGGAATCCTGTCCCATGATAACAGTCTTAAGCTGTTTATTGAAATGGCACTTCTATCACATAAGGTAAGAGTCTCAATTCTCAAGACTCTTGAAACTGCAATTAAGTCTTAGCATGAACATTGAAAGAAAAGCTTAGACCATGATAAGCAACCACATCCCAGGATCTGTGGAAAGCTTCACTGTGTTTTAGTAAAGCAGAATCATCTATCATGTTAATCGTCTTATTGAATTGCATTGGTTTTATGAGTCTGTATGCATTTCATTTATGAATCTGCTTAAAATTCTAGTTAAAAAGATTTGTAAGTATGAATATTTTATATCTAATTTTATAGCCATATGTGTTTAAGCAGCAGAAGTGACTTAAGTCAATGTCATGTCCTTTGAAAATCCATTTTATTAATATACTCTTATATATGAGTGTGTTATCACTTGCTTCCTTAAGGGTTATTCGTAGATAAACGTAAAATTTCCTGAAGGAATCATGACTATCATTGCGAACATTTTCACACAGTAGAATAAGCATTAAATAATGTAATCCCAATGAAGGGAAATAATAAATTTACAGAAGAATGAAAAATAAAATAGGATGTTAGACTTAAGAGTCTTGGAGAAGCCAGGCTTCGTGGTGTGCACCTGTAATCCTAGCACTCAGGGAGTCAGAGGCAAGTGGATCTCTGTGAGTTTGAGGCCAGCCTAGTCTACAAGGCAAGTCTAGGTTGGCCAAGGCTACACAGAGAAACCATGTCTTGAAAAACCAAAAACCAAACCAACCAACCAACCAAACAAACAAACAAACAAAAAGAAAGTCAGAGGATTGCAACATTCTATTTTTCCAGGCTAACGTAAAAATATTTTCACTAAGTATAACTAGTAAGTGGAAGCATAAGAAGGAATTACTGATTATGATACAGAATATTTCAAATACCTGGTACTGTTTTTCACTTCCAAGTGGTTAGTTAGAGTTATTATAAAAATATTAAAAAATTTATTGCATTTTGTGGTAATAGTATACATTAAAGTGTGTTGATATTCAAAAAGGCATGCTTTGAAGAGTATTTAAAAATTTGGGGTGAAAAATAATAGAAAGTAATGAGTCCGGTAGCAAAATCCAAAGGAATAAGATTTAAAATGTTCTTGAGTTCTCCCATTAAAATCTTCACTTAGCCCTTCACATAACTTCTTTTCAGATACCTCTGACATACATTGACATAAATTTACAGCATGTGTATTTTTGTATTTGTGCTCTATTTTGAGACTCAGTCTTACCATACAGCTTGGGATGGCCTTGAAAGTGTAATATTTCTGCTTCCACACCAGAGGTGCTGTAGTTATCCAAAGGTGTCACCTTGCCTAGCTAAAAACATTTATCTGAAGCCATTATTTTAAAGCTAAAAACCACATATATTTAGTGTGACTCAAAAGACATATCCATTCACAAAAGGCCCTTCACATCGATCTTAGTACTGAAGAGACCTGAGAGCACGCATAGTTTTTTGCAATTGATTTGCATGACTAAATTTAAGAGTGAATAAACAGCTATAGGGTAAAGGAATTAGAAATCCATTTGCATGAAGGAACTGAAGTATGAATTTCTCCCTTCTGAATTTTCTGTAACTTGAGCAATCACATGTTCAACTTCAACAACACTTGAGTTTATAATGAAGTAAGAGGGGTAAAGATGTGTTTATCTCAGCATTCTAAAGTGAACCACAGGACTTGATAGTATCTCAAATTAATTAAGAAATGTGCTTTATAAACCTGGCCAGCTGTTAAATCAGGTTGACCCCTCTGAAGATGGAAGCTGAATTGCTATTGGTTCGGAATCTTAAGATTATCTGATCTTGGCTCTCACCATGTTCAAAGTGCACCAAAACCTCATTAATTTAGTCTCCTTCATTTGAATCTCATGACAATTTGAGCAAGGTGCACGATTCTTCATTAACTAGAAAGAAACATTCCCAACAGAGAAAGAATAACGTCATTGAGACCTCATGGTGCCGTGCAAGGTGGCGAACAGAAGAGTTTGCAGACACTTAGCAGGATGTGTGTGTACGTGTACCCTGACTACAGAAAGAAACTCTACAACAGAATTTTAAAGTATATTCATTATAATTTTCACTTTTTAAGCATTTACTTTATTTCTACCATTTATATATTACTTTGTCTCTTTTCCAACCTGATCTTCCTAACTCTTAGAATTTTCTAATTTATACTTCCACTGGTCCATTATTTCATTGTAATGAAATTTAATTTATAAGAGGCATACATTATGGATTTGTTAGAACAATTTCTAATCATATGAGCCATATATCACGTTAGCATAAGAGGGTAGATAGTCATTACAATATTTTTAAATAAGGATTTTAAAGTAATTCCTTTAAAATTTTTCAGTAAAAATGTTTATACTAATGGTTTACCATGGAGACTTCTGTTCTTCACAGAGAATATCTTCAGTTAGAGATATAGACACAGATATGTCTTGAGTTATGCTGCCAAACACTCAACAAAATACATAGGATCTGCTTACATAGCAAATAATTACCCATCACCCTTAAAGACAAATGCTTCCAAGACAGTGTATTTATTTTAAATTACTTGATCAGTTATTGACATAATAAAATAGCTGACAGAGTCAATTTACTGTATATAAAATTAACCAAAATTTTTCATGTGATGAGTTCCACAAGAAGGTACTCCCCAAATTAAAATGGCTGGGCTACCTTCCAACTTGAATCAAAAGTACTGAGTTTGGTTAGAACCTCATGCTGGTGCTGAGAATGAGCAGGACTTTAGCTGATTTGTTGAGTGGAAGCTGCTGAGAAGATGGAGCTAGGGGGAAAAATAAATCTGTGCTCCGTCTGGAAGGTGCAGGGCCGGGTCCATCAACAGGAGAAAAAGGAAAATTCGGCAGATAGGAAGCATTCTGTTGTTGCATTAGTGTCGGCTGCTGATTCATGAGGCACCACAGTGAGGAGGCATCTGCTTATTCAACAATCTGAAATTCAAAGCCTGGGAAAACCACAAGAATATCTGAGTCATGTGTAGAAGGCATCCAAGAGAGAAATGGGTTTGCCATTGGTCATGATGAACCTTATAGACAGCTAACCTCCAAACATGTTTATAACTGACAGCACACGTCTGCATATTCTTCTGTACGGATGTGTATCTCCCATACCCGCCATTCATCAAAGCTTGTACGTGAGGGCAACACCTGAGCAGTTTGGCCAGCCACAGTACTTAGCTCAAGGAAGGAGGCATGGCCTTCTCAGAACAAGTATGTTCTTCATTCCTGGTTGATGTATTGTACTCCTGGAGGAAGGTATGGCTTTGAGAATAGGAGAGAAATCAAAACCCTCTACATGACAAAACAAACAAACAAAACAACCAAAAAAAAAAAAAAACACATTCATTTAACTATGCATCAACTACTTCTAGTTCGCACCTTCACAGAAAAGTAATATAACAGCCAGAGGCTCTGTCCATTGTGCTATTTGGATGGGACTATGTGTTTGCTTTCGATGACAGTTGAGAAGAAAAATCATGGGTGCTACAGAGTTTAGTGAACAGTGTAAGACCTTCCAAAGTTCTATGCTCCATTCGGGGATGAGGTTGGTTGACTTTATAAAGAAAAATGTTTCTTTAATTCACCTCTGGAGGTTCAAGAGCATGGCTAAGGATTGCTGGTAGGTGAATTGAGGATCCTACATGGATAATGCTGAGAGATCCATAAGAAGGAGAGATAACTTGTCCGGACAGGTTGATAAAGGATCACTTCCACCAAAATCAGCTGGGAATATAGTTACGGATTTAATCACAATTATACCATTACTTCCCAACATGACCTTATTGAGAGCTCTGCCTTCATACCGTGAACCCTTTAAGACACACCCCAAACCATTCTAAACTACAACAGTAAATAACTTCATTATTCAAGGTAGTGGCTGATCCAGCAGCTCCTGTCCCACTCTGAATAAAGACTCCAATGACCTACCATCATGGCCTGGCATGGATAAGCATCGCATGAAAGTAAAAAAAAAAATAAATTCTTTTTACTCTATATTAATGGGTTTCTATTTGTTTGTGTGTATGTATGTATTCATGTCTGTACGTGTTTCTAATGCCAGCAGAGTAAAAAAGGGCAATAGATCTCCCTTAGATGCTGGTGATATATCATGTCAGTGCTGGAAATGAAACAAAGGTCCTCTGCAAAAGCAACATTTGCTTTTAACACCCAAGTCACCTCTTCAGTCCAATGTATATATATACACATACATGTATATATATGTGTGTGTGTGTATATATATGTGTATATATAAAAATTTATATGTGTATATATGTGTGTGTATATGTATATATATACATATGTATTTATTTATTTCAGAATAAAGTTATGAGTAGAGAAAAACAGGTCTATAATCTGACAACAATAGAGAGTCAAGGCATCACATGGTTACACATTTATTCACCTTTACTTGAGCAGATTTATTTCCAAGTTGTAAAAAACAATGCAACATTCAAGAGTAGGAACGATATCAGTTATTTCAAAACCTAAACATTTTAACAACACATTTTAGAAAGAATTCAATTCAGTCTTTTGCTTTTAGCATGATATTTAAGACATGTTGAAGGTCTAAATTCACCCACGAAGGACAGATAGTATCCAATAATGAGAGTTCACATACGCAGTGGTCTTTCTAGCATATTTATAATATTTATTGCAGCTCTGTTCTTGTAGAGTAATTAGTTGGAAAGCATGTTTTTATCATTTTTAATTGTATAGTCTTATACTTTTTTTATGAGTGGGGAATATGTAATAAGTGTCATTGACAATGGAGACCTGAGGAACCAGAAAACTTTGAAGCTGGAGATCCAGGCAGTTGTGAGCTAAGAATTGTACTTGGATCTTTTTCAAGATAATATGAACTTTAAACCGCATAGCCTTCTTCTTTTAAACCCATGTATGCTCTTGACATTAAAGGCCCTTGATTTGTTATGTTGGTAATTCAGAACATGAACACATGAATTCATTTTACAAATGAAAACAGCTGACCTCTGAGAAGTTCCCAGCATGTTCTCAAGTCAGATTTATAACTTCCTCAAAGAACCAAGAGAGTTGCATTTTTGACCTTCAAGAAAAGAGGATTAGAATGGCCTGCTCTGAAGCTGCTCTGGAGCAGTGGGACTGCTTTTTCATACAGCAACTGAGAAAAGTGGAATTCTATGAATCCTTGAATGTACCACAAAGTGCAATTTCTGATGTTACATGGCAAGGATAGGTCTCCGTCTCTAACGTTTGCAGTTTTCTGTTGCACTCTTCCTACTTAGGTGTGTTCTATAGACTAAGAGTATCACATTACAAAAAAAGTTTATTAGGATTACAGAAAATGCCCTTATACCTATAGATTCAGAATCCAGGAAGTCTACTGCAACAAGCAGAACTGAGTTTGGGTTCCAGGTGGGGCATGCTCAATCTGATTTGACCATGTCATTGAAGATCTGGTTCACCCCCCCAAAATATGTCTGGAGCTTTGTCAAATCATCAAAAATGCAGATTTTTAAAAAGTCCCCTTTCTAACCTTGCTCCAAAGCTTAGTTTACTCCTATCATTCCAGTTAGCATCTTTAGTAATGCATCACATAGTAACACATTTTCAAAGTTAAAGGCTTTATGAAATAGTTTTCATTTTCCATAATTTTAGTAAATATATCCTGCATGGGAAACAAAATAAAGATACAAACTTGGTCAAGACCTTCACATTTTAATTGTGTGGTCTTGTGAGGTCTAAACAGTTCAATAAGTGGCCTCATATGGGCCTTTAACTCACAAAAAGAAGGACAATAAACAATGTTGCATATTGATATTAAGGTCATGTTCTATGGGAATGTTAATGTTAATTATCATCTAATATGCATCTTATCGAGATGAATTGCAACACCATGATGATGTGGCTCCAGTCAATAAACATCAGCTTTGACAGAGTCATATTCTCTGGGAGCAAAGTTAACAGATTTGACTGTGATGTACTTGTACCATGCACATATTTGGCTCTGTGGTGACTTCCCATGGGAAAACCCATGTCAGGAATTCAGAGGTGTATACCCGCTGTTGAATTCATTTGATGAGCATGCCCCATTGCAGCACAGGTAAGCTGACTAAAAATTAGCAGAATCCTAGGGAAGTTCTTATGTGTGAAAAATGTTCCAATTGGTAAAGCAACTGAGTGACTTTTCTTGACTGGACTAAGCCCTGGACATATCTAAACACCTCCCAAGATTATTTGTAACACTGAAAATGTATAAGAAAAAGTGTATCTTGTAAAGAAGAAAAGGAACAAGCAAGAATATTGTAGCCATTCCACAAAACATATCTGATTCTATGATTTGTATTTTTGTTGTCTGTACTAAAGGTGTCTCTGAATATAGGTTTTGGAAAATTCTTGGCTGTTAAATAATGACAAGATCTGACAAAATTCTTACTTAAGGGATAAACAATTCCCAAACAGACTTTTCCTATAAAACCAAATAGATTTAAGGCTTTGAAAATAGCCCTTTAGTCTTTTTTAGCTTGCAATGATGACTTGGGGGATAGAAAAGAAGGTTATTTGGTAGAAATCCAAAGGTTGAAATATTTTCAGTTGACTCAATTTTATTTCTGTTCCCTTTGAACATGTTTTCTTAAAAGCTGCACTGACCTTTTTTGAGAGGGGCCAATAGTTGGAAAAAATTAAAAATAGAAATAAAGGCTAATAATTCTAAAATTATGCTTGCAACATATGGTGTAATATCTCAAGGAGCATGTATAAACAAAATATTTTAATGGTGTTTTTCTATGAATATACAAACAGAGAGATGACACAACATAAATGGATGAAGAAAGAGAAGGGTGATCTAGGGTGAGAAGAAAACACATTTGCTACTTCAGAATGCAACCAGCATAAAACATGCAAAGCAAAGAACATAATCGCCATGGAAACAAACCTCTGGGCATGTCTGTAAGGGATTTTTTTATTAAGAAAATTAAGGTGGGAAAACTCACTCTAAATGTGGGTGGCACCAATCAATGGACTAGGACCCTAAGCTAAAAAAAAAAAAAGAAAAGAAAAAAACTGAGCTGAGCACCCCCATTCATCTTTCTGCCTCCTGACTGTGAATAGAGTGACCATCTGCCTCATGCTCCTTGCTCCTTCCATGTGTCCTGTTGTTATTGTTAATCCCCATCAACTCCATGAGATGTAACAGCACCAGGAAGATGGACCTCTCATGACGACTCTCTTTAATAGTTGATTGAAGTAGAAGGACCTGCCCACTGCATGTAGCATCATTCCTGGTACTGTGATCCTGGCAGAACTTTTAAAAAAGGAGCTAGACAAGTGTCCATTGCTCAGTGCTCCATGGTATTGGATGCAATTTGATTCAGGCATCTGTTGTCATGTTATCTCAAACCATGATGGACTGAATCCTAAGAATGAGGGTAAAATAAACCTTTGCTCTTTGCTTGCTCAAGTTACTTTTGTCACATAGAGAAAAATCCCTAAGGCCATAGTTCTGAGACCATGACCTACTAAGCTAATGCTCTGGAATAGGTAGGTAGGACAAATCACCCAAGGCTGAGTGTGTTGATCTTTTCACTAGAACCTTGGCAACCCAATGGGTGAGGATGCTGTATGAGGACTCACTACTGAGCATTCCTAAACGAAAAAGATGTAACACACCAGCTCCAGACATCATAATGGCCATTTCAACCTGTCTAAGTTGTCAGTGGTTTCTGTAAGGAGAGAAATGGTAGGAACAAGCTTAGGTGCTACAATGACCCATCACTTGGAAGGTGGGTCTTCAGGGAGTGGATTCAACAGAATGGAAGGTTGGCTGGGAACTTAGAGAGAAACAAGTTTGCAGAGCCTTTAATAGTTTCTACCAGCATGTTAAAGATGGACAAATGGAAGAGGAGAGCATGCGATTTACTTATGTTCCCAAATCAGTGAAGGCTCTTTGGTGAAATAATTTGAAAAACAAGACTTTAATATATTTAACCCTGAAGAAGCTGAATAATAACTCTCTGTTTTCCTATAGTGGACCATCAAGATTAAGTTTCTAAAGGTGTCCACATAGTAGGCAGTTTGACACTATCTAGTTGTTAGAATATATGTATATATAATTGGCTTTATAATCTTTGACATATATATTGTTCAAGTATTGGCTTTATGCTGTTTGACAGGCACTATATTTTTTTTGTTTAAATCGTTTTGTAATTTATAAAATATTGTTCTTGCTTTTTAAGTCAATAAGCCCTCTAAACTATCCACCCCAATTGATTAAAAAGCCAAAGGAAAGAATTCTTCATGTACTGTTAGGGGATTGTCATTCCTTTAGCCTTATTTGATTTATTTTAATTTTTTATATGCATACATATGTATCTGTGTGGGCATGTACCATATGTGTGAGGGTGTCGTTGAACCTAGGAGAGGTTATCAAATTATGAGCTACCTGCCACGGGTGCTGGGAACAGATGGGCGTGCTCTGCAGAGCAGCCATCTATTCTAAGTGTTGAGTCATTTCTAGGTGTGCTACCCCAGCTTGACTTTGTAACTGATAGAGGGTTTTTGTTTTTAGTATTTTTTTTTCTTTCAACTACACGAATATTCAACTACATGGAGTTTTCTTGCCTCCATGGAATATTGATTGTTTTTTAAATTTTGGATTAATATTCTGTTCTATTTTACCATGAATATATATAAATTTTGAATAGAACAGATTTCAGAAGAAACTCAAACATGCTTCCATGAGCATTCATCACCCTGAGCACAAAACTTGTTGGGATACTAAGAGAACCTGCTTGGGGAAATGATGTTTCAGAGACCATGATAATTATTCCTTCATGTTTTGCCAAGAAAACTAAGGAAGATTGACTCCTGCTTTAAAACCTGCAGGGGTAGCAAAGGACCCTGTTTCCAAAGACGTGTAAATCTTGAGGCCATAAGGTTCATCTTTTTCCGCTTGGACATTTAAGCATCACATGACCATTTGCTTTGACAGATATTTAAAACAAATAAATCATTCCCTTCATGTCCAAGAAGTTCATGGAACGCTATAGGGCAGAAAGAAATTCAAGTGAATGAAGTTTATGCCAGAGATTCATGCCCTAGTCTACACCATAGAAAGTATGAAAGTACAATTTCACTCACACACACACACACACACACACACACACACACACACACACACACACACACACATATTGTGTGACAAAATGGTAGCTGTCATAATGTGCCAGTTAACATGTCCAATGAGAGCTGATCGTTGAGTGTCCCCTGGGAAAAGAAGACAGAAACATGACAAAGAACAAAGAACACGGATCGATAATGCTTGGGGAAATAAGACAGAGAAGGTTATTTACTCCCATTGATCTGTGGCTGCCGTGGCGTAAACTCAGCCTGTTTTTCTTTTGTTAACCTTTAAGCCTGAGTGTACTTGAGGCAACCAGGGAGCCAACTAACAGGTGTAGATTAAGGATCGAAGGAGGTCACCGTACCTCTGTCACCACCAGGCACCCATGTAACAACATCCCTGAAGAAATTTAAACATCGATAGCCATAATAAGGGCAAATTTATCAAGCCCAGCCAGCTTGAGCTGGGAGCCCGCCTGCATTCAGCCCATTTGCCCTTGCTAAAGCTCAATTGATTTGGACATTCTTTTACTAGAGTTGATTATCAATTGTGACATAGCAAATTTGTTACCTTCCAAGTGCTGAGCGTATCCTGGCCATTGGAGTATCTGAAGTAAAAACACCTGGCCTTCAGTCACCCCTCACTGCTGAAAGGAGGAGGCAGCATCAAGCCTAGCAGAGCTCTAGAGAAGGCTACCCCTGAGGACAGTGTGGGCTTCTTCTGAAGGAGGAGACACTGGGGAAAGGGAAGGTGACTTTCTTCTGCCCACTGAGAAGACTCAGTGACCCAAGGTAAATGTCCCATTGGAAGCTATACACACTACTCTGCTCACACACACACACACACACACACACACACACACACACACACACACACATTACTCTGTCTACCAGCAGTCAAGCTATCACCCTGTTCTCACTGACAGAGGCAGACCCAAACATCTAGGCACAGTGTGGAAATTCCTCACTCTGAAATGTTCTGGATAAGACACTTTCTTCTCCCTCAGGACTTTATAAAACACCTCATTTCCTAATGTCTCTGTTATTCTCTGTCGGATAACACACTATATTCTTTTTGCGTATATTGAGTTTGGGTCTTATGTAGGTCAGGCTTGCTTCCAACTTGCTATGAAACTGAAGAGGATCTCGAACATCTGCTTCCTTTGCCTCTATTTCCCAAGCCCTGGGATTACAGGCATGCACCACCCTGCTAGGTTGACATAACACACCCTTTGAAGCAGAGGTTGACTTGCATATTGGGGTATTTACCTACCTCAATATTGACTGCAATTATAAACATAGTCCACAAAAGTAGATAGTATATGAATGTATAGGCGAATGAAAAAAACCACAAGATTCTAGATGTAGATAACAACTCCAAACTGCATGATTAATAACAAACATTAGTTACAGTCAGAACACGGACATTGCTGGCCCCTGTTCTATAGTTAGATTATACCTGGGGACTATTTTCTCACAATTCCATCTCCTCTCTCCCCACTTCTCCTTCATCACCTGTCCCTCCCTCTCCCCCTCAATTCCTTCTTCCCTCCTTCTCTCCCTCCCTCTCAGCTTAGCTTTATCCTTACATCCCTGTTTATCACACAGGGGACTCACCAATCTGTCACTGATAGTTCTAACAAGCTACCGGACAATTACCTTCCAGTCTGTCCCGTGAGGGATCTCCTACCTGCTAACATTCTGTTAAGAATTTTAGCATCTGTATTCTTGAGGGATGGTGATCTATCGCTTTGGTATTTTGGGTATCAGGGTACCACTTAGTTGTTTTACAAAGACAGATTTCAGCAGTAAACTAGCTAACTGTCCTTTTACTGAGCCGTCTATTTGTAGTGCTGTTTGTTGGAGGACTTGGAGTCTCCACACAGAATAAATACTCTTCTGGAAGCTGGATGTGAGACCTGGAGGTGCACACTTGTAATCACAGTAACTGGGACCCCGGGGATCATGAAGCTGAGGATAGCTTTGGTACATAGTAAAACCTTGTCTCAAAAATACCTCTTACTGGCTATATACAAGTAATATGAGCAAGCCTTGTTGAACACGGTCTGGAAGACAACACTGATTAGTTCAAGGTCACCTGGCCAAGAACAGAGTAGCTCAGGAAGAAATCACACCTTCTGACTGCAAATCCTGGGGTGTTTTGTTGTTGTTGTTTTGGTTTTTTGTTTGTTTGTTTGTTTTGGATATTGCTTTCTCTCTTGTTCTCTTTTAAATCCATAGCCTAATAGTACTAATTAAAAATAAAGAATCTGAAATCATATAAGGAAAATCAGGGCTTGTTTTGTCAAAGATTGGAACTGAGGAAGCAGGGTCTATGCAGCCACAAAAGAACCCCTCATCCCCACCCCCATCCCCACCCCGTTTTCCAGAGCAGTGCCTCCCATCTACACTCCCTGAAGACTCATAACAGAGAAGGGGGGCATGTTTAGGTAACTACTCAGACTTTATCCTCTAGTGGCCCCGAAAGAATAAATGATTTAGCAAGCTGCACCCATCCCAGCTTTACAACCATCATCAAGAACGTCTTACCTGGGATAAGGTAGGGCCTGAACTCCCTATGAAGTGACAGTGATCTGTGGCAGATGCTCTGGAGTACACAGGGGCTTCATGTTACTGGGGACACTGCAGCACCGTCTGCTCTCCTGAGCCCCAGCTCTGCCTCTGTGACCTTGTCAGTGTGCTGTAGGCCTCATTAAAGCCCACGGTAGCCTCACTGCGGTGTCTGGAAAGCAGCTGTCTCCCCAGCAATGTGTCGTGTCCTAAAACACATTATTTCCTCAGCCCACTCTTTTCAAGCCTGTTATCCACATCAGGAAAACGGGCTAAATTAACAACCCCAAACACCTTCGTAATGACCAGTAATTGGTGTCTGTGCTGATGAGGGCTGCAGGAACTGGAATAGGGCCTTCAGAACAGATACCATGCTCCTGCTAACTGAAGTCCCCCAGGGCAGCAGGGTGTGTGTTTTCCTGGCGGAGGGGCACTGGGCATTCCAGTTCTGCATGTTTTGCCTCCTGCGTACATAAGCCACAAGGTTTCCAGTAATGTACCCATCACCAAAAGATGATGAAATAGCTCTTGATTTCTTCAGTCCCATTCCCCCATCCTTCTTCACCTCCCTTCTTTCCTCCCTACCTCCTTCACCACTGGGGACAGAACCCACAGCCTTTCACATGATAGGCAAGAATACTACCAGTAAGCTATATCCTCAGTCCCAAGCACACATTCTCTCTATGCAATATAAAATCTAGAGATGGAGATACAGGGAGAAAATTAAGAATCTATTTCCAGGCAGACTCTGGCCAGAATATACAATCTCAGTTTTTTAAACATACCTCTCTGGCACAGATTTCCTAATAGTATTTAAGGCTCTGGGTCTGAGCTGGTACTCATCGTAAAACTGCTTACATGGCCACATAGCCCTTCCTTGATAGAGTAGGCATGGGAGACAACATGGATATTGACTATATTTACGTAATTAAAATATGCAACTTTAATTAAATAGTATAAAATAAATTACTATAAACAAAATGTGATTTAATTTAAAGGGTGGACCAGTTAGATGGCCCAAGACGTACAGTACTTGTAATACAAGCATGAGGACCTGAGGTCAAATCCCCAGAACTTAGGTAAAAATCGTACACACATATGCCTATATGCAACACACACGTAAGCATGCACACACACATACACACAAACTTTTAAGTGAAGAGAGGGAAGTTTCCTCCCAAGAAATGCTGTTTAAACCACAGACTTTATAAAAAGAAAATAAAAGAAAATAGGCTAGGTGAGAATAGAGAGAAAGTAAAGAGGACAAAAGCCCAGAGATGCAAAAAGAAACGTTCTGCATTAGAGAATCTGATCAAGAAGTTATGATGGATGAGACTCTAGAGTATGCACAGCTTCATGAGGTGCGGGTAACCCTGGGCATGGAAGGGTACCGTCCCTTGGGCGACAAGAACCGATGCCACAATTGAATATGTTTGATGATGCAATTCAATATTTTACGATGAGGACTTTAGGCTCCTGTTTGGAAACTGGAACTTGACAATAAAGGAACTAAGAGGACAGAACAGGAAACTATGAGAGTAATCACTGAAGAAGTAATGAAGCTAGCGATTCAGAAGCTACACAGTAGTCATATGCTATATGGATGCATACTAAACGATCATACTCTTACAGAGACAGGCAATTTACATGCATAGGTTTATGTACATGGCTTCATATAATTAAAGACCTTAAGGGAAAGGTATGATGGTCACAATGAAGAATTAGAAGCTAATACATGATAAGGCAGTAGACAGGATTAACAAGACTGATACATCTGACAAGTTAAAAACCAAACTGATCCTTCCAGAACACAAGCAGAAGGGCCTGAGAAAAATGCAAAGAAAAGAAACGGCATAGGAAGATGCTGAGATGGTATTCCTATGTTAGTCGGTTTTCTATCACTGTAATAAAGTGCCTGAGAGAACTGACTTATCACCTTCTAACAGTTTTAGAGTTTTCTTATAGCCCATGATAATAGACTGAACCCATAGGCAGGCAGCACTTGGTGGTGGGGACAGACGGCAGGAAAAAACAAAACAAAACAAAACAAAAAATGCTTACATTGTGGGCAGAGACAGAGTAAGGAGAAAGCTGGGTGAAGTACATGCCCCATTCATAGGCATCCACTCACTGACCCAAAGACCCACCACTAAGCCACACTTTCTGAAGTTTCCTCTGCTTCCTCATTATTTCACTTATGATTATAAACCAAACAATTCCAAGCCTCAAAGTACTTCCTAAAAGGCATCAAGATACTCAAATCCTTCCATGTTTGCGGTGTATGTGCAGTTTTCCAATCATGATGCAATCCACACACACACACACACACACACACACACACACACACACACGCTTCCCCAGTAGCAAGGATGGCCCTTCCTTACAGTTTAGGCTTCACTGAGGCCTTCACTGCGTGCATCAGACTCACTCCTTGCAAATGGCATGGAGGGAAGGTCATTTGTGGGACATGGAAAGTGAAGCCTGTTTCTGGCAGGAATTTTCACAAACTTGACCCAGGAAACCTATCTACTAGGCTCACTTGGAATGCTCTATGCTGACACCCCATAGCTGAAGTACAGCACCCGTGATCCAAATCAGAGGAAGACACAGCTTTAGTCATCCAAGACTGCCCTGATTTTCATGACTCCTAGTGCTATGGCTGAGGGCTGCAGGATCGCAAAGTCCACACACAGTAGCTGATGCCAACCTGAAAGTCTACACTTTCAGTCTTTACTTCGCTCCCTGGCACAGGAACAATGCCATTCAGAAAAGGGCCTACCCTAGATACTAACCCTAACTCTCAAGTATGCCCATCCCTAATGGAGATTCCCCACACCTGTCACTCCAATGCAGGAGGAACTATTAACTATTGCTCATCTCCCTGCCCTCTTACAGCATACTTAATCAACTTCTCTTTTGTGCTAAAGGATATTTCATTCACTTCCTGCCAATCCTTTCTATTTTCCCTGCTATCCTGTTGGCTGGTCCTTCAAACAGGAGGGACAGGATTCAAGCTTGGGCAGTCGGTTTCCGTAGTTTCCACCTCTAAGACTGGGTTATAAGGTTGTCTAGGTCAATGCCTTTCAGTGCATTTGATATCTGAGATCTGAGATTTGTAAGAGTACCTTCTGTGCACTGTAGGAGATTTCTGTTATCTCTCCTTGTTAGATGCCAATAGCCACCTTCTCCAGATAATGCAAATATCTCCAGGGTAAAGGTGGATATTCTGTGCCTGGTGAGAACACTGAGCCACGAATTCTCCAGGAGCCAAGAACAAACATTATTCTTAGGTGGATATGAAACCACTCATATTAATATCAGGGCTCCCTGACATGTATCCCAGTATTGTAGATGAATGATTTCATCGTATCAAACCCAGACAAGATACACCATGCATGGAAACCTGTCACTGTCCAATGCTGTGATTTTGAAAAAAGAAAAAAAAAAGTTATTTGAAAAGAAAAAAAAAGTTATTTCTGGTGTTTTCTACTTTACTTTCACACCATTTCAAGAGCAGCTATCTGCTAATGTAAAGGAGGAGGGAACAGGAAGCAAGGAGCTGTGAGGAGAAAGAAGTGGAGATAGAGTCAGGGGTGGAAAAACAAGCAAACCAGGCAGGGTTGCTGGTTGCTCATTTTGATCTGGGTGTGTTCTTATCACAGAAAGACGTCAGCCAGTCCTCCACGCTTGGCTCTAGCCCCACACAGTCTGTCTCCCCCTCCTTATGCACCGCCATACTTAAAATATGGACACTACCAGCTCTGTCATTCCCCAAAACACAAAGCAGCTAATGCATGATCATGACATTTTATACAATTAATATCTTTAAGAGTATAAAAAAAGTCTGTAAATTCTTTGTTGGGGGAGTTTCACGATATAAAAGGCAGAGAACTTTCTCACCACTGACTCTGCACTGATTCATTGATCCTTAGAACTAACTTCTGGGAATTTTCCTGAAATACCAAAAGATGTAACCAGGAATATTGTTAAAGTTTTAGAAAATTGAGGACAAGATATCATCCATGGAGAATGGCATAAGGAAATATTTGTGTCTCTGTGTGTTTTAATAGCTATCTATCTATCTATCTATCTATCTATCTATCTATCTATCTATCTATATATCTCTACCTAACAATAATATCATTCATGAAAAACGCAAGTTATGGGCAAGCCCAGATCATATAGTCTCATTCAAAATTTCTCTAAGATAACAATCTTCAAAGATCACTTACCATTGTTTTTTGGTATTGCTATTTGAAAAACTATTATTATTATTATTATTATTATTATTATTATTATTATTATTATTA
>NW_026596046.1:10134378-10177839 GCF_907164565.1 Psammomys obesus
TATTATTATTATTATTATTATTATTATTATTATTATTATTATTATTATTATTTATTTATTTATTTCTGGGTAGTTTCTGAAGCATTTGAGTTTTCTATACTAGCTACATGTATTTTGGACAAAACTACAGAGTTGTTTCCAGAGAATCAAAACAGACAGATGACTGGCACTGGCAGTCACCGCTCAAGGTAAAAAGCTTTGACAAACCAGGTTGCAAAAGCATTGGCTCTTAGAGCCCTCATCTCTGAAAAGGCTACGTCCATTTCATACATGACAGGATAGACTCACAGGGTTCTGGCCTAAAAGCTGGAGCCTATTTAAAGAGCAAGACTACTCCCCCCGCCCCGCCTCCAGAAACTCTCATAGCTACTTTAGCAAAACACTAATAATATTCCCCTCAGCACTCAAAGGAGGGACCTCTCTGGATGGGCATCTGCTCAGTATGTGGTCTCTGGTTAGGTGTGAACAGGTCAGCCTCATCCAAGGGCCTGGAACATTCTGACCTGCTCACTAGTTTTGGCCAGTGGGCTCCTTGGCAGTTTTCCCAGCAATCATGGCTCTCCAAACATGACATCTATCATAGCTTCAGTCAGAAAGATGGCATTTACCTGATGGGTGGGCAAGCTTCTTCTCTTACCATATGCTGGGGATTGTCAGGGAATGTTCACGCCAAGAATGGCTACTTTTAGTGCCAGGAAATAGGCCTTTCCCAAAGCCTGCCAAAAAAATTAAAAAAAGAAAAACACAGAAATAAAAATTTCAAAAGAACCAATTTTCACAACACGTTTTGTGTTGAGGAGTTGTGTAACAGGCTACACAGAGCAGAGAATTATGGGCACTTTCCTGGCATCTGCACACTGAATGCAGAAATAAAAACTGATTCTCATCTGTGAAATAAAAGGAAGAAAGAAAAAAACCCCAAACTAAAACAATCTCTGTCCTGTATGAATATGAGGTTTAGACCTCATTTCAGGAGGAGACTATCTAGGGATATTCTATCTATCCCTAGATAGGCAACCCACCTATCTAGGGTGATGTAATGAGCACTGAAATGCCACCAGGGATGAGGCTGGGGTTCTCATTCTGTGAATCACTGTCTGGGGTGGTAGCTTTATTAGATAAAAGCAGCATTTGAGGATTTATTTGTATTCTGGGAGATCAAAGTGATACCAAACCGTATATTCAATCATACTTGTGCATATTAGCTGATTTGACATAGCACAGGGGTAAGAACTAATAAAATCACACAGAATATAAAACACCTAGGATGCTGGATGTCAAAGAGAAAAGGTACCATCTGTTCCTGAGAAGGTATTCTGAGCAATTATGGGGCAGGAAAAGGATGGAGGCCTATGAATCTGAGGAACTATGTTGGAAGAGGGACTTGGGAGTTAAGAAGTGGAAAGGTCATGGTCCAGAGAGTGGAGGTGATGCCTGCCTGGGCAGGAGAGCTCAGAACTGAAGCCAAGCAGAGGGTTTCCGCCAATGCTCTTCAGCAAGTGCTCCACTGTCACCTAGAACAGCCTTGTCCCCACCTGCTGGTCTGCAGCAGCCTGAGGCATCTCTTGGCTTCACTATTGCCTGGCCAGGTTTACTTTAGTCAACTTTCCTGGGAATGGGCATGCAAAAGGGTAGCGTGTTGCTTTAAATCCATGGCGAACATGCTCTCAGAAACAGCTATGAATCTTTGGTTTTCCCTTCTTTGGTTATTCAGTCATCATCATGAGAAGGCCCAAACAGAGCATCTCTGTCAAACTTAATAACTTTTAGTTTTAACCTCTTTTTAAAAAATATTTTTTACAACATATTTTTATTGATTCTCTGGGATTTTATATCATGCACCCCAATCACACTCACTTCCCAGTCCTTTTCTATTTGTTCCCTCACCCTTGTGATCTTCACCACAAATAAAAATAAGAATAAAGGAGACAGAAAATAAAAAGCCCAAGTCTACCCTTGTGTTATCTGTATCGTCAGTGAAGCATGGTCAAATTCTCAGTGGCCTGCCCTTTAAACGAATCTGAGTCCTTCCTTTCCATCAGTTTTGGAAAACCACACCCAAGCATCTGCGTCACACTATTTTTAAAATTATTTTTATTAGTTTTTTAATTTTTAATTTTTTCTTCACAATTTATTCGTTGTATATGCTGATCGAAGACCGCTCCCTCAACTCCTCCCAGTTCCACCCTCCCTCTCTCTTCCTCCCATCCCCTTCCCCTAGTCCACTGAAAGGGGGAGTTCTCCACTGTTGCCATAGAGTTCTCTTTGGTAGCTTCTTGTAAATTTATGGGGGGGGGGTGCGGGCTGGGGCAGGAGTTGTCACAAAAACCTTGCATTTCCTTCCCTCTGAACTGTGTGCCTGCAGTCAACGACATCACAGCAAAAGTGGACTCCTTGCTTTTCACAGTCAGCAAGAGGCCTTCCTTACTGTTTCTCGCAGCAGCACAAGCTATGCTGCAGACCAGATGAAGTAGCACCATGGACCCCAGCCCCAGCCAAGCCTTTAGAGGTAGCGTGGATCACAAACATAAACAGGACATTGGGGGGCAGTGCAGGGCATTCAGCTTCCACAGCAGCGCAGCCCACAAACATGACTTCAGGCGGGAGCACGGTCCATGGACATTCACATGGCCTCCAGTGGTAGCATGGGAGACAGACATCAACACAAACCCTGGCCACAGTCGAACCAGAGATCCACATGTACCCGCTGGTGGCAGCACCGATCCAGACATCACCACGGCCTCTGTTTGTTGTCACATCAACATGGCCTAGGTGGTAACACGGACATCGATGTAGGTTCAGAAGACAGCACAGATTGCGGACATCCTCATGGGCCTTGGTGGTAGAAAAGGCATTTAAGCCGGCCACTGACACTGTTAATGATGCTCTGCTCTGCTTGCAGACAGGAGCCTAACATGCCTGTCATTTGGGCGGCTCCACCTAGCAGTGAATGGAGAGAGATGCTGGGACCTGCAGCTAAGCATGGGGCACTCCGGGAGTCTTGTGGAAGTGTTGGGGGAAAGATGGAAGGACCTGGAGGGGACAGGAACCCCACAAGAAGACCAACAAAGATAAATTAAACCAGACCATGGGGACTTACAGAGATTGAGACATCAACTAAGGAGCATGCATGATCTGGACCTAAGCCCCTTGCACATATGTGGCCAATGGTGGCTTGATCTTCTTGTGTGTCACCTGGCAAGTGAAGGGGGTGGGGACTGTTTCTAACATGGACTCCATGGCCTGCTTTTGAATCAGTTTCCCCTGGCAGGGCTGCCTTGCTTGGTGTCGGTGGATGAGGATATGCTCAGTTCTGATGTGACTGTGATGTGCTGGGGAGGGTTGATATGTGGGATGGAGGAGGGCTCCCTTTTCTGGGGGGAAAGGGAGAAGAGAAAGGAGAAGAAGGAGGGGGGCAAGGACAAGAGGAGGGAGGAGGCACCCTTGGGATGTAAAGTAAATAAACTTAAAATAAAAAGTAAAACAAAAAAACAAAAAAAAAACAGTTTAATGACTAAGAAAGCAGAAAGAATTAAAATTCATGTATTATAATTTTTATTTGCAAACAAGAAAAAAAATAAAAAATAGAGCTAAATGAGATGTCTCAGTGGTTAAGGATCTCTGCAGGGAAGCCTAAGGACCTGATTTTGATTCCTGGGCCCCACTGGCTGGAAGGAGAGAACCCACTCCTACAAGGTGTCACCTGACTTCCACAGATGGTATTTCATGTATGTATCCCAACATAAAAACACATCAGTAGCTGCCCCCCCCCAAATCTGCACAATGGAAGTATACTCAAGAATGTTTAAAATGTAATTAAAACATAATCACACCTTTTCAAAAAATAATCACTTCCCCTCCCCCGAACATGGCAAAACATTCAAAAGTTGAGCTTGTCTGAGCTACTTGATAAAGAAGCCAGCTGTCCCTAATACTGTCAATCTGAATGCAAGTTGTTTGATTTCTTGAAGGGCCATTCTGCAGTACTTTCTGTTTTATTTCATATTCCTTCATTTACAGTATGTTCTGGATTGATCAGGAGCATTAGCACAGACTGATGTACTAGGAATAATGTCTGCATTTATTGCAGAAGGTCCAGAACAAAAAAAAATAGTGGAGAGCAATATCAAGGTCCATCAGTGGAGAAATGTTAATAAACTAAAATGTCATATAAACATCACCAGCCATTAAAACAAGAGCAAATGCAAGTGGCATTTTTTTCTAATTCTTATCTTTAACCATTGCATGCTTATTTGTGCTTACAAGACATGGTAAGCATGTGTGTGTGTGCGTGTGTGTGTGCGTGTGTGTGTGTGTGTGTGTGTGAATCATGACTATCTGTACACACCTGGACAGAAGAGTCAGGGCAAAATGTGCACATGTATCCAAAAACAGATCCCTAGACACACTATTGTCCCTAAAGTGCAGGTTGTTAGTCAAAAGGCACCATAGAGAGAAAAACAAACAAAATAAAACAAACAAAACAACTTGTAGATTTTAGCATATTGTACTGTCTGAGTTCAAAACTCAGCCTTGAGACTCACCATTCATGAGAGTCTCAAGCTAATCTAATCTAATTTCAAGACTTGAAATAAGAATTAGATAGAAATTGTACTTAAAAATTATAGACTCCGTAATATAACAATAGATGCTATCGATGCATATTTACTCTACCAAAAATGCAGAGTTAAACACTGAGTTATTTGGGGGCTTTAGTTAAAATAACGAAAGTAAATAACAAAACTAATTAAAATACTTAGAGCTGAGGTACCTATAATTATTTGATAAATATCTAAAGAGCACCCCAAACTTTACCTAAAGGCAATATTCTCAAGACTATTTCAAATGTGATTACAAGATAATTCTATTCTCCCTCTGTGCTGTGGGGGACAGAAGAAACCATGAGTGAATACGTAAAAAGCAAATGAAAGTCATTGTATATTGTACATGTACATGAAATCAATGTATATTATAGAAACAAGACCAACCATGTCATGGGCCAATGTTTCAGACACATGGGGAACTGGCTACTCCTTCCTGTGGTCTGAGTGCAAATGTTAACGGTGTGTGAAAGTACAACTGTTTACCAATGACTGGCCACTGTGTGCAAAAACCTAGCAGCTGCAGCTTCCTCCTCCCCAGCAATATCTGCAGCCTGAGACTACTAGCCTCCAGAGACACACTAGGAAGACTAACTAATCTCACCTCCCCCCCCCACCCACACACACACACCTTTGCTGTCTATAATGAAGAGGCTGAGGTTCTAGGCTACTGTGTAGTTGCTGTCACTCAGTCACAATACGCATGCTGGGAGGGGTTTCGGGATATATCTTTATCTGTAACTATATACATACATATCTAGATGTATATATCAGCAAATGTCCGGCCCTAACTATTCCAGACATTTGTCTGTTTGTCTGTCCTTCTATCATACCTTCCACAAACTCAGTCAGGTTAAGAATCAAGCTTACGCTGGGTAAGACACTGTGAAGGTGGTAAACGTCAAACTTTCAACTGAAAGAATTGCTCGTTTTCTACACAATATTTTAGTTGCCAATTTCCTTAACCAATAGTTTGGGTAAAGAAATGAGATCTTATTTAATGGACACGGTTAATGTGACTGAATTCTGAACTTTGCATAGTAAATGATGCTACGATTTGTATTTAATACAAATACATGATACCATGCATGTGTTTGCTGTTGGCACAATCTATGTTGATAAGTCCAGGTCTAAAGGGAGGTAATAAGCGAATTGATTAATGCTGACACCTTAGGAAGGGGGTTCTCTTGTAATTGGAAAGGTGGTAGGGCACAGGGATCACCTAAATGCCCTCTCTAGGAAGAAAGTTCCAATGACAAGACATGTCCACTCTTTCAGCAATTCTTCCCAATGACTTCTCATTCCCCCCAGCTCCACTTAGCAAGTTCATTCTCCATATCCCTATAAACTCTCATGCATCCGTCTGAAACTGCTCTCTGATTTATAAACAGGACAATTCCCTCCAAAAGTGTAGGGAATTATCTGCCGGTAAAATGAGCTGCCGGTCAGTTTTCAGGGTCCTTAGGTTTTTACATGCAATCTAACCACATTTCCTTTCTCTGCTCTGCTTGCTTAACTTCTAGAAACTTGGGCACAATTTTGCTGCTCTTGGCAGTTTTCAGGTGTGGATCTGCGTAAGCTATTTATGAGATGCCAAGGTTGTCAAATCGGAAACATGTGTTTTTTATCCCGCAGCCCCTCTTTGACAGCAGAACTACACTGCAGATCATCAGATCCATTTGCTGATATTTAACATTTCTCTCCTTTTTGCTTTTGTTCACTATAGGTTTCAAGCGAGGTGAGTTTTAATGTTCCTTTATTCTGAAACTAACAACAATATTGTCTCAACGTTTTAAGAGAGAAAATGGGAGCTTCGTTTTTTGACGCGAAGAGTCCTCATTTCCGTACTTAAAAATTTCACAATCACATTCCCACCAAAAAAAATTCAGCTTTTTATTCTTTAAAACCATGAAATAAAAGGAGCACTCTTAAGAACACCCTAAACACTAGGAAGAGCTAATAAAGATTCGGGTTAGGGTCATTATGAATTTGTCAACCCATGGGCCTCTGCTGAAGTTATTCCAGCAGCGTTATGGGCCAATTCAGAATTCTCTCATCCCATAAAATGTTAATTTTTTTAAAAAAGTAAAACAGGTACTAAAATAGCTAGTATTTTGGATGACGATGCAGAGTGATCAAGTGTTCTGAGGGATTAGAAGAGACAACATCTCTATTGCATGGCATCCTTGGATGCTGTGTCTAGTCCTTACTCCTGATCTCACCTGGCAGTTGAGTACCTGCCCTTTCATTCTGATTCATCTGTCTCTGGTCCCCTTCAGATTCTTTTTTTTTTTTCTTCCACAGTCAGACTTTCCTATCAGTCTGCCATGCTGGGAGCTCAAGCCTTCCCACCTTGAAAAACGATGAAAATATTACCAGAATTTGGGAAATCTTAGTAGAGAGGCACTTGTTGCTAAGAGTATGGGTTCCTTGTTTTATTCATAAAATAAAGTAAGGAACAGACTCAACAGGAGTCGAGGACAATTTTATTAGAGTTTAAAAGAAAACCCCTAGGCAGACAAGCTGTAAATCTCAGCAGCTGCCTGGAGGTAGAAGGTAAAGAAGAGAAAGCCAAAAAAGCCATGTTATTTGAGTTAAGCAAACATGAAGGTCAGCCACTTGGCAGGAAGGGGATCTTTATAGAAAGAGTGGAGGCTGAAGTGTTAGGAATGGCATGCTTTAAGAAGAGTAAGGAAAGAAAAGAAAAGACAAGTACATCATCCTTCCTAACTCGTTAGCTCGGTTTAAGACGGATCTGCCTTGTTAAGGAGTGGTCCCTTAATCTGACGATTGGCTGCCAGCTAGATTGTTAGCTATCTACCCAGGCCAGAGACTTCAGTCCCTTAGCAAATGGGTCTTTATTGCTATAGAGACATTCCATATGCCTGCATGTTAGGGCCCCAGGTACCTCCAAGACCCACACTTGAAGATAACTGACATCCTCCCTCCCCTGCTCACACACCCTATTTTCCTTACTTCTCACTGCGTGACTTCAGGCTTCGGCCACTGCTCTTGTCTGTCATCATCTCTGTAGGTTTATGACTCTGATGCCAAAAGTCCTGCTGGTGGGTTGTGAATTAATATTTGACCAAGGGAATGAATGAGGTGGTATCACTGTACCATCTAGCCCAGGGATAGAATGAGACACAGTTTTATTGATAACTGTAGACATCCTCAGAGCTTTCCCTGTTTTGTAAGCTTAAGGAGCAAATCCCACAGACACATCTCATAATTCAGACATGGCAAAGGCTACCAAGAAGTCTCTTTCCTATTTCCAGATACCAATGTCTTCTTCATCATGTTCACTTTCTAATATGAGGAAAGCAAAAGCATGAGTGCTGGGACCCTGGATCTCTCTGTCTCTGTAGTAAAGAAAATTGACCTGTGCACCTGAGATGTTCCGGGTCTGCTCATCAATTCTAGGTCAGGCAGCCCTTCCTAACTGCCACAGGCTTCCTTGCCTCAGAAGCCGAGTGTACTGAATGATTGATACCCTAAGCACGCTGCAACCAGCAACAGATAAACCAAGTTACACGTCAAAGGTGAGGGAAGACACAATACAATGGTAGGATTTGTAAAGCCAAAGTAGAAAGCGTTCTGTAAGATCACATTCTCTGTCCTTAAGCTCCCAGGCCCTCAGTCTCACTTATTATTGCCCTCCTCCTCCTTGTCTTCCTCCTCCTCTCTTTGGCCTCCAAACATAGACCCACGATTCAGGAAGATACTGTTCCTTCTAGTTCATTAATGATAAAGAAGAGATGTCATAATGACCAAGAGAGAAATAGACGAGGAAGAAAACACAAAGGAATACACTTTGCATTTTGGTACATACAAATGTTAAGTATCTTAATTTTTTAATAAAATTAAATTATGGCACTATTATTAGTATTACTAGTGTGTGTGTTTGTGTATGTGTGACTCATGCGTCACAGTGAGTGTGGAGGTCAAGACAATTTGTAGGAGTGGGATGTCTCCGATTATGTGGGTTCTTGGGATCAAACTCAGGTCATCCGGCTTGGTCAGCAGTCCTCTCTAACTGCTGAACCATCCTTCTCATATACTTTATTAACTTGTCAAGATGATCTTCCAGAGGTTATTAGGCAGTTTATATAAAAGGACAAGCAGAGGAACAGAGAAGCTGGAGAACTCCACGGTTAGAAGTACATACTGCACTTGCAGAGGGCTGAAGCTCAATCCTCAATATCTGCCTGTAACTCCAGCTCAAGGAAATCCAGTACCTGCTTATGGCTTCGGTGGGAACTGTAGACATTCATCCATTCCCATGCACAATTAAAAACAAAAAGAAATCTTAAAAAAAAAATAGACAGCCAGGACTCCCTTTGTATCTGCAAAGTAGTCTCCAGAAGGCTGGATATACCAAATCTGCTGGTGCTTAAGTCCTGTGAGTAAAATGATGTACCATTTGCCCATGACCTGTATCTTTTCACCATATGCTTTAAGCTGTCTCTATAATGTTTCCTATACTTTTATAAATTATAATGATACCATGTGGCATGGAGAATAAAAAGAAAATAAATCATTTATGTTAAGAGCAGAGATATTTTTTTCAAGTATTTTCTTATCTGGGTTGTTTGAATCTTCAGATATAAAAGCCAGAAACTCCTGAGGGGCCGGCTTATTTATCCATGGCAGTGAAAATTGTAATGGCCAGAGCCAGGATGCCAGGGAATACACAAGGGAGTTCATTTACTGTTCAGAAAGGCTGGTATATTATCTAGCGGGTGGCTATTTGATTTTATGCCTTTTGTTTGCCAAACTATATAAGAAATGTCCAATTAACCGTAACACACTGTCATTTCTAGGATTTAACCGTTCAGTGTCCTATATATTATGTGTTTAATAAGTATTTTCTCAATTTCATTAATTTAACGTAACAAGTTAACTATATTAAATAAAATAATATATACACATAAAAGGACAAAAAATATAATTTCACCATTTATCTTATTTTTTTCAGCAAATTAGAATTGAGTCTGATTTTGTCCAGAGTGCAGGGAAAATGTGTGACATGATAATTTACATAGTTCTCACCATTGGAATTAAAAAAAAAAGTATTCCAGGATCCTTAGGGAAACAAAGATTTTTTTTCTGGCAAAATATTCTCAAAGAAATTTCTCACTTCAAACCTGCTATAAATAAAGAAGGGCATTTTTTTTTCTTTACACTGGAAATCATCCCATCATAAAATCTGGGCTTTTTAATCAAACTCTGCCATGAGAGAAGGGAAAACTAAGATTTATGTACTTTACTACACAGATTTGTTGTTAAATAATGATAATTGTTATAGCAACTGGTTGTTACTCAATTTAGTGTCAGTTTGAAATCTACACAGAAAACTGACAATGGAGTCAGAGGCATCTGAAATAATTGCCTGAGGAATAACACAAAGCTGGCATAACACAATATCATAGTTCCATGGGCTGCACAAAAGTGGTGCTCAATAAATGAGACAACTGATTCTTGCTAGCTGGGAGTAGAAACGGCACTAAAAGTGATGTATCAGTCACACACACAAGCCATTTTACATGTAAATTGGTCGTGATCGACACCAAACAATGAAAAGGTTCCTATGGAAATTGGGGTGGGACAGCCGGAAGGGTAAAGGGCTCTGGAGTAGCTTCTTAATGGTAGAGTGTCTAAGAATGACTACTGTAGGAACATTTTTTTTTAAAAATTCTGTTTCAATCCCAAGAAGCAATTCATAGCGTAATCCTCTACTCTTTAATGACATCAGAGAATTTCCTGTGAAGCCAGCTGGACATAAAACTTCAGGTAGCAAACTATGAGTAGCTTCTTTTTTCTTGCCTTTTGATCTAGAGGGTTGTTGTTGTTGTTAAATTTGTTTTCTATTTCTTTAGTGTGTGTGACACCCTCACTCCCTGGTGTCCTTGTGGAGGTCAGAGCACATTTGTTGCTTTGATCTTAATGCCTGTCAGCAGGTGCCCTAACCCAACAAGCCATCTTGTTGCTCCATTTCTTATGTTTTCAGTATGTAACAGGACCGTTTCCCATTTAGCCCATATTTAGAGGAAACTGTTATTTTCTTGAAATTTTAAGGTTTGTGTGCAAATCTGTAAGACAGACCCTTAGCATTTGTCCTTCCATTTTCCTTTAGTGTTTATTTTGCCTTTATCATTCTTTACTTTACATCAAACAAAATTTCACTAGAATTTTATTTTTCAAAAGTTTTTAAAACAGAATTCTGAAGTAATCAATCACCTCTACTGATTTTCTATACCTTCCATCTGACTGTGACTTTAATATTTCCATACATGTTCATCTCCCTCTTTATTCTGTTGTCATAGACTTTGAGGCAGATGTTCAACTTTCAAGTTTTTTCCATTCATTTTTAATAATGAACATGTATAGTGTTTAGAAATCTTCTTGCAATCATTGCTTTAAATGTACATCATAATTCTGATAAGTAGTATTTTTTTATTTCTTAACTTTGTAATTGCTTTATATTTACATTTTCAGTTTATAGTTTTCTTTTCCCTAAAGAACTGTGAAATAACACACTTCCCAAGTTTGCTATTTACAATTCCCAATAAAAAATCATTAAACAACAAAGATAACAGTACAATTCTCTGAGGTTTCTAGATAAAAATATAAAATAAATTATATTAGCAAAAGTAACAGATGTACAGATGCTCTCATCTAAACTAACACAAAGTGACAAAATAATATTACAGTCAAAAATTCAATGAGAAAGTGAAGAACAAGAACATATATACAGGCTACAGGTTCTTCAGACACCAAGGCTGTACAAGCCATTTGAATTAATTAATCCAGATAGACACTGAGCCATTTTGGTGACTTCCATATTTTTTTTTCTAGTTCTGCAATTTCTTTTGAATTGTAATTTGAAATATTAATTCCGTTTCATAGTTTTATTTTTCTCTAAGATTCCTTGGTTATTTTTCTGGATTTTTTTCAATGCTTCAATGATTTGAATACTTGTCCATGCAAGGGACAGCAAAAAGACCCCATGCAGACAATGTGGAAGGCAAAAACTGATGTCTGAAGTTATCGGTCCCCTGTTCTCCATATATCCACTACAGCACACGTGTGCACACACTCACATATGAGGAACAGTGCAAAAAGACACGATCCACACACATTCATACGCAGACTCTAATCAAGTTGAGGCATTTCCACTTTAGAGACTAAGAAAATTAATTTACTTCTCGTTTGTCTAAAGTCATTCCCTTCTCTTAAAAGGAAACAAAAACAAAACCATAGCTGCACGGCACACATCTTTAGGAAACAATCCAGGCATCATGTACCCCTTCCTGGAAGTGTTCCTCTCAGTTTCTATGATTTCACCCACCAATGTTTTATATCCCAAGCAATACTTAAAGCAGTGCTCTCGGTGGCAAAAGCCTATTCATTACACACTTCAAGCATGTCCATAATCAGCCTTCAACATATTGTACGTAGACTCTTTGAACAAAATGATGCTAATTTTTTGCTTAGTAGGTTGCATCTACAGACCAACTAGTGCCAGAAACCTGATTGCTTAGAGGACCTTTGTTAAGCCACCTTATGTGCCATACAGAGAGTGGGGAAGAGCACAGAGTGGTCAATTCCTTAAACACAAATGCAAATACTGGCTTATTTTAGCTACTCTAGTTTTCCCCATAGGACCAAATTCCGAGTAAAACTGCATGAGACAAATCCTTACTTGGAAGGACTGGCTTGCCTTTCAATTTCTACACATGATTTCAAGTCTGTCAAAATCCAGCTCTGTGTGTGTATGTAACAGAGTAAAAGTTGTTAGGTTCTGGCTCCCACCTCTCTCTCTCTCTCTCTCTCTCTCTCTCTCTCTCTCTCTTTCTCTCTCTCTCTCATACACACACAATATATATATATATATATATATATATTATATTACACATATATTTAATGCAATGGTAGTGTTGTCTCTATCATTTTGTTTAAAAAGAATCAGAAGTCCCATGTCATGCATGTGAAGTGTGTGTATGTGTGTGTGTGTGTGTGTGTGTGTGTGTGTGTGTGTGTGTGACCACTGCCTACATTTGGAATCTCCTCCCTCAGGCTAGGCAAAGACCTGTAAGTTGTACTGTTTTCCTATCAGCCTCAGAGAGTGCAGAGGCAGCCCTGAGTGTTATTAATGGATAAAATCTGAGCAGCGGCGAACCCCAAGGTGAACCCTATGCATTTAAAACATTTCATCAGACGGCTAAGTATTCCCCGCCTCCCCTCTGAGCAGCAGCTATCTCTCAAGTCACTGCTCAATATACTCCAATAGAACAGGGCAGGAGTTGGGCTCACTAATGTGCAAATTGATAGCATGAGCTCTCTACCAAAATATAAACAGCCCCATCTTTCTTAAGTGTCACTATCACAGGCTGGGTTGGTGTGAGAAAGAGCTGTGGATTGACCCTGGAATTATCTGGTGAAGGGAAGTGACTATGAAGTCTTTTCCTAATCAGCTCACTATCTTCCTTTTTTTTCCAGGCTGTTGGGATGCTCTACTGACTCCTACCAGCTGGAATCTAGACATTCAGTCATGGCTTATGACTTCAGGTTTTTTATAAGGTCAAGGGAGAAGTGGATGGTCTAAAAAAATTAGGGGTAGGCTAAACATAATTAGCATTTATTTTGTGATTTCAGTGGTATTTTGCTCCTGAAATGACTTGAGATACGCAATGTTTAATTTTCATTTGTTGTCCTCTGTAATTGCACTCTCTGATCAGGTTCCAACCCAGTTCCCTAGCTATTCTCTGTGGATAAAAACAGCCTGGCTACTCAGTCAATGGATTTCCAGTTGAACCTAACTAATGGGAAGTCTTAGAAGAAGACTGGAAGGCTAAAGGTGAAAGTGTGACATTTTCTCGACACAACCTTCCTGCCATGTACCACACTCCTCACGATAGCAGTGTCTTCCTGGGAACACAAGCAGAATTCATTGCTGTGGCTCAGGTTTGTTCTGTGAGGTGCTAATATTATTCCTTCAAGCCTCTTTAAGCCTCGGGTGTGCCAAATCTGGCTAGCTTACTTGCTCTGGAGTGTATCATTTACTCTGTATATCAGGAACTGGATGGCACAGATCCATTTCCTTTTCTGTAGCTGTTTCCCCCTAGTTTGTCTTTGCAGACCTGTCCATAGCTCAGTAAGTGAGTATCCTCCTTATTGTGGTCTTCTGTGGTAACTGGATAGAATTCCACTTTCTTCTATGATGCCTTCACTCGGGTAATATTTTTATGATGCTTACAATGCTATCTAACACTTAAGAAACACTATGGATATAAAAATCAGTTGTATCACATGGCATCATAATTATAATACTGTGCTTAGGGGAAATTTTGACTGCATCCAAGCTGTCATTAGCATACTTCTAGCGTTAGTGTTTCTGGAGTCCAATGGTTACTAGGAGAAAGGTAATGCCTAATAGTGACAAAAACAACAACAAAATGTTTGCAATTACCACTTCCTTGTTTCTAAGTTTGCTCTTTTGGATCTAAAGACTGTCTTTTACTAATAGTCCAGTGACACTTTAACTTCAGAGCTTAACATTAGATAAAACCTAAGGGATTTTTTTTCTTCCCAAATAGAAACAAGAGGAGTATTCACTTATCTTTTTATAAATCGTTTTATTGATTCTTTGTGTATTTCATTCACATCATGCACCCCAATCCCACTCATCTCCCCATCCCTTCGTATTCATCCTCTGTCCTTGCAACTTCCACCCAAAATTAAATAAAAAAATAAAAGCATCTTATTGTGGAATCTGCAGTGTGTCACAGTATACACTTTTGTATAGACATCTGTACTTGCAAATATTTATTGCTCTAGTTTGAGACCTCTGTCTTCTGCTAAGCTATCTATACTGGAGCTTCACCAGGACTCTTCTTGGATATCGCATTGTTGTCCTGTGTCAAGGAGATCCTGTAACTTTGGATCTACAGGAACTATCCCTTCACACACTCCAGCAGAGCCTGCTCTCCTAAGTGCTGTAGCCAGTGAGAGACAGGGCCAGCTCTGCACATCCTTTGGCCATCAACATAATCCCAGGTGGCAGCTCTGACCAGGGGTATCCTCCCAGACCAGAGACCTCTACATGGCCATTGGTGATAATAGGACAAACGGTCATCAACACAGACCCCAGCTGCTTCATGGCCATGGACCCAGGCATGGCCCCCAGTAGTGGCCTGGACTGGGACCTCACCATGGTTGCAGGTGGCAGAGAAGGCTACTCACATCAGGCTATTCCTCCCTGCCCTCTCTTCTCCAGTTCAGCCTCTCTTCATAGTCTCAAAGTGTCTGTTTCTTTTTCTCTCCCATCTCTCCACTACATACTTGCACATAGCAGTGAGTAAATTCTGTGGCACTCGGTAGGTGGGCCATGTAGAAAGTGGGCCTCTGAGTGTCTTCTACCATCATCTTAAATACAAAGAACAAAGGCTCACGGGGTATGAAAAAACTTCTTTGGGGACCATCTTAGCTACTTTTAGACATGAAGAAAAGGGAGGAAGGCACCTGAACTTACAGAGAAATAAGGAGTGGAGCTCCCTCCACTGTGGTTTGGGTATGCCCATTGATAAACTAGGGAATACCACGTTGCCTTGAGTCTGTCTCTTATGATGGGAAGACTGAGGCAGAGTAATTCAAAAGTCCAGAGCATAAATCATGGAGGCACAACAAGGGACACCCATGCTGTCACTCCCAATGATCACAGACCCTTCGTTCAATAGAGTACAGCATGTTTCTTATTGAATTTGATAATGCTATTTATTCCTGCTACATATATTCACAAAGATGTTGTCAGTATTTCCAAAGATTGACTTTCAACCCAAATCCAGCTGCTCCACCATTATGAGCATTACCACACATTGTTACAAATAACAGATTGTGATCATTACATACTCTGCAAAGTGATTCTCCACGAGAGCCCAAACAGTAGGAACTGGCCTCACTTCAAGGTCTATTTATTTTTGTCTACTATTGTGTCTGCCTGAGTCTCTGTTTTGTCAGTCAGGAAGATTACCTGGTTTCGGGGAGAGAAAACACCCAAGAACACAGAAGGTCTACTTAAGGAGTTTGGAGAATTGCTCAAAAGTCTTGAGGAACAAACAACAATAAAAACCCCACCAGACAACTTAAGACCTGACCGTCCCATGGTTCCTTCGTTATTGTTCATGGCTTATGGACTTCTTCAATTATATGATGTCTTGTTGATATACATGTTAGTTTTCATAGGTTCTAGAATTCCAGGCGAACACACAAGTGGAGGTCTTCAAAGGCCAAAGGGTATTTCTGCTGCAGTCTCACGACCAGAACTCTCTCATGCCTCAACCTTGTGGCACTTCATAAACCACTTAATCCCTTGGAATTCAAGCTTTTAAAAATGTACACACAGGCAAGGGAAGCCCCTTGAGAGGAAGGAACATGGTCACCTGTGGCCCTTTGGTATAGGTGTAGAGACATGAAAGTCTCAGGAGTACTGCTTTCTACCCCTTGGTCAAGTGATTCTCAGTTGTGGGTAGTTGATGTAGAAAACCATCCATCACATTTTGCCAGCCTTGATCTTCCTCACAGTCTGCAGCTGGAGTTGACACATCACCAACAAATGGTGATGCTAGACAAAGCAGTTTCTCTTATTCCTGGAGGGAGGCCACACAACTCAGAGTAGCAGGTTTTCACAGTGAACTGGTGAGGGTTCTGAGTGTATTGTGCTGCTGGCAAGAAACACGGGTACGTCTCAGCTTCCTGTTCCTGGGCCAGGTAGCCTGGCAGGAAGAGTGAGGTATAGGCTAAAGCTGGGTCTGCCTCGGAGCCCAGCTGGGCTGACTAGGAATCAGGGCTACTGGAATGAGTGAGTGGGTTTCACAGGACAGAATAACCTTGGTGTCTGAGATTTTATAGATGGTGGTGGTGATGGATGCCTTCTGAACAAATGGACTACAACTGTGCCCTGGGCTGACTGGAGAGCAGAGGTGACCCCCTGGTTAATGGGTCAAAATGGAAGCTTTTGCCAAAGGTGCGACCCTGTAAGCTTTCTGATTCTTAGGTGGGCTCTGAGGGGTGACTGCTTTCTGCAGTTGGGTCTCACTCCTTCGAGCTGTGCCAGTGACTCAACTTGCTGCCACAGCAGTGTTTCTCAAGATGTGAGTCATGACCCCTTTGCCAAACCTCCATATCTAAAAGTATTTGCATTAGGAGTCATAGCAGTAGCAGAATTACAGTTATGAAATAGCAACAGAAATAACTTTATGATTGGGGATCACCACCTCAACATGAAGAACTGCATTAAAGGGTCTCAGCATCAGGAAGGTTGAGAACCACTATGATAGAGGAATGCAGCAGAGGATATCACAGATTGCTGCCACCCTAACCTATACCTGTCCTTTGTCCCTTACATTAGTCTATCTTTTGATTAAGGAGTCCCAACCATGTACATTTAAAGTAAATATTACTAGGAGAGGACTTCTTTCCATCCCAGTCTTGATTTCATACCCATCTTACAGTTCAACCTTCATCTCTTCTGTTACTGTCTTCATTTGGCCATTTGACTTCTCTTAGTGGCATACAATTTTCTTGTCATTCCCTTCCATGTTTATGCTGTAGATATTTACTCTGTGGTCACTAAGGGGATTGGATATAACTTAACATAGCTTTTTATAACCACTTTAATTCAACTGTACATAAAGCTGCTGGATCATGGCATCATCCCTCCTGGATGTTGCCATGGCACAAGTTATGTCTCTACATCATGAATTTGTTACGATAGTTACAGTAATTTAATGCTTTTGCCTTTTCAATCTTCTGAAAGAATAATACAAAAGAGGTATGAACCAAAACTATAGTAATGTAAGTTTTCATATTTCTCAATGTATCTGGAGAACTCTGTGTTTGTATGTGACTGTTAATTACTGACTAGTATATTTTTTAACATAGAATATTTCTTGTAGTCTAGTGATGGATGGATCTCCTCACTTTTAGTTTATTTGTTAATCTGGTATGGTTTTTCTTCCTTCTTAAAATAAAACGGTTGATTGACATCACTTTACATAAAACATCTCAATTTCTGGTCTGAAAGTTTTTTTTTTTACCAAGAAATATATTGATAAGTTTATTGAACATCTTTATATGTGACACACTAATATTCTCCATAAGCTTTGAAAACCCTTTCTCTATCCAATGACATTTTAATTACACTATAACTCAGTAATACCTTTCGATTCATACTATGAAGACTCTATTGAATGTCTTGAACCAAATCTTTCACTTTTATAAAACAATGAATCCCTTCGTCTTAGTTCCCCCTCTTCCATTGTTTGCTTTCTTCTCTCCCACCCATTAGACTAAATAATTTCAAGTAACCTTTAATGCTGTCCACCCTGTCTTCTATATGACTGAGTCTACTGTTTAACGTCTACAGTGAATTTTTCTATCCACTCACATTATTTTTCACCTGTTCTCTTTTCAATCATTCTAGCCAGCCACCCTTAACATTTGTGTGTTTAATTTGGTTTAATTTCCAAACCATAAACCATTTCCTGGTTTAATTTGGGTCTTTGTATCTTTCTTTTGTTCTTTAAACATATTTAAGGCTTTTTTTTTTTTTAAAAGGTCTTGTTTCTAGTAGGTCTAAAAATTGTGTTTCTTTGGGAATAGTTTCTGGAGATTCATTTTTGTCCCTTTGAATGGATCCTTTTTTTTTTTTAATTTCTTTGTATACTTTCTGCCTTTTGTTGAAAATTTACCATTAAAAACACAATCATCTTTCTCAGTATTTATAGACTGGCTTTGTGCAAGGGCTATATTTGGAGATATTACTGTACTCTTGGAAATTTACTGGGTATGCGTTTTCCCTGGGCCTGTGGATGAGCTTCCAACCCCCTGAAACTTCTCTTTTATAAATGACTGCTTCTACACGTCCCTGTTTCCTTAGCAGCAGCCCTTGTACTTCTCTGTAGGTCCTTAGTTTTTGTACATCTCTGGCTTTGCTCTTGGACTCAAGGAATCTGTAGCTCTCCACATTGAATGTCTTAGTTAGAGTTACTGTGGCAGTGATGAAACACCATAACCAAAAGTTACTTGGCCTATGCATATACCTCCACATCACAGTTCATCATCAAAGGAAGTGCGGACAGGAAACCTGGAGGCAGGAGCTGATGCAAACTGTTACATCATAGACAAATGCTGCCTATCTTCACTGTACTTTGCAATTGCTCCTAATGAATAAGGCTGGCATTATTCCCTTTGTTTAGTCATTTGTTTTTATTTTCCCAAGGATTGCCATCTTGAGTTCTCTGCCCGTTCCTATGTGATGTTTGTAGAATATCTTTGTACATTAATGAAATTGGTCTCCCATCTGTCGTAATATATTTCAGTCAGCTATTTGTATTTTTACTTTTTTGTGATATTTTGTCATGTGAAATTTCTAAATTTTATGTGCTTATGTTATTTATATTTCTTCTCTTCTTCCACGGGCCATGTTTCAATATAATAATGTTTCAGCTTATTATAAACGCAATAATATTTTCTTTATAGTCGGATCTCAGTTTTGAATATTTCACTAAGTTTTTTAGTGGCATAGGAAGGAAGGTACAGATGTAGCCTATTATTTTTCACAAATGGCAGTTCAGTTGTCATAATGCATTTTGAAGAGAAATACATTTTTCTCCCATTCATCTGGGATGCTAGTTTTATGAACTCCTAAGTTTCTAGGTACATCTATATCCATTTTTTACTTTTTGTTCCATGCTTTCGGTCTGTATATTTGTAGCTTCATTGCCAAGGTGCGTTAGTTCTTGTACCTGCATACAATGTTTTATTTTACGCTGTTTGGTCACGCTTCATTATATTCTCTCAGAAACATCTCTTTCTTCTCAAAGGTAATTTTATAAATGACAGAAATTGTGATGGACAAAGTCAAGATCAACAATGACAAGATCAGAAATAAATGGTAACTTAAACCAAGCTTTATACCTCTGTGAAAAAATATGTGATGGTCAGTCCTCACTGTCAACCTGGATAGACTGAGACTCTCTCAGAAGACATATTTTGGCATATGTGTGTGAGTATTTCCAGAGAGACTGAACTGAATGGGAAGACCCAGCTGAATGTAGGCAGCATTGGTACAAAGACTGGGTCAAAAAATGCATTGTAAAGGGTGAGAGGAGCTGAGCACCAACATTCCTTCCTCTGCTCCCGAACTGTGGATGCAGTGTGACCCGCTGTAGAAAGCACACCGCTCGCTCCATTTCCTGCCCCAACATGTTGGTCTATGTGCTCAAACTGTGAGCCTCAAGAAACCCTTTATTTCTTTAATTGCTTTTATCAAGTAATTTTTCATAGAATGAGAAAAGTAGGCAATGTATATGACAAGGAAAGAAGTGAGTAGATGAGAAGTCTTAACATGTGCTTGACAAGGAAGACCACGCTGTAAATTTGTAAAACGATCCAAACGTCACTAAATAATTCCAAATCAATTCCAATCAGAACACTACCAGGAAAGATCTGATCAACCAACTATTGCTAAACTTTGTATCTTAAAAGTAAATATATTTAATGAATTGTGTAGACAACATAAATGGAACAAATCTTTATAATTAAGTTACTGATTAATTTCTTATGAACTTTTCAATGTTATATATAAGTATATATATATATATATATATATATATATATATATATATATATGTATGTATGTATGTGTATCTGTGTGTGGGTATTTGCACATGTGAGTTCAGGAATCTATAGAGACTAGAGGCATCTGACCTCCCTGGAGCTTGAATTATAGGCAATTTTGAGCTTGTGGATGTGAAAAATTAAAATTGGGTCCTCTGCAAGTATGGTATGCACTTTTTAAAATTAAATTTTTATTTTTTATATTAATTACAATTTATTTACTTTGTATCCCAGCTGTAGACTCCTCCCCCATTTCCTCCCAATCCCACCCTCCCTCCTTCATCTCCTCCCTGCTCCCTCTAAGTCCACAGTTAAGGGAGGTCTTCTTCCCCTTCCATCTGACCTTAGCTTATCAGGTCTCATCAAGACTGGCTGCAATGTCATCCTCTGTGACCTAGCAAGGCTGCTCCTCCCTCGATAGGGGGGAGTCAAAGAGCCAGCTACTGAGTTCCTGTCAGACAGTCCCTGTTCCCCCTACTAGGGAACCCACTTGAATACTAAGCTGCCATGGCCTACTTCTGAGCAGGTGTTCTAGGTTATATCCATGCATGGTCCTTGATTGGAGAATCAGTCTGAGAAAAGACCCCTGTGCCCAGATATATTTGGTCCTTTTGGAGCTCCTGTCCTCTCCAGGTCTTACTAACTCTCCCTTCTTTCACATGATTCCCTGCACTCTGCCCAAGGTTTGGTTATGAGTCTCAGCATCTGCTGTGATATACTGCTAGGTAGATTTCTCTCAGCATCTGCTTTAATATACTGCTAGGTAGACTCTTTCAGAGGCCCTCTATGGTAAGCTCTTCTGTAAATTGTTTTAATGGCTGGGTCATCTCTTCAGCTAGATATATTCTTGTTTTATTAATATTTTAGTTTAGTGCATGAAGTTTTCCTATGGCATATTGACATTCAAGTTATTAAACTTTGTTCTCATTCTCTCAGCTCTTTGGAAACACTGGAGTTATGTGTGTCTCATCCATAGGCGCCCACTTGGGTATATGCATACTGTATACTGACCACCTGCAAAGACAATATCATCCTCTCTCCATTCACAGTATTTGTGTCTTTTTCCCCATCTTAGATCTACAGAAACATCTTATTTTTTAAAATTCAGATAGCACTTACTAGTGCCACAGATGACAACACTTCCTATGTAAAATGTAAGCTTCTATAAAGCATAAGCTTCAGCTTTGACTCAAAGCTGCACTATCACGTGAAGTTGCTTAAGATACACTTTTGCTGATTCTGAAATTTTCTCTCTTTTTCCATTTCTCTTGTTTTCTCTCAGTACTATTTCTTTTTTGTTGTTGTTGTCTTTACTCTGTTGCTCTTTATCAGAAGAAGAAAAAAATGTATGGCTATAATTGCAGGAGTGTCTGTAGCAAGGAATGAATTTCTAGAACACTGAAACTAAAGAGAATATAGGGTGTTATAAGCCAGAGCTTGTAATGAACAAGATGACTCAGTCTCCTGGCACTGTAAATTATGCTCTTTCGATGGCAGGATTCTTTGGAACCCAGGGATGTCAGGTAAGAAGCCCTGTGTTCCATTCATTGGCTGAGGCTACAATGCTTGTTCAAGGCTTCAGAAGCCTTTCAACATGTGTGTCTCAGATGGGAAAATACAAATACATGTTTGGAGATCTTAGCTAAAAAAAAAAAAAAAAAAATGCACCCTTCAACCTCCGCAGCCACCGCCCCCCCCCAAAAAAAAAAAAAAAAAACAGGAAACAAATCTCAGAACACTCAGGTGGCATACGCATGCAGCATAGGAGCAAGTGAGGGGAACTGTATTTAGAATTCAAATGTGATAGAGATTTACATGCAAATGTTTCTATAACAAGTATGGATTACTAGAGCTGTACATTCATGTCTACATCTTCCTACTGCTGCTCCAAAGCTGGCTGGTGCTCACTCTGTCTCAGCCCCAGCCCTTGCTTTATAGAGTCTGTCTCTGCCTTCTCCCTTTCTCACACACACATGCACCCCCATAGTCAAATAAAGTTAATTGTTTTTCTTTTTACTAAAGTTCCTTTCAATTCCCAAAGGTTAAGGTTTTAACTATTGTGATAATCAAAGGAAAAAAATGTTCTTTTAATTGCTATAATTATCTAGTAATCACTTCTTCTCAGTTGGAAAGATCTGGTCAAAATAGATCCTGATTAAAAAGTTTTAGACAGTCATCAATTTCCTCCCAAATATCAAGGGTTTTAGAAAATAATTATTTCAGCAAACATTTGATATATGTGCCACCACAAGCCAACAATAAGCCCTCACCAGGGAGAAGAATATGTAGAGTAAGGTTGAATGGTGGCCGTGTCATTGTCAAGAACTGGCTTGTCAGCTCTAAGACCCATGTTAGCACTGAGGGGCATAGAAGTTCAGTGAAACAGTTCACAAAAATGGATTGTAAGCTCAGTTTTTAAAAATAAATTTTTAAAATAAACCCTAGCAATGGAAATGAGTGCATTTGTCTACAATAAAATTTTGAACTTCTGTCTCCCCCAGCCAAAGATTTTAGATGTCTGTCTACATTTTAAAATTAAAATGCGGGCATAACATACAACCAAAATCAAAGCAGAGAGCAGAAATAAAAAACAAAGCTATCCTTTTAAGTCAGGCTTTATCCCCTAGGGGTATTTGTTATTCTTGGTGTGAGTATGATGTTAACATTACAAAACAGCTCCATCACTCTCTTTTTAATCTTATGCTATATCCTCCCTTCTCTAGTTCAGTGTTTGGCATGAGCAAACCACAAAATAAATAAATGTGGTGGAGGAAAGACAAAAATAAAAATAAATAAATAAACACATACATAAGAAAGAAACGAAAAAATATTGTTTCTCAGTGCTCACTGTTTCTGGAGAATAAGTATAAGAAGACATATTTTTTTTCATAGGACTACGTAGTAGCGTGCTCACACTGTTTTCTCTGTGAAGGACTCAGATAAGATGGGAACATTAGCTATTTAAATGAACATGAACACATCTTTTCCAGAAACTGAAAGACGCATCACCTGCTAATCAAAGTGCTTTCTTGTTTTCTATATTTGTATGCTCTCAAATGCAAAGTTTTATTTCTGAATACTTTGTAATTTTATCCAAGGAAACTGTTAGTCATGCTAATTCCCATTGGATCTTAGCATCCATTACACAAAATTCCAGATAATGCTTTAAATATGCACATTGCTGGCCACTCTTGCTCTTCAGAAGCTATTTTTAACATCATGTGACTTTGCTGCCCTCCTGTGGCTGCTCCTTGGGGCTCCTGGACTTTGGTTTAGGTCTGTGGGTTCCATTGACCCTTTTCCTAGGCCACTCACACTCCTATATTGACTACTTTTTGCTATTCATGTACCATCTGCCTTCATTTGATAATAACAAGTGGATGGAATGAATAAACATCCTATTAAAAGTTCTAAGCGTCTCTTCTGGTTGGTCCAGTGACACAGGAACAGTGAGAGGGTAACACACCAATTTCCCAAATAAGTTAAATGTTTCCACTTTGATATTCCTGTTCTCATCTGTGTTTAGAGTGAACATCGTCAGCTATTCTACTACATAGCTTTGTGAATCAGGCAATCTCTGCAATTAACTTCTTATCTGAGGCACTGAACATGAAAATAGCCACAGGGAATATTTAACTGAATCAGTATCGCTGTGTTCTAATAAAGTTTTCACAAACTTTATTTACAAACTCTTGGCAACTATGGATGCTACTTTTGCCCTGTAGACCATAATTTGTCACATCTTGTTTCATATTTATTTCTCAATATATTAAATGTGAAAATAATTTTCTCGATAAACTAATTGATAATATATTAATGAATTAATGAATTCCATTGCAAAGATCAAATATATTGTTTTGAAGCTTTCCTCCTGTGACTGAATTTCTATAAATTTTGGCATGTTCTTGTCCAAACTTTATGTTCCCAGTCACGTTCTCTAACTCGACATATGATATTTCTGGGTGACATTTTCAGCAAACAACCCATTACAATTCATTTTTTATCTATCAGTTTTCAAAGTGTCACTTCTTCTAAGGGTAGCATGGTTAAACATCTCCAGAGGAACAATGTACATTATCCTTTCTTCAATCATTGCCAGTCTGACAGAGCTGTGAATATCTTTGTCCGGCCAATCTCTTTTCTAACCATTTCTCTAATTGGTCATAGGTTTGGATTCCTAGAGACATTTCCTTATTGAGTGTACTTTTCTGCTCTTTTCTTTAGGTGTATTTTTCTGTTCTAGCTTACATTTCGGCTCCATCATGTAAACAGTTCGCCAAATAAGCTTCCTGTCATGTTGAACTGACATTTTCTTGTCCTTCATCCAGTGGCTTCTTGATAATAAAGTCTAAGCTGCTTATCTCCACTGCAAGTATCACCTCTTGGTTCCACTGATTTTTGTCACCTTCTTTCCATGCCTAGCTTCTCATGGTTCCAGCTTCATCATGCAATTTTTATTAAAGCCTTTCTTAATAGGACCTTGTAAAAGGCATTCTTTCTTCCCTGGACAATTACCCCAGTGTGTATTCTTTCATTAATGTTCCCATACTTCCTTTAGTCATGTTTATTAATATAACTGAGACTCAGTTCCACAGATGATAGCTCTACCACAAACAATGTTACTCCTGCAGTTCACCTGGACTAAGGCCTGATCCATTATATTTTTAATTAATTAACTAATTTTTAATATATTTTTTATTTATTACAATTTATTCACGTTGTATCTCAGCTGTAGCCCCACCTTCGTTCCCTCCCAATCCCACCCTCCCTTTCTCCTCATCTCCTACCATGCCCCTTCCCCAGTCCACGGATAAGGAAGGACCTCCTCCCCTTCCATCTGACCCTAGCCTATCAGATCTCATGAGGACTGTCTTTCATAGTCTTCCTTTGTGGCCTGATCAAGCTCCATCCCTCTCAGGGGGAGGTGATCAAAGAGGCAGTCACTGAGTTCATGTCAGAGACAGCCCCTCTCCCCTTATTAAGGAGCCCATTTGGAAAATTAATCTTTTCACATTCTAGGTATCCTTCATTAAACTCTAGACTCCCAAAACAAAGGAATATCTGTGCCTCAAGCTCTAGGGAGGTCTTCATCTTCCTAGTGCCATGTATTTGATCTAGAAGGTTATGAGTGAAGATTGAATTAAAACATGGACAAAAACGTGAGTAAACATACTAATTAATTTACTCACTGATGAACAAAATACTATGTCCTCCTCTTAATGTTGGCCATGGCATAAGAAAACATTCCCCAAAAGAACATTTGGTCCTTCAGACTTTACTTACTGATCTGATTTCTATAGAACCACCGTCTAAACTTCCTCTGTCAAAATAAAGCAAAATTTACCAGTCCAGTTGGATGCTTTGAACTTCAATTAAATAGCGGCTTCCTCTACTGATGGCAGTATGAGTTTGAACCTCATCATCAACCACAATCACTCATCTCTGAGTCTAGTTGGCAAGAACTCAAATAGAGTGATCTAAGGTTCAGGCTGCCTGATGGATATCACAGGGCCAAGGCTGAGGTCAGGGCCAGGCCTCCGGCTACAGTAACAAACCAGTCCCATCCTCATCCAAGGACAAATGCAGCTGGGATTTTTACAGCCCTGAAGCTTATGCAGTTCCTCTTTCCAACAAGTCTTTAAAAATGCTGATCTGGAAGACTGAAGCAACCCACTTGAGACTCATTCTCAGTATGGCAGAAGTTCTGAACCTCAGACTGCAAAATCTCAGGAAGCAGCTGGGTTCCTAATTAAAACAAATCGTTAATAGATTTAGCAGTCCAAATTTATGCTTTTCAATTAGAAATGCTATTACAGTTGGTATATCTGTATAAGAGAGAATGTGTCCGGGTGTGTGCATGAGTGCCTGGTGCGCGAGTGCACCAGAAAGCAAACCTACATTGTGAGCTAGGGTTACTCTAGAGTTTGAGGCTGTTCCAGAGACAGGGCCAAAGCTAAGATGCAAAGGTTAATTGACTCAATTCATAGTAGTTTTGCTAACTTCCTTGATAGCCCATACACATTTCAGAAACAGTTATGTATGGGGGGAAAAAAAAGAAGTTTCCCATCATAACTCTTTAAAAGTGACTTTTAATGCTCCATTGAAATGTTAGCTACCTTTTGAGAGGGTATTGTTTTTCAGCTTAAGGGAAGAAGATGCTTTGAAGTGTTCAGTTTTTCCCTCTAGTCCATCCAGCAAATTGGTAGGAAACTCTCTAACCTTAGTGCCTAGTTATATGTACATATAAACAGGATGCTGAGTCTCTGGGTGAACAAGCCAACTTTTATCAATGAGATGGACATTCTTACCTTGACCACAGGTTATCAGAAAATGGAGGAAGCCATAATTTATGGTGTCCATAAACAGAGCAATTCACTCTCCACTCACATGGAGGAGGGCTCTATCTGTCTTCATTGTGTTCTGTCGTTGCTGCTTTACCTTGGTTACATAGCTTACAAGGCACCTGGTGCTCTGACAGAAGATAAAAATCTCAGAGCTCAGCTGGTGGCACAAGGGCATTTCAGTCTAGATGTAGCCCCACCCTCAGGTGCGATGAATTACATTTGCACCATTACATTCTATCCATGGTGTGTGTGTGTGTGTGTGTGTGTGTGTGTGTGTGTGTGTGTGAGCTTAGGTAATGAAATGACTGGAAAGTTAACATTTTGTCTGTAGTGTAGGAAAGACAGTTTGGAATCAGGAAGACGAGTTTTTCTTATCTTCTTATTCTGAAATGCAAATTTTCAAAAAGTTCAAAGAAGAGAATTGTCTGATAAGACCAAACTTACCTACTGCAGTTGTCTGTGGCTCAGGCTTATATTTCCAGACATGGTTCATTCCATGGTGGTGCCCAGGAGCCAGTTCCAGCATTGTAGTCACTTCCTCAGCTGTTTCTGGACACAGACTTGGGACTTTATACAGAAGGGTTAGTCAGTGTGACCCAAAGCACAAGGTAAGGCAAGGGAACACTGAGTGAAGATGGTTGGCTCAATAAAAGCTATCCCTATGGTACAGAGATTTTTTTTTTAAGAAGAAAATGACCTGAAGCTCAGCTATGTCATCCTGTTCATTTCCATATGAAGAATTCTGTCCCACCATAAGCCACCATGAGTTTGTGAGCTTTGGCGATGATTCTAGCTGAAAACCCAGTTGAACTCTTCAGCTTTCTCAGATGGAACAGTGACCTGTGTTTTCTCTATTAGAAAGAAGCAGCAGATCACACAGTACCCTTTCCCTAAGATTTCTCCCAGGCTTTTATGTACAGAAAGAAGTAGGAATTTTTCTACCATAAAGGTGCATGGCATTTCTTCAGGTATCTCATGCCATGCCATGAGATATCTTGTTTAGCTTGGAATTAAGAGCTCTGTGCTCCTCACCTTGAGTTTGCAATTGAACTCTCAGAAACTATGACCCTCAGACATGAAACACCTGGAACCTGCTTTCTCAGTTCACAGTCAATGGCCTTGGTGGGTGTTTATTGTGGTAAGTTTGTGTTCAGGTTCCATGTGACCCATTTTACTGAGGACTGAGTAAGAGTCTTTAGAGACAGGATCAGGTCAAAGTGTCACACAGGACTTTGTTTCTGTCAGAAAAAAAATGGTGCTCTGTTTGTGAGATCGTTCAAATTTGGAGAAAGCACTTTAGATGTATAAGAATATTTCAATGTGTTGTATGTATTTGTCTGTGACTCCATAAAAACTGAAAGATGCTGTACAAATGGTCTTTAGAGGCTGACTTCCTTGGACAGCCCTTGAACAGTAAAATAGAGAATTAATAAAAGATTATCTTTACCTTGGAGAGAATGCTGAGCAGATTAGAGATAGTGGATATGAAGTGCCTGATATTTCCCAGTGCGCACCCTCAACAAATAGGATCATACAGTATTCTTCACAGTTCATATTATGGTTAAAAAGCTGTGGAACAGCCTTGGCTACTGACCCTCCTCCACATGAGGTATATTTAACTCACTGAAGCACAGGCATATTACTTGGGATAAACAATTCAACTCTTCTCTGACACATTGGTGTAGAAAGGGTCACTCCCTACACAGAACAGTGTAGAAGACACATTAGAATAGCTTCCATACTTGGGGGGGGGGCTATGGGTTAAAGAATGAACAGCAAATTCCACCAGGCTCCTCCTATCGATTTAAAGAGGTCTCTCAGAATCAGATGAAACCACCTGCAGCCGAACTCTCCTGCTGAATCTAGGGTCATGTGACCCTGGCACATAACTTTTCCTGAGTCGCCTATATCTCACTTCCTGTAAGTGCCTGTCCCTCATGCTCACTTTCAAGGACTTGGTCAATCTCCTTTTGTAAATAGAACAATGCTTTATATTTCGCTATTACTCTGGAGTGACTATATCAATAATGCAGGAAACGCATCTGTCCAGCACAATGAGATGATTTTTCTGATTTTGTTTGACAGTTATGGTAATAGTTTGGCAAACAATCTACTCCACCATCAATGGCTGCAGATTACAGCTGTTTTATTTTTTTCTTTGTTTTCCTTTTCTTTCTTTTTTTTTTTAAATCTCAGGCACTTGTAGAAACTTGCAAGGTAGATTGCACACAGACGGGAAGACGGAAAGACATGCCATACACCTTTCTGGTAGAAAAATTCTTAACTCTTTCTGTACATAAGAGCCTGGGAGAAATCTTAGGGAAAGGGCACTGTGCGATCTGTGGGTCTATTCTACTAAGACAAATCAAGACATGACAATCCAGGGGTACCTTAGGGTAGACATTGCCAGGATTGGCCGGGGAAGGAAGGAGCCTGAAATATTTTAGAGACATGTGAGGTTTTATTGTAATTGTTTACAGGGGAGAAAATTGAGAGAGATGGATGTTATTTCCTTTGCATTTTAGAGATGTTGCCTGAAAGCACTGGCTGGTCAATATAGTGACCAAACTTGATGTCTTCAGAACGTTCTTTAATGAACAAACATACATGTTATTCTTTTTAAAGAAATGGCAAATAAGAGTTAAGTGTGTGTATGTGTGTGTGTGTGTGTGTGTGTGTGTGTGTGTGTGTGTTTTAAACCAGACATTCTGAAGTCTTAACAAAGCACACTCCTACTGAAATCCATAACAGTTCTGAAATGGGCTTGATTTCAGTATGCATTTGGGGTTTCTTCTTCACTTCTGTTTATTAGGAGCCAGAATGCAGACCTTGATACTGGCCTATGACCCTGGCCTCCGGCCAGCCATTGTTTTTCAGAGAACAGGAGACAGGATGGTGGCTATTCAGGTCTCCCAAGGTGCAAGATTTCTTTCTTCTAAGTTGCAAGGTGAAGCCATTTGGAAGAACAGTTGTGATGGGGGTGGGGGGTGACCAGGCTGCGCGTGAGCTTCATATCCAGGTGAGTTCATTTTTCTTGTGAACTTTTCACCTAGGCCCCAATTAGTATCCTATTAACCTCCTTAAATATGGAATTGCTAAGATCTTAGAATACTCCAAAATGGACTATTAGCCTGCCCATTTCCTGGCTCCATCAGATGAAAATGCCAAAGAAGGTCGTACAACAGAATTACTGTGATTAATTTCAGCTCTGTTACATGGACTATGATGTCATTCAAGTTCACTGAGATTCATACTCAATGCATCATTCGAATGACTGATGGCACATGAGGTTTCTAGAACACATTTCCAACTCTTAAGTTTCAAAAGATTTTCCTTTTTAACATAACAAACATTTCAAATATGCTAAATTGATCAATTAGACAAATGGTGACTTACCTCGGCTATAATTTGTAATTGCTCATTCTCTAAGGTCTAATGTGCGAAAGAGGTTTATTTTTCCCAGTAACTACCATGGTAGATCAGGAGTTGTCAGCCTTATGAGCTGTTCCTACCCGGAGATGCGAGCTGGCTTTTAAATACACCATGAAGATGCCACTTCTCCAGAGCCTACTCAGCATGGCATTTGCAAATATAAATGGTTTTGCTGAGGCTAAAATGCCCCAGCAAACTTCCCATTCTTTATCATATATTCCTAAAGGACCTCCTTTAAAGAGTACTTAAAGAGAAGCATTCTGTGTTTTAACATCTCATATATCGAGGCAATTTCTTACAACAGGCAGATTTAATTTGTTTTCCTGTGTGCAGCAGCTTTAGAGGCTTATTAGCAATTTCAAATATTACACCACAATATGTCAAACAAATCTAAATTGTATCATCACAAGTAAACTTATTTAGGTGAGTTCATTCCCCCCCTGCTTAAAACGAATCCTACAGCTAGTGTTAAAGGCCATTTGTTTCCCATTAAATGCTTTTACTTAGAAATCACAATACCTCTGGGTGCTACGGTGATGGTATGTAGTCAAGATTGTGCCTTCTTTTAACATTTACAATTAACTGGTCACATTCTGTTCTTCTATGATATGAACTGGCTCAACACGTATTTGCTTTTCCCAGAGGAAAGTAACACTTGATGTGGAGGGCAGAGAAATGGCTCAATGGAGGAAATGCCTACATGCAAGCATGAGGATCTAATTCAGGCCCCCATGACCTGCACGAAATGTTGATGTTCATGGTGGCCTGCTTGTAAGTAACCCCAGAACTCCAAGACCGAGCACATTGGCTAGCTAGACTACCCCATATCACTGAGCTCCTGGCTCAGCTGAGAAACACTTTGTTAACAAATAAGGCAGAGAAACATTAAGGAAGATCCATTTCTTTGACCTTGGGCTCCAAACTCACGTCACACAATCTTACAGGGACATGTGCCTGCAAACGGAGGTAATAGATGTGCATTCACACCACACACATACACACACACACACACACACACACACACACACGAAAGAAAAGAACTCTTGATTTTCTTTTATTGTTTTGATTATGAAGCTGTTAAATCTTATCAAATATTGATTGGGGATATATCTAAGTGGAAAGAGATATATTTAGCATCCCCAAACCTGAGTTTGCTGTCTATTAATACACATCCACTGCCCTTACACATGCACTCAACACACACACACACACAGTTTGAAGCATATTACATTTTTATAATAAGGGCATCTTGCTGTAGTAACTGGCCATCTACACTGATCTTTTGCAGTCCTATGAAGAAATATTTGAAAGCTTTATCAAAAATCTCTAAATTCCAAAAATTTCCCTCTGTGGCATCAAGACTTCCTGAATACTTATTTTAGCTCAGCCTACAGAGAGGCAACATCTTTAGGCTAAATGACCACTGTTGGGACCCAGCCTGTCTTTCCTTCTTCCCTTCTGATCAGTCCACTCATCTCTAAGGAACCAGTGGTGAACTGTGACCTTTAGAAGCCACAGCGACAAATGACAAGCTCACCACTTCAAAGACTGAACACTACAAGCGATGCTTATGCAGCTGAGCCAAAAGCGCTGCTCAGAAAGATGAGGGGGCAACAGGGTCGTACTCTCAGGCTTCAGTTTCTCTCTGTAATCCAAAAGCTTTCCAAGAACTGGATGTTCAGGCGGCCCGCTCTGTCACTGGAGAAAACATCAGCCAACTTTGGAGTATTCCCACCAAGAGAATGCCAAGGTTCCAGGCATTGTTGGCCTTAATTAGCAGATTAGGCTAAAATCTAAGACTAAGTTTCACATCAGGAAATCAATGTGACTCAATGACAACTGTTTGGAAAACACCATACTCAAAGTTGGCATTGACTTTTTCCACCTCAAGAACGTCCATGTGATTATTTGACTCACGTGTATATGTTTGTGCACATAGATAAAAGCAATGGCTTTAATTATTCATACATTTCCCATGTGGTATGTCTTATGTAGTATATGAAAAAAAATGAGTGAAATTGCACTCAGAGATTTAGGGACTTTCTGTCCATTTACTTATTTTAAGTATAATGACTGTTTATGATGTTATTTATACATGTTAGTTTTAAAGCAATTTCAAATTGAAACAATATTAAAAACTCATCCTCGAGTTTAGCTAGCCACTTTCCAAGTACTCATGGTATAGGGACTTCTCTGTAGAGAAATTTCCCCCCTTAACCTTCAGCACAAACATGGCAACCCCCTTTCTGCTCAGAAGCTCTGGGTGAGGTTTGGCACAGCTTCCTCCCATGGTTATCTTTGCATTTGCAAGCACCCTGTGTCACTTTCTGTTGCTTTGATACAATCCTATGAGAAAGGCAACTTATGGAGGAAAGTTTCTTATTTTGCAAGTGACAGACACGGTGGAATTATCAAAAAGCTGAAGCAGAAAGAATGCACTGGAAGTAGGCGGGACTTAAACTCTCCACTCCCACCCCCGTGACATACTTCCTCCACCAAGGCCAAACCTCCTAAGGCTCTACAAATATAACTACCAACTGGAGCTGAAGTGTTTAATTGTCAAAGACCTTCCTTTCATTCATTTTTTTTTCTTTTGTTTTTTTTTTTTGAGACAGGGTTTTTCTGTGTAGCCTTGCCTGTCCTGGGCTCGATTTGTAGACGAGTTTGACCTCGAACTCACAGAGTTCTGCCTGCTTCTGCCTCTCTGAGTGCTGGGATTACAGACCTGAGCCACCACACCCAGCTGAAAGACATTTCTTATTCAAACCGCTATACCCCGTTTCCTTAATCTACACGCTAAATGCACAGACGATGGGACCACTGTGAGCACCATATCTTTCTCCTGGAATATTTTCCCATTTCTCAATTGCATTTTCACAATATACCTTTAAACAGTTCCATATGCTTCTATTTCCTTAATTTTATTTTTAATGGAGATGGAACCCAGAGTCCCATGTGGACCAGGCAGTCAGTCTGTCTCAGCCCTCTCCTATTTTAACATACATGTGCTGCAATTTATTTATGCATTTGTCTCTTGACGATTATGTATTTCTATCTCTTAATTCCTTTCACTGTTCCATCTACTAAGATTAAAGTCAATATCTTTGTGCGGATGTCTATAAAAAATGTAAACATTTTCCACAGACAAGAGTCCTACGGTGTTCTTTTTTAACTTCCAAATTAGCTCTTTCATTCCTGCCTTGTGTCCTTGGTCTGGGGTGTTTCCGCGACAGATTCAGAACCTGGTAGCATTGAGCATGTTGTGCTGGACAAGGGCCATCAGAATATCTTTCAGTGGAAAGCGTATTCATGTTATAGACCTAGTAGCTTTATTTGCAGCTATTCTAAAAGAGAGAGAGAGAGAGAGAAAGAAAGAAAGAAAGAAAGAAAGAAAGAAAGAAAGAAAGAAAGAAAGAAAGAAAGAGATGTGGTTCATCCTTTCATAGGCTATATTTATATGGACTGATATTCAAATTACATCAATCAATATCACATGCCAACTTAGGGGCTTCATTACTTACCTGGACACTAGTTACTTACAGCTCAGTATCTTTTTAATTATATGGAACTCCTCATAGCCTGTGAACACAAGCCATTTGACTCTGCACAAAAATTTTTAAAAGTTGTCTCTTCCAGGCATTAATTTATTGTCTGTCAAAAACTGCCTAAGGTTGATAGAAGACGGTGTAAAGGAAGTTGTCTCTAACGAGTGTACAAGTCGGAGACACTGACATTGCGAATTTTACCCTTTATCTGTGGCTGTTGAACATCAACACAGCTAGCATGCACAGCCCCTGCCCATCTCCCTCAACACAGCCCAAGATAAAAGAAGCTAGGAGTAGGGTCTAACATCTTTGCTTTTCTTTGGACCTATTTCAAGTCTTTAAGACAACCTCTGCTTTTGATTTAGTCTTTCCTGAGATCTTTTTCAGGGTTACATAGTCATAATAAACAAATTCTTACTCTGTCCTCCATCAATTTCCCTTCCCAGGACCACACTGCTATGCCTTGTGGGTGCACCTAAAATGCTGACCTGCTCTGTTTCCCTGGCCTCTTCATATGGCTCACTCATCACTCACCTCTAGGATCTGCAGTATCTGTACCTATGCACCTTGCCCATGCTGTCCTGAATCCTACTGGCTTTATGACAGCACCACACTTTTCTGGGTATTCCCTCTACCCGGATGAACATTACATCATGACAAAATATAAATAAATAAAAATTAAAAAGTAATAAAAAAATAAAAAAAAAACTGTACTCAATCTCTCCCTAGCCTTGGGGCTTTATACATCTCTCTCTCTTTCCCCCACTCCAAGCTGTGCTCTGTGTAGTGTCTTACAGGAGGCTAGATGAGCAATGTTTTTTGACATTTGCTCAAATTCGCCCCGTACTACTCAATGAACTGAAGGTTGGAATCCAGGACAACTTCCCTGATCTGCTGCAGCAACTGCTACATGGGAGAGGAGACAAGAATAGTTGCTGAACAAAGCATTTCTTATGGAAACAATGTCCCATGTTCCCTGTTGAACAGACCAGAGAGAGGCTGCTCTTAATATGCCTCCAACCCAGCAGTATACTCTGAGAGTACATTCCTGTGCCTGATCTAGCTTTTATATGTCTTCAATGAATATGCCAATGAATGGGGGGGGGGAGACCCCACAGCTCCTCTGAGCCTGGTAAGAGATTGAGTGTTCTAAGTTGTTGTTGTTGTTTTGTTTTGTTTAAGTTACTTACCTCACCAATACTACCCAGCCTCCTACTTTTTCATTTGTTTGTTACTTCTGGACTTGGCTTTGCAAAATTGCAGAACTCACACCTTGTAGGTGAGGGCTGCCTCACCTTACTATAACAACATCAAGGGAGATGAATTTCCCAAAATGAGGCTGGCCAGTGAACTGTGATGCTGGAGTAATCCCATTACTTTCAGAGGCTTTGAGTCTGTTAGAACCACTCAACTGTAGCAAGCCCTGTGCTTCAAAAGGAACAAACTGGGTGGCTGCTGATAGAAACTTTGTTTTTAGGACAAAATCCCTCGTCTTTAAAGGATATATGTCAGTAGAGGAAAAGCCTTTGGAGATCTCATTAAGGTAATGTGACAATTCCTGAATGTTTAGTAAAAACAGGTCAAAGAAGTTGGCACTACTTGTGTCCAGTTGCACCCTGCCTAGAAGAAGGCTAAAATAAGTAAGCTTCTGTTTCTAGACAAAGGAATTCCTCAGTTTGGATCTTTTCTATATTTATACTTAAGTAATGGGCTCTAGGCCTTGGGGAGTTAGGATATGTGGGGGGACAGAAAAGAGAAAATAAGCAAATGGGGGATTTACACACTGAAAGAACCTTTCAAAAGGGGGGGGTAGCATTTATATAATATTCACTTGCCACTCAAAATGTATAAAACTGTATTTGTTCTACCTAGAAAGTTGCCTGCGGATGTAGCTTAGTAGATGCAGGAAATAACACACTTTTTAATTGTAATGGTTTCCTTTTTATGGAAATGTTTATCAAAGCCACATCTGACCCACTGGTGGGGGTGTGGTGGCCAAGACTTTATACCACTGTCTGATTTCCTTCTACACTGTCTTGTGCAAATAATGCAAAATGCTGCTACTTGTTGGTGGCTATTGAATGAGCACTGAAGAGTACTAACATGAGATATTGATGAACTAAAATTAGCATGCCAAGGGAGTTTGCCGCAGTGCCTCCTCCCATACGGTGCCAGGATGTCTGGCTATTACAAAAGCCTTAAGAGTGCCATGAAGCTCCTACCATTCAGGTAGGCAAGCAGATGGTTGGAATTCCCATAGTTTCCAGGAAGCAGGCTTTGTTATCAGGGCCTCATTAGTGTCAGATTAAGTTGTCCTTGGTTTTTAATTGCTGCTAAGTCCATATCAATATTTTAGTCTTGTTGATTGTTTAGTTCTGGGGAAATGGCTCTGCTTGGCCATTTTCATGGCTATGGCTTGGGGTGCTGTTTGCCTAAGGGTTGTAGGACGCCCTAACTAGCTTCATAATACACATGAGCATGGGATGATTACACAGACATGAGTTAATGTTGAGACTCCTCAGTGTCAGATGGTTTCTAAGCACTTTAATTATCTGGTTTATTTAATTGTCAACACAATAAATTCTAAATAACTGTTTCTATATTTTAAGTCCTTCTAATCATTTAGACAACTTGAAAATAGTACACTATTTGACATTCTTTTCTATTTAAAAGTTTATATAAAGCTATCATGCTTATTAAGGTAACATGAAATTCTAATAATTGTATGCACATTATATGCTACAATTAAACTATTGCAAACATTTTCCCACATTTTTGCCTTTTGTTTAAAGTTTCAAAAAGAATACAAATTATGTACTGAAGTGTACATAAAGGTGAAAAATCCTACATATTATTTAAATGATATTTAAATGAAATCTACATACACTTTTTATTATGTCATCTAATATCGAATTTGCCATCTATATCCTTATTATCCAGTTGTCTCAAAATGTTTTCCATACTAACTTTTTGAAACAAGTTTTAATCAGGGATCATATCACATGTGCAGATTTCCATCCTATATAGGTAATAGGTATCTGTCTATGGTATCTCTCACTATTTTTAATATTTATTTTTAAGTTCATAGATTACATTTATGTCTTATACTTTTTATAAAAAAAAGAAAAGAAAGGAAGGAAGAAAGTGAGAGAGAGAGAGAGAGAGAGAGGGAGAAGACAGAGAGAGAGAGAGAGAGAGAGAACTTATCCTAGGCCTATTGATCTCAACTAGGATTCATTTGAGATTTTTCAGCTGTATTTTCAAGGTAATTTTCCTTATCTTACACAATTCATGCAGAGTAAACATTTATTTTTTAGCAAGGCCCACCCATGGTTAATGGGTACATGCTGTAGCATCATACCAGAAAACATGTAGTATCAAGCTCCCTTTTAACTGTTAGGGGTTTAATTTGTTAATTTGGTAAACGTGTTCACCACTGGATTTGTCTATTTTAGCAGTCCTTCAGTGGGGGTACTGATTTTTAGGTGGTGTCTTCATTGCTACTCTACTCCATCATTGACTTTAGGGTGATAATAGATACTAGGTGCAGATTGCAGATCCATAATGATAAATTTAATTTCCTTCTCTGCTGGAACAGATTACCCCACACACCAGCAGTATTAAACAATAGGAACTTCTACTTGAGGGTTCCATAAACTTGATGGTCAACACTAATCTCACTGGGCAAGTTTCAAGCTGCAGGAAGAACATCTTTCCCTTCTGGAGTCTCTGGGAAGAATCCATGCCCTTTCCAGCCACAGGCTTAATGTCAGTTCACCATGTCTTGGTGGAATGAGAAGTTAGGTATTCCTCTAAGAAGGCTCACCCTTGAGCCTCTGTTCAGAGACAGCAATGGTAATTGGTGAGACGGTGGGTGCTTACACTTGCCTGCGCCTGCCTTTACTTTTTATATTAAAAGTGACATTGTTGTTACATAGGTTTTTTTATTATTTTTTTTTCCAGATAAAACTTAATCCGACAATTTCCAGAGAGGATTCCCTACTTTTTCTCACACACAGAAGGTATGTGATTGCTGGTAGGCAGCATCACTTCAAGGCATTTGTAGACGAGGAAAATGGGCAAATGGAAGATGTGGAAAGTGATGGCCATCATTTAGCTTGTGAGAAGGTGGAGCATGGAGCTCAGGGTCTTACTCTCCAAATTTCCAAATTTGTTCTAAGCCTACTCTGCAACCAGCCAAGTGTCTAAATCATCCTTACATCTTCTTCATACACACAGCTAATGCACCAGGAATCAATCTCTCTCTCTTGCTCTCTATCCCCCCCACTTCCCTCCAGTCCTGTGCGCTGGCTGTTTTTTTTTTCCAGTATTAAAACTTAAGAATTGAGTCCAGACTGCCTAATTATTACAAATGCATAGGTATAAAATGACATTGTTTTATTGGCACAGATAATACAGGGATAATCATTGTCATAAATTAGGAAGAACTTTTGGAATCATGAAATCCATCAATTTTGTTTCACAAGGTAAGACTGCCAATTTTAGAGGTGGAATGGCTCATCCAAGGACCAACGGACAAAGGCAGATTGACACTCAGAGATCTTCTCACTAAGTCCTTATTTCAGGTTGTTCTTCATTATGATAAAAGTTTTGAGGGGCAATATTTTATTAGATGAAAAAGAATCTAGTGTTGATAATACAGAACTCAAGAAAAATACTAACATCAGCTTTTGTTCCAAGCTTCTGCTCAATAAGTCAACTAATTCAAAACAGTCATTTCAAACTTCTCCCATTCTTAGGTCAGCAGTAAGCACTTAACAAGTTGTGAGCAGAATGACATCCATTTTGTGTAACATCAACTCACTACAGGAGGAGGATTCAACTACAGTGCGTTTTTAGAGGCTTAGCAGCCCTGTTTCCAAAGTAGAATTAATCCAGGGCTACATTTCCACAAGCATGTCCCTAATACACTGTTCTTCAAAGACTTGGAAAGAAGATCATTTCACCTCTGCAGAAAGTGTACACCATTTTGTATGTGGATTTTTGGTCGATCTCCATTCTCAGTACCCAAGAGAAAGCTTCTAGCCATTCAACAGTGTCCTAAGTTACTGGAAATGCAGTAACAATGTGTTGTCAGCAGACACCAAGGTTTTGTTTTGTTTTATTTTATTTTATTTTGTTTTAATCACAGGTCATTCACTTGTATCCCAGCTGTAGCCCCCTCCTTCTTTCCCTCCCAACCGCACCCTTCCTCCCTCATCTCTTCCCTGCCCCCTTCCAAGTCCACTGATTTGGATGGTCCTCCTCAGGTATGTTCAGGGCTGGCTGCAATGTCCTTATCTTGGCCTAGCAAGGTTTAACTCACAGCGTGGTAACTAGAAGTGAGTGAAGAGTGAGGATTAAAACAACAGCACTACAGCCTCATCCATCTTGGCAATATAACTTAAATGATCCTAAAGCTGGCAAGGTCATTTTCTGTGAAGTCTGTCAACCTGAGTTCAATTCTTGGGGCTTACATGGTACAAGAAGACTGACTTCTTTAAGTTGTCCTTTGACCTCCACAAGTGTATCAGAGCACATATGCACCCCTAGCCCCATGTAATACTAACATATATACAAATGCACATTTGTATATACGTAAACACACACACACAAATAAATGTAAAGACTATTTTTAAAACTCTGGTCAGTGGGACTATTATAATGGAAAGAAATAACAGCTAACACTGTCTAGAATGAATTTGAAAAGGAACCCTTATACAATGCTAGTAGCAGTGTAAATTAGTATGGTCACTATGGAAATCAATGTGGAGTTTTCTCAAATATTAAAAATAGAACTACAGTATGAATAGCTAGAGCCGCATGCCTGGATACGCGCCTGAAGAGATCTAGGCCAACATCCCACGGATATACTCGTATATCTAGGCTTATTAAAATTCTATTTGTAACAATTCCATCATGGTGGCAACCTTGAGGTCCATCAACCAATGAATGAATAAATAAACGGTGGTACATAGACCCACTCGTTTTTTTTCCCCTCAGATACAAAGAAGAGTAAAATTACATTCTTTTCTGATGCACCCTGATCATCCTGTCAAGTGAAACAAACTGGTCTTACACAAAAAAAAATCCCATTTTCCCTCATTCATGGCTCCTCTCCTTTCTTCTTTCTTCCCATTTGTGTTTGCTATATCCGTGTGTACATATTTAGGTGTATATGTGCATGTATACAGTTGTACATGCATGTGTGGAGGACAGGGGTGGATGTCAGTGTCTTTTTATTTCACAGCCCACCTTATTTTTTGAGAAAGGTTTTCTCGCTGAACCTGAAGCGCACAGGCTCAGCGGAATTAACCGGCCAGTGAATTCTAGGGATCCTCCTTTCTCTACCTTTGCAACACTATGTTAACAGGGGAGTGCGAACAGACCTGGCTTTTCCCTTGAGCGCTTAAGATCCAGCCACGGGTCCTCTTGCTGGCAGGTTGCCAGATCTTCACCTACTGATCTATTTTTCTAGGCCCAAGGACCCTAGGTTTTTATAGATACATGTGCCACAGAGACAGAAATATATGTATGTATGTATATATGAGACATGAAAGAGAGTGGACTCTAGAGAAGGCGGACTAGAATGGAGTGGAGAGAAGGGATAAGGTATGTGTAGTTCATCCAAAGCATATGATTAATCGAAAGAAATTGTCTTTATTTATTAAAATTTATTCACTTTGTATGCCAGCTGCAGCCCCCTCCCTCATCGCTTCCTAATCCCTCTCTCCCTTCTTTTTCTCCTCTGATGCTCCTCCCCAAGTCCACTGATAGGGGAGGTCCTCCTCCCCTTTCCTCTGACCCTAGCCTATCAGGTCTCATCAGAAGTGGCTGCATTGTCTTCCTTTGTGGCCTGGTAAGCCCCACCCCTCTCGGGGGGTGGGGGTGATCAACAAGTTCATGTCAGAGATAGTCCCTGCTTCTATTACTAGGAAACCCACTTGGAGACTGAGCCACCAAAGGCTCCATCTGTGCAGCTCAGTGGTAGAGCACTTGGTGCAAGGCCCTGGGTTCGGTCCTCAGCTCTGGAAAGAAAAAAAAAAAAGGCAAAATAGCAAAAAGATAAATTTTGTTTTTTAAAAAGTCATCAGCTGTTACAAGATTGCACTTAACTTTTGCCATCTGGGAGTCAAAACCAATAGCCAGGCATCACTGTGAGGTGAAACCATGATTTTAGTTATTTTACTGACCCAGCAGGAAGATTGTTTTTAGAAGGGTTTCCTGTGATGGAGGTTGCTTAGGTTCCAGTAACTCCTAGCTCTCTTGAGATTTTTTCCTATAATCTATTTTTTTCCCCTTTCCTTCAGATCTTCATCAAACAAACACAAACACATTGGAGCAGACAGGTTAATAGTGGATGCTCTCTGGAAGTCCTGTGTTTTTAGGTTTTCACTCATGTATGTTGATCCTTTTGCTTTCTACATGTTGAAAGTAACAAGACAGTGTTCTGGGAGTTAGGGACAGTTTCCTGGCATTACAATGTTTTCACATTCAAAGCTATTCTGATGGGCCTTGAGTTTGGTTCTCTACCTCTAATTTTTCTTTCTTCCACTTCGGGCCCATTGCTTGACTTGTACCAATCAAGGTAGGCTCTTCACTGCAGCTGTGTCTGACTTTGACCTTTTCTTTTCTTGTCAATAAATAGTAAGTGTTGTTATCCAAGTGTTATGGTTGTATGACCAGAAGCAGGCCTGGGGCCCAGCCCTGGGAGTTTTTGGAGGGGTTGCCTAGGGAAGTGGAGCCAAGAAGAACTGATGAGATCAGCCTTGATTATCTGCTTTTATTTCTTAATCAGTTTCTTTCTAACATATGAAAGGAAAATTTGGCATATCATATTGTGTTTGGGAAACTCCACAGGTCTAATCTTGAAAGAAGCCAAAGGAAGCTAAGAGTCAAAACAGAGCTGAGTCTTGTGGGCAACAACTGAACATAAACCTCAATTAGCCACTTCCCAAGAGCATACCAGTACAGACAAGGTAAGCAAGCACTTCCGGGTCTGATATAAAGCGCATTACAATCCTGACTAATAAATAGGTAAGCTAACCAACACTGTAAGAATATGAGCAAACAAATCAGTTAGGAGCTTCTGTGTGATATTAAAGAATGATACCATAAAAGACTTTTGGTAAAAGACTTTCTTTCTTTCTTTCTTTCTTTCTTTCTTTCTTTCTTTCTTTCTTTCTTTCTTTCTCTCTCTCTTTCTTTCTTGCTCCCTTCCCCCCTCCTTTCTTTTATTTTATGTTACTTGCATGGATATTTTGCCTGAATGAATAACTGTTTACCAAGTACATGTCTGGGGCTCATGGAGATGAGGAAAGGATGTCAGATCTCCAAGAACTGGAGTTACCGTACTACTGTGTAAGTGCATGAATTGAACCCATGTTCTCTGTAAGTTTAGCAAGTGTTCTTAACCACAGAAGTAGTTCGTATGCCTGATTTTTTTTTTTTTTTTGAGTTCTGGAAGACCCAAAGAGATGCAAAGATGAACGATGCATCTCCAAAAGGAGGTTCTTAAGGATTCAAGAAAGTTTTGAAAGGTTTTTACGTGTGTGTGTGTGCGTGTGTGATGTGTTTGTGTGTTGGAGAACACACATACATGGGTGGTAGGGCATGTGGGGAGCACTCATAGGATAAACTCCTGGTATAAGTCTTCATTTTTTGAACTATTTGAGGCAGAATATCTTCATTGTCATAAAAGGCAGGCTTACTGGCCTGTGAGCTTTTGAAAGTTTCCTTTCCTTGCCTCCTATCTCCGTGTAGAAAGGAATACACTGAGATTGCATATACTTGATAGATTGCCAAACTTTTGCATGGGTTTTTTAGGATCCAGGCTCAGGTCATCAGGTCATCACTTTTGTAGCAAGTGCTTTTTTTCCACCGAGATAGCCTCTTTAAATCAAATTTCTTGCATTGAAACATTGAGATCCAATTGAAAAAAAAGAAATCAGTGAAAAATGTAGCTTACATTTCTGAGTAAAATGCCAATGTACTCCTTTGATGCACATTTGTGCATGTGTGTGTACAAGCATGTGCATTCATGCTGTACCAAATATGTACACATACTTCAGTAAGAGAAATCCAGTATCATTTAGGAAAATCCTATTCTCCTGTGTTTTCATTTGTTTCTTTTGTGTTTAGCAAATGTTACTATATCTCTGCCTTGTGCTGGCTGCTGCCCTGAGTTCTTTACAAATGGTCTTGATTCATTGCAATAAACTGTATTAGATGTTATTTTATTCCTACCCTAGACATGAGGAAACTGATTCTCAAAGAAGTCATGAAACTTGACCAGGGTCATGGGACCTGTCGTCATTTTCAACATGTGGATTGTCTAAATTTGCCTCAGGAAAAAACTTCTCTTTTTTTTCATTGTATCTGCAAAGATATTTCTTGTGTCTCCTTTCTCATTAGGCCCTCCTGTCACACTTGATCATCCTGTTGGGTAGTACTTTTAAATAGCTGTGTTTAATAATGCTTCCCTTTATTCCTCATTGTTAATATGCTCAGACGTTTTTGAGTGTCACGAATAAGTTTGCAAATACAGATATGTAACAGAGGAAGCACAGTGTCAGAACATCAGAGAGAATGTTGTTGGGGTGGAAAGAGAGGAGGAAAACAGAGTTGTGATACCAAGAATGACCCAGATCTCCTTCTTCCTGATTTATAAATTTAATAGAATCCCTGGGGGCAAGAAACACGTTGGCTTTTAGTTCTAAAGGCCCTGCTTTCTATCATCAGGGTAAATGAACATTGGCTAATGCTCAACTCTGGTCTCTAATTTGCTGCATGCAAGTATATATACTGGAGTTATCTATCTATCTATCTATCTATCTATCTATCTATCTATCTATCTAT
>NW_026596046.1:10177849-10343973 GCF_907164565.1 Psammomys obesus
ATCTATCTATCTATCTATCTATCTATCTATCTATCTATCTATCTATCACACAAACACACACACACACACACACACACACACACTCAAAAATGATATAACATTAAGTTGATTTGGTCACTTACAGTTGGAAAAAGAATCCCAGGCCAGTCGCTATGGAATATTTACCAACAATTCAAAGGTTGCACGCCATAGTAACAATGACGCACGGTAGCACTGGTAGTACTTCCGGACAGCCCAGTATTTCCCTGGTGTGCACTCTATTTTGCTCTCTAGAGAAAACCCTGTTCAATTCTTGCCACAGTTGTGCATTAAACATTGTGACTGCATCTGCCTAAGTAGGATCTCAAAGAGCTACATGTCACCCCCACAACGCATAGGGAATGTCTTGGCTACAGTTAGTTCTCCTCGGTGCCAAATTCTAACGGGTTATCTCAAGGGTTTGGTTTAACTCAGAGGAAGTGTCAACACATTATCCAAGGAACTCACTTTAGGGATGATTGTACGGGCATTTGTTTGCACTGTTGGCTGCTTTCCCATTTTTACCCTTGTCTCTGCAAATTATCACATACCCAAATCCAGAAATTTTGGGGGAAGAAAGGAGTCATGTTCCAAGGTTCCTCAGTTTCTACCTAATACATTATGAGGATCCACCTCATTCCATCCAAAACCCACATTTCAAAGGCTAAACAATAAATACAGTTTATTAGACCCAGGGTAGTGTAAAGCCTTTCCTCTCTGAAATATTGGGGTGCCGATGTCAGTGTGCCTAAGCCACTGATGGGCCGAAAGTAAAGAAGCCTGGCAGAGTTATCAAATATCTCCTGTGCTGGTGATTTGATCCTCTTGGGGAATCTGTTATTCTTGTTGCTTTCCCAGGGTCTGGTTGTACATCTCCAATGGTGTTAGAAATAGATGGAAAGAACTCACACATGCCTCTCCAGGATGTGACCAGATTCTAATGGAGGAGGCTAATCTGTATGGCTTTGTAGCTAATAGCCCTGGAATCTGCCCATCAGTATGCATAGGGCCTGTCACCTTGGGTGGAATAAGTGAAGCTGTGAAAATGCAACAAGTTGCTCAGAGCTGGAGATGTCAACTGAGAACAGACCGGAGAACTTCCAGAGAGAGCTCATTAAAAAAAAAAAAAAAAAAAAAATCAGAAGCTGCTTCCTGCTTTATTCACTTGCTTCTGCTTGGAATACGTATCAGGAAACAATACAGAATGGGATCCATTATGCTAGTTAGTGCCAACTGGAACGAAAAGAACACTGATATCCTGTTATTCACAGCACCACCCACACCAGTAACATGTACCCAGCATGAGTCTTACCTGACATTGGCTGCTGTTATCACATACAAATTAGTTATTATCCTCGATACATCTTTTTACTTGCTTGTCCAAGGCTTAACAACACAATGCCAGAACATTTCATAAGGGAATGGAGATGTATTATTTATGTTCACAGGAGAAGTCACCGCAATGTAAGTGCTGTAAAGATGCTGTTAACTCAGAAACCCTTCTTGGGGAAAACTAAGCAGATTGATTGTATCCAAGTCAATGAATGTACAGATTCAGCATCTACCCTGTGACTCATTTTAATATCCAGAAGCTAATGTTCACTCCAGCAGCCACTGCAAAGACTCATGTTTAAGCAGTATTGCTGGGATAGGGAGGGCTAAGGATGGAACTCAGTTGGGAGCGTGCTTATTGGTCATTGCATGAAGCCTTGAGTTTATATTGTGTCACGCCTAAATCATGTATGTTGGCATACACCCAGAACCCCAGAACATGAGATCTAGAGGCAACAGGGTCAGGGAATCTTAGTCCTTCTAAGGTAACTGGTGAGTTTGAGGCTTGCCTGGGATAGGTAAGACTGTTTCTTAAAAGGAAGGGGGAAAAACAATTATAGCATTAGGTCAAATTATATATGGGGGAAATAACAACTTGTAAATCTCGGGATAAAGTACTATGCGTTGATTTGGCAAAGAGATGCCAAAATTTACAAGTTGGACGGCCAATAACACCCAATTAAAACCAATGACAGGCATCATCAAGTTTCATCTGCACTGTGGTTAAGAGGCTGCACATAGTGCCAGCATTTGCTTCCATTACTACAAAATGGCAACATTGATTAATTACCAAAAGTGATGTCAACTCCAGGCATATGTGGTGTGATGGAGTTCTACACCTTGAAAATAGTGGCCATAAATTCACAGGCCATTTCCTAATAATGAAATTAATTTCTGGCTCTCCTGGCCAGCCACCATCACTGTCTGCGAAGCCACAGCCAAATGCTGGAAACACTGGCTTCTCAATTGCTTATTTAACACCATGCTACAGAGGTTGCTGTCAATTTTGGAAATAAATTAAAGAGGAAAGACTGTTTGCAAGTGCTGGCAGAGTAAAAGAAAGCCAACTGTGGTTTAGGGTAGGAAGGTGGGACAGAGAAGCTCAGAGAGGATGTAGGGAGAAGGGGGCCAGCATTTGTTTTTCAGGGATTTGGTACAGTATTGTGCAGGGCAAAATAAAAGTCATGTATGTTTGTGGAACTTGCAGAGTCCCAAGAGAACTTTGGTCTGGATGAGGAGGACTCAATTTAATTCAGCCTGGCTTATTATGCTTTGGGATGGTGCCTAATTTTTCCTCACTTTTGAATTTTCTTTATCTCAGTCACCAGAAAGATTTTTGTCTTACAGAGTACTCACAAGTCTTCAGGAAATAGCACCAACACTCTGCTTCCTGATGCCCTGCCAGCCAGCCTTGAGCTTCTGCTGGGACTCATTGGGGACTTCCACAGAAATGGTTTGGAAAAGGTCCATATCTCTATCATTCTTGCTGACTCAGGCTTTGGGCAGATGCCAAAAAGCATGGAGGCTCTACACCTTCCCAAAGGGCCTCTATGGGGACACAGAACCTGACACTAATGCTCACAACAGGAACTGAATGGCAGCACTTTCTCCTAACACAGTGTCTAAATGAGAAGAATTTCCATTGGGGACCAAACCCTCAGAATATCCGGAACCACTCCAAGCCATCACAAATTGTTCCTGTTTTTCATCGGAGAGCTTGGCAGGTCTGTGACGTGATAGCAAAAGACTTTCTACCAGGACTCTGCCAATTTCAGCTCTAATTTCAACAGTAAACAAATTTGTCTGTATTGGGAAAATTCCATTAATCTTTCATGTTCTGAGAAAAATGCTACGCAAAGGAGCTGTCAGCGTCAGGCAACAAGTTTCCATTTGTTTCATAATTAAGAACTTCAGGCCATCAAATGCTACTGAGATGCAAATTCATACTCTAGTTGGAGTTCCTGGAATAAGCCAAGAAAGATTCAGTTGTGCTTAAGCCCCCAGTGTCAGATGAGCTGATGGATCTTTCTCACGCTTGGTAGATGAAGAACAATCAAATTGCTTCAGGCTGTAATGATACAGCTTACTTGGAGTAAGCTGGGTACTTCCTCCAAGACAGTGCCAGTTCTGCAGAGCTTTTGAGTGTTCTACCTGTCCTGAAATATAGTTTGATGATACAAATATATCAATGTACATTTTCTTTGAATCAAACTGATGTTATTTTTTGAAACACAGTCTAATGGAGCCTGTGCTACCTCAGTAACAACCTTACTCAGTAACAGAGGATGACATTGAACTTTTGATGTCACTGTTCTGCCTTTCCAGTAAAGAACAGCTGAAATAACAGGTATGCACCAATACAACTGGTTTTGTGGTGCTAGGGATGACATTCAGGGTTGACTTCAAGCTAGAAAAGCACTCAAATCAATAGGACCCTGGCTCCTGACTCAAAATTTTATACCACACAAATAGTTGTGAGTTGTACTCTCCCCCAAGGCATCCAATCATTTGTTATGTGAGCATAACAAACACACACAAAAAATTTCAGCAATGAGTATTCCATGCAAAAATAACAGGTTTATTTTTCTTTAAATCTGTGCTGTATATTGTTGTGAATCGATTGAAATCCTAAAGGGAAACTTGATACTTAAAATTTACTAGATTTCAGCCACAGGTTCTGAAAATAATTATCTGGTCAAGCAGAAGCTGACAGTTTCTTTCTTTCTTTTTTTTTTTTTTTTCAAGACAGGGCTTCTCTGTGTAGCTCTGGCTCTCCTGGATTCACTTTGTAGACTGTTGTTGAAGATTCACTTTTACTTAAGCAGTGGTTATTCCTAAACCAGTTATATTTCCAAATCACCACAGAGACTAGGATGTATTTAGTTAACCTAGAGCACAATGCTGGACAATGATTACTCTATCCTAAACCTCCAAGCCTGCATAGTTTCCTACCATTCAGATTTTCAGATTTTACCCATTATACTTGCTTTCAGTCATATCTTAGGTCCAGTTCATCTCTCCTCACGGTTCCAAGACCTTTCCTTCCACTCTTTGCTCTCCTACTCCTTTCTCACTTTCTTCTCCTCCCCTCCAGACCAGGATGTCCCACTCTATTCTCTCTACTGCACAGTATTGGCTGGAAATTTGATTGAAAATACTGAGAACAAATGGTGGCATGTTTGCACAAACTTGAGGTAGGTGGTGCTTATCATCACAGTGCAATATCCAGATTGATACCAGATAGTGGGGTAGAGGAATGAACATTTGAATGAACAAGGGAAAATTGTATACATTCCAAAAGAACATTGTACCAACAGTAGACCAAGTTGGCCCCAAACTCAGAGCCATCTACCTTCCTCTGCCTACTGAGTGCTGGGATGACAGGCATGTGCCACCACTGCCCAGTTCCTCTTCTGGTCTCTTGTATCATTATGAAAGGTTGCGCATATCCGGAACCATGTGTAAGTCCAGAGATGTCCATGTATTCTGGGACTGGTATAGGTTTTCCCTTGTATCTTTCTAGCATCAGACTGTCCAAGTGAAATGATTCTTACACAAGTAGCTATCAGAAGAGAAAACAACCAAGAGCAATTCATATACTTCTACAGTACAGAAAGTGCATATCCAGAAACCCTTTTCTGAATTCCACTCTGTGCTCTTTGCTCTTCATTGCTTACTCTTAGCAGACGTTCTTACTTAGTTGAGGAAAAACCCACTGTAGCAAAATTCCAGGACTCCTTGCAAATGTTTTCCAACTTTAACCTTCTGTAGAGTGATTTCAAGCGTGCTTTTGAGCCACTCAATTGAGAAACCGTTTCCTTTAAAATAGACGTTTAGATGGAGCATTGTTGGGGAGCATCACTTTTGTGTCAGAATTGTGAAAGTAGGAAGAAACTGCTATCTATTTATTTTTATAATTATGTAACAGACTGCCTTGCATTTAATACTCTTGTTTAGATGTTATCATCATTTGCAAAGTTTATCACTTAGATGATAAGAAAACATCCTAAAAGAATCATGTTAGGACCCATTCTTTTTTCTCCTTAGTGGCCTTCTCTGCAGTTAGGGACATTTGTGATACGTGATTGTTATCAACTATGCCCAAAACAAATTTAATGCAAATGCATCAGGAGACCATTATATTACCCCATGATCTCCTCTGCTTTCTGCACTCAAAGTGTTTATGTGACTGTGCAGTACTCTATTATACAGTTTAGAGAGTTTAAAAAGCATTTTTCTATTTTCAAAAATATACAGAATACATTGACTATACATGTTTAAATTTCCATTCATCCTTTAGAGATTTAAAAAAAAAGGTCACATCAATAACAAATTGTTGCATTGGTGTGTCTCCAATACCACATTTGTGATTTCTGTTTAGAACAAATTAGAGCCGTTTTGTAATGTTTTCCCTCCAGGGCCAGCTTTCCTATGCTCAACTCGCACAAATTGATGATTTGTGTGGATAAGTTTTGGAAGTCATATGATGTAGTTGGGAATGTTAACTATATTAAGTGAAGTCGTCAAGAGTACATTCTCTCCCTGGCTCTCTGCGATGCCTGTGGGCGGAAGATAAGTTTCCAGAAGAGAACACAAGCTTTGTATATGGATGCCTAACTTCATGACAACTTCACTGCCCCCCCCCCACATATGTTTGGGTTTTATTCCATTTCAGCTTCTTGAACCATGGCCACAAATATGTCACATTTTCACATTTCAACCTTAGATTACAATTTTCTATCATTCTAACTTCTTCTCTCATCATAGGAAACATGCATTGAAACTTCATGGAGAGTTCCAGAGCATTACTCCTGTTTTCTTTCAACCAGATACTTTCTGACCTATCTTCCTTCTGTTCTCAACCTAGAAACTATGGATAACATGCCTGTGCTTCAGTTTTGGCCTGGTTTGTCCTAGTACCGGTCTTGTGTATGCTGTCATAGTCTCTATAGTTTCATGTGATTATCAGCTCTGTTGTGTCTGGAAGATGCTGTTTTCTTAGCGTTATCCATCACCTCTGGCTCTTACAATATTCCTGCCTTCTCTTCCACATAGAGCCTGGAGCTTTAATGGGAGGGCTTTGATGACGACATCATATTCATATCTGAGCCAACCAGAATCTCTCACTCTCTTCACATTGCCCAGTTGTTACTTGTCCCCTATTGTAAGAAATTTCTTTGATGACAGTTGGATGATACACTAACCTATGGGGGTAGCAATATGTCATTAGGAGTTATTTGATTTGCTATATGGCTTCAGCAGAATAATGATAGTTTTTGTTTCCTAGGTCCATGAACTATATAGTCTCAGCTTTCTGAATACGTTAGCAGTGTCAGGTATAGTTTTAATTTTATAGAGTAGGACATAAATCATATAGTGCTTCATTACTCTCATAACATTTTTACCGCTAATGCACCAACATATATTGCAGGCAGGTTGCTGTAGAAGATTACGGGGTTTGTAACTAGGCAATATCAATAATTGCTTTTCTCCTGCAGTAGTGTGCAAAGTACATCCCAGAACCATCCATGCTAGTTAGTAGAAGCAAAGATTTTAGTTGGACACAAGCTCAGTTTCTACATGTTGGATGACATGGTATTTTCAGATTGTTGAATAACCAATAAATTGCCTGTGATGTTTGGAAGGGCTTTTATAGGCCAATGACTTAACATATTACCCACTCTTGGCACTTGAGATTTTACTTGGTAGCATAAGACATCGAGTTGGGATGTTGTCTCTCCCATTATATCATGACTCCATCTAAAATTTTTAAATATATTTTAGAAATATTCTATAGGAATAGGTTTCCATATATATTTTTAATGGTATTTTATTTGTTCCTCCCCATAGTTCCTTCTTTACCCTGCTCTTCCATCCTCCTCTTCCCCCATTTAATGTCCTTATTCTACTTTACCAAGGAATCCATTCTAGATTAGAAACTTAATTTCTATCAGTTTCTACCTGAGCTTTATTCACAGGTCCCAGTACAGGGCACGTATGCATTGCTCACTTGTTGGCACATTTTTTGACTTGTTCGTCAAGGGCTGTTCCAGCGGTTTATAATTTTCAAATATCACTATGTGTAGAGTTATGATCGCCAGCTTGTTTTTATGAGCGTATTGTTCTTTATCTCCCTATGCCTTCTGCTTTTCTGCCTTTACCTACATATGTCTGAGAAGTCTTTCCCGAGTTCCTGTGCACCTTTTAGGATGAGGATAGTGCTGAATATAGTAACAAACATCAGCTGGGGCTGTCAGAGGTCAGACTATTACAGAGATGTTATTCACAAAGCGGTTTAAACAGAGACCATACTGATGCATTCCGATTGGCAACACACACTGTGATGTAAATCCAAAGTCTTCAGACTTCATTCTTTTTGGCCTCGTGGGAAGGTATTCCATTAATCACTTCTCCCAAACTCTCAGTTCTAGGATACTGAAAAGTAAGCACTATTTACCTCAAAGTTGAAAGATACAGAAAAGACAAGTCATTTTTCTGGAGCCTTTGTGTTCGCAGTATGGATCGAGGAAGGAGTTTCCAAAATCTTTAGAATAATGTTCTATTGGGCTTAAAACGAGTGTTTTGGAGCCGGCATCATCCTGTGATCTCAGCACTGCTGAAGCTGAGGCAGGAGAATTGACAGGCATTTGAAGCCAGTTTGGAGCTCGCTCCTTTCCCAAAAACCAAGGGGCAAAGAAACAAATCAAAACAAAATAGAGGTGCTGGAGAGATGGCTCAGTGGTTAAGAGTGTATACTGCTCTTGTAGAGGGCATGGTTTAGTTTCCAGTACCCATGCTGAATGGTGCATTGCCACCTTATCTCTAGCTCCAGAATATCCAATTCCCTCTTCTAGCCTCAGTAAGCACTGCTATAATGTGCACATCCCTCCCCCAAATAAACAAAAAATAAAGTCTTAAAAAATAATACAAAGAATAACAAAGCCAGAAGAATGGATACTTTGGACTTAGGAAAGCAGCTGGAACACTAAAGGGCTAATTAAGCCCAGGGAGAATCCCATGGTCCAACCTTGAATTCAATGAAGTTTTTTTTTTTTTTTCAATAGACATAACACAAAAGATATCATCTTAAATGCTTTAAGTGTGCATTTCAGTTGGGCTAAGTGTTCTCTCATTGTTAACCTAGGTATGTCCAGAATATTTCTCTACCAGAAAATTGAAACTTTGTACTCATCAACAGTAGTAGCTCCCCAGTTCTCTGTCTCCAGCCACTGGCACCTACTTTCCTCCTCTTTATTGCTTACAGTGATTGTAGCCACTCAAGATGCCTTTTGTAAGTGGAATCATTCTCTCTCCCTCCCTCCTGCCCTCCTGCCCTCCTTCCTTTCTCCCTCTCTCTCTGTACATATACACAAATGTGGGTGAAAGAGAGCCTTATTCTATTGCAAGTTCTCAAGCTTCATCACTCAACACTAGGTATCAGAATACTTCCCCTCCTAAGAAAGCAGGTAAATGGTGGGATCTGGAAAAGATCATCCTGAGTGAGCTATCCTAGAAACAGAAAGATGCACACAGTATATACTCACTCATATAGACATATAATATTGGATAAACCTACTAAAATCTGTACACCTAAAGAAACCAAACAAGAGGGAGGACTCTTGTTAAAATACTCAATCCCTATCCAGAAAGGCAAAGAGGATGGACATCAGAAGAAGGAGAGAAGAGGGAACAAGTCAGGAGCCTGACACAGAGGACCTCTGAAAGGCTCTGCCCTGCAGACTATCAATGCAGATGCTGAGGCTTATGGGTAACCTTTGGGCAGAGTACAGGGAATCTTATGAAAGAAGTGGGAAACAGTAAGATCTGGAGAGGACAGGAACTCCACAAGGAGAGCAACAGAACCAAAACATCTGAGCACAGGGGTCTTTCCTGAGACTGATACTCCAACCAAGGACCATGCATGGAGATAACCTATGTATGTAGCCCATGGCAGTTCAGTATCCAAGTGGGTTCCATTGTAATAGGAACAGGGACTGTCTCTGACATGAACTGATTGGCCTGCTCTTTGATCACCTCCCCCTGAGGGGGAAGCAGCATTACCAGGCCACAGAAGAAGACAATGCAGCCACTCTTGATGAGACCTAATTGACTAGGATCAGAAGGAAGGAAAAGAAGACCTCCCCTCTCAGTGGACATGGGGAGGGGCATGCATGCAGAGGGTGGAGGAAGGAAGGGATTGGGATGGGAGGAGGGAGGGAACCACAGGGGAGATACAAAGTGAATAAAGTGTAATTAATAAAGAATTTTTAAAAAAAGAAAAAAAGAGAAAGGTGTACACTTTGAAGCTTTTGCGAATGTGGGTACTCATAGAACTCTTCAGCACTTGGCTTTTAGTTGTTTGAATGTATAAAAAGTGCAGTTCTTGGATGACAGTAGAAGTTTTATTTTTACCTTTGAGTAGCAGCTGCACCAAGCTGACTGCACCAGCACCATTTTAAAGGGTCAGATGAGTTCCATTTCTAGTAAGGACTCTCTTCTTAGTTTCCTAGCAATCTCTTTCTCCATGTGGTTTCATACAGAAGGAAGAAAGAAAATAGGGAAAGGGGGAGGAGTCATGTCTTATTTTTCTGATAAGTCCACTAATGCTATACACTGTGGACCTCATGTTTATGAACTGTGTTTATTTGACCAAAATTTTCTCTTTGGAGTCATGTCTTTGGAAAGAATTACACTGGAGTCATAGCTTCCACACATGGTTATGGAAGACAGAATTCGTTTAGTTCCTGACATTTACCAGTGTCATGTAGGGATTCCAGCTTCAGATCCCTTAGAACTGGAGTCAGAGGGAGCTGTAAGCCACCATGTGGGTGTTGGGAATTTAACCCAGATTCTTTGAAATAGCAACCAGTACTTTAACCTCTTAGCCATCTCTCAACCTCCTGATTTTAAGTTTAACTTGTTGCGAAGAGAACACTAAGTCACCAGTTTTCTCAATGTCTGTTTTTTGTTACACTAATTAATTAATTAATATGTGTAGGCGTGTGTGTGTATCTGTGTGTGTGTGTAGGGGGGCATGTGATTATCGGAAGATAACTTGTAGGAATTCATTCTCTCTTTCTACCATGTGGAGTCCTAGGGGCTGAAGTCAGTTAACCAGGCTTGCAGACAAGTGTCCTTACCCACTGAGCCAACTTGATAGCCCGGAAAGTAACAGAGTTCTTTGTTAAATTCTTTGTTTTATTTTGTTTTGTTTCCATGACAAGATCTTGCTATATTGTCTAGGCTGTTCTCCAGCTCACAGCAATCTCACGTCTTAGACTACCAATGGCTAAGACCACAACTGCACATCATCGCATCATCATCCCCCCTGGTTTAACATCTCAATCTTATATCTAAACAACTGTCTGCACACAATAGCCATGACATAGGCTTTTCAAAAGACATAAGTGAGATATAATGCACCAGTTCTCTGTGGCAGGAGGGAGCGAGGCTTCCTGCCTGGTGAACTCTACAATTTCACATTGCACTAGTAGGTTGCAAGAAGAGGGAGTGGTTCTGGTGTTGTGCCAGGAGCTCTTGTCATCTAATGGGCAGCTGACAGTGAAGACCATAAACTTAAGACAGCTATATAAAATAAAACATATGATAAGCTACACGGTAAATGCAATGCAGCATGTAAGACTTTCCTCAGATGTATAACAAAGAAAGGGTAGACATGACTTTCAGCTACAGAAGGTTTTCATTTATTAATCCCAGCTGGCTGCACTCTCATCTCTTTTGTTCATTACTTTGTTCTTGTTTTTCATTCTTTCTACAAAATTAGAAAATATCTTGTCATACCTATGGGCTCTCTGGAATGTCAGTAGCTTTCAGCCACATCCGTCAGTTAGTCTTAGATACTTCAGTTTCTTATATACACTGAGACAGGAGGACATTCCTTCTGGAAGACTTCAGCACATGATACCCAAAATATGAAAAGGAGGTCTCTCTCTCTCTCTCTCTCTCTCTCTCTCTCTCTCTCTTTCTGTGTGTGTGTGTGTGTGTGTGTGTGTGTGTGTGTGTCTGCAAATGCATGTGGAGGGTAGAGGTTAATACTAAGTATTGACCTCTATTGTTTTTCACACCCTGATTAGACAAGAACAAGTGACCAGCAAGCCTCAAGGGTTTTCCTCTTCCTGCCTCCCCTGTGCTGGCATTGCACTCTCATACTGATATGCTCATCTTTTTACATGGGTTTAGGGGATCTGAACTCAGGACACTATGCTTGTGTGGCAAGCACTTTATCAACTGAGTCATCTGTTCAGATGTTGTATTGGATTTTTAATCTTCTCTTGACTACACTTAGCTCTAGAAGATATTTCTTCATTTGAAGTGCAGACTTTAACAGTATTCTCCTCTAATGACCCCACAAACACATCATTGGTACAATTTTCTTAAAAGTGAAGTATGTCAACTTCTCTTTAGGGACTCTTAGGCATATTTTTTTTCCAAAATTAATAGTCATAGTTGTATTTTATAATTAGGTTGAACTATTCAAAACAACAAATAAAATATTTGTTGTTGAATGCATCACTTTTAAAATCAGTCTTTTCTTATTTTATAAATATCATGAAAAAGTAGTTCTTATATAATTTCTCAATTAATAGCCTTAGGTGAAAACCATTCATTTATATACATGGACTGTTTGTTTCCATGGGAAACAATTATTGGCTCCATTAAAACATTTTTTTTTTTAGAATGGCAAAAAGAATAGCCTCAGAATAATTGTTTCCAGTCCCACCCATCTATTTGTGAATTCCATAGTTTTGTTTTTCTTAATACCTGAATAATATTACATTTTATAAATATTATCTCTATCCAATCATCAGTGGACAGTCTTTTTCCATTTCCTGGCTATCGTGACTAGAACAAGAGTGAACATAGATGCGCATCTGTATAGTAAAATGTACAGTCTTTTGGGTCTACATTCAGGAGTGGTATAGTTGACTCATGGTGGCTTTTTGAGGGTTGCCTTGGAGACCTCAAGATGGTCAAGACGCCAGAGCCGTAGAATACAGCAGAACCAGCTCAAGAAGCAGTCAACAAAATTGAAATGAGCAACAGAGACACATAAAGACAAGCATTACGCTTTCTCTTATTTCTGGATATTATCATTATCTTCAGTTATGCGTGTTCTATTTGGAATATCTGGAGAGGTCAAAAATTGGTAAGGTCCATGGAAACAAAGGATTAGAGGGAAATCACAGACTAAAAGAGGTTAAATCAAGATGGTGATTGGGAGTGAAGGAGGAAATAGAGAGAAGGATAGCTAATGCGAAAGATCTTTTCAAAAAGTCAAATAGCAAACTACTGCTACAGTAGCTTCTTAGGTACACACATCTACATGCATACAGAAAGAGTTTTTATTTTTCTTTTTTTCTTTTTTATATTAGTTTATTCACTTTATATCCCAGATGTAGCCCTCATTCCCTCCCAATCCTACTCTCCTTCCCTCATCTCCTCCCATGCCCCTCCCCAAGTCCACTGAAAGGAGAGGTCTGCCTCCCCTTCCTTCTGACCCTAACCTATCAGGTCTCATTGTCTTCCTTTGTGGTCTGGTAAGGCTGCTCCTCCCCTTCAGGGGGAGGTGATCAAAGAGCAGGCCAATCAGGTCATGTCAGAAACAGCCCCTGTTCCCCTTGCTAGGGAGGCCATTTGGATAATGAGCTCCCATGGGCTACATCTGTGCAGGGGTTCTGGGTTAACTCCATGCATGGTCCTTGGTTGGAGTATCAGTCTCTGAAATGACCCCTGTACCCAGATTTCTTGGTTTTGTTGCTTTACTTGTGGAGCTCCTGTCCCCTCCAGGTTTTCCATCTCCCCCTTCTTTCATAAGATTCCCTGCACTCTGCTCAAAGTTTAGCTATGAGTCTCAGCATCTGCTTTGATACTCTTCTGGGTAGAGTCTTTCAGAGGTGCTCTGTGGTAAGCTTCTGTCATGTTCCCTGTTTTCTCCTTCTGTTATCCATCCCATTTACCTTTCTGAGTGAGGATTGATCATATTACCCAGGGTCCTCCTTTTTGCTTAACTTCTTTAGGTGTACAAATTTTAGTATGTTTATCCTATATTATATGTCTAATATTCACTAATAAGTAAGTATATACCATGTTTGCTGCAGAAGGAGACTGTGACCCATGAGCCAGACTAGAGCTTATAAGACCTCAGAGGCCACCTTTACAGTGACACACTTCCACTAACAAGGCACTCCTTGTGACCAAGTATTCAAACACATGAATCTATGAGGGTCATTTTTATGCAAACCGCCACAAATGGGTTACCTCTTTTTGAGCTGTTGGCCAATGGGGTTGCATAGCCATTTAAGCATTAAAAGCTACAGGCAATACACTAGACTATCCCCCAGAACTTGATTGGAAGAGCTTATTGCTGAGGATACTACATATTTTAGTCACAGATCATAAAGATATCAATCTGGTACTGACCTGGGGATTTCACCTTTACTGGCTATCTTTGAAGAAATTTCAAAGTTTAGTGGGAAAGAATGGGAGAGAGTCTCATCAGGACTGCTTGGATCCTCTTCTTCTGTGGCCTCTCAAGGCTACATCATCAGGAGTTGTTGAGGAAGGGGGCTCCAATTGGGATATATAATGAATAAATTGTGAAAAAATTAAAATAAAAAAAAAACAGAATGGTAGGAAAGAGGAGAATTAGGCAATTATAATCAAAATTCACTATATAAAATTCTCAAAAAATTAATAAAATATTACTTACAAAATAAAGATTTATATCAAAATTCTGAGTCAAAGAAATGCACAAGACCTTGCATGGCGAATCTCCAGTGAGGCAAATGGCCCCTCTGTCGTCATATTGCCCACAATCCTCCATACCTCATAGCAACATCTCCACTGTGCAGTAGGAGTAGGGCCTGTCTCTGTCTTTTCTGATTCAATGTGACTTTTCTAATCTTACTTCACCTCTTGCTAAATGATCAATAGCTAATTAAATTTGCGCATCTCCAGGAGCACAGGTTCTCTGTGATAACCAGCTTCGCCAAGCATTTCTCTTTCATGCACAGTATGTAAGGGGCGCTCAGACAAGCTTATTTATATCTCAGTGAGTGCTGAGTCCTCCTCCTCCCAATAGCAACAACCACCAAGCCTATATTCTGAGACAAGAAGTGAGGCCCTCCTTCAGGATTTGCAAAGAATATGTTAAAGGCTGATTTGAAGTGTCCATCACCCCACCAGTTACCCCAAAAGTTTGTGAGTGTGGAGTGTGACATGTGGGTTTTAGATATGTAAATAAGCAAAATAAAAATCAAGTGGAAAATCTACAGCATAATTATTCACTGATTCAAGGGAAGAACATGCAAATGTTGGGAACTTGATACACAGAATGGAAAGGGTGTGAATTTTTTTATTCATGGCTTAGATGGGACCAGGAGTCGACAGAGTACCATGTGAGAGGCAAGTTAACTTTTCTCAGATGAACTGACTGGGGTTAATATTGACCCAATATTAAATAAAGAAAAGTAGTTAATGAATATTTAAATGCTTACCTGGGTGGAACTGTATCAATCTCTGCTATGCAACATAGAATCTACTGTATATGCTGATAAAGTAGAGACTTACAGGAGAATTCCAAGTAAAATAAAGAACTGGTTTTGTTGGCTCCTCATAACCCCAAACTTTAAATTCTAAATGCCCGCTACGGTCAGAGGAAACCAAGGTCAAATCACAGCCCTGCCTCTATGGAGCAAACCATATCCCTGGGAAGCAGTTGTAAGGAAGAGAAACCCAGGTGAGGACATAATGACTATGGCAGCCTCCTGTCAGCAGTTTTCCATTAGGCCACATGATCCCTAGAATAGAAGGGAGAAGATGCTCATTCAAAATGGCTAAACAGCCACACTGATTCTGAAGATATGGTACTTAAATATCAAAGCAGGGGTGTGTCACATCTGAAAACCACAAGGTGTCAAACTAGCTCTTAATTAAGGCTATCAGAGATAGCAAACTCCTCCGCTGAGTGAGTCTGAGGATTGAGAGGGGTTGGGAGAGTATGGGAAATGAATAACTTTCTCATTGGCTTCACGTAGATCAGTGTGGCCACAGGGGCTGTTATGACACAGGACTTCCGTTGCTGCATCAAAAATATTGTCCTGTAACACACAACAATGTTATTATTTGATGTGAGAATCCTGTCAGTTAATAGTTATTGTGGTTAAGGTTGTCAAAACTGACAGGATCTAAAATGTCCTCTGTGATGGATTGAACCTGGGAAGTGTGGGCCAGAAGAAGTTGATTTTGTTAGGGTGCTGTATCACAACACAAGGAAAAGAAACTAAGATCATTGTGTTGCATTTTGCTCTGAAGACTTTTTCTTTTTTTTTACACTTAATGGATTTTACACATGTATGCATGATAGGTAACTACTTAAGGTGGAAGGTGTTCAAGACTGACACCTCATCAGTAATTCAAGTGTGTTCTCTAACTGTGTTGCACTCCTTGTCCTGTGCTCATCTGGGAGAAGAAAAGCTATAACTGCAAGAACTTTTCAAAAGGGTAAAAGGGGCTCCTGTGTTTATTGTCCTCCTTGAACTTCATACTCGGGAAGACAGTGAAGACAGCAGAGATTCATTCGTGTACATCTTCAGATAGTCTCTGACAACAGTCTAATTACACATTTCTTCTTTGGCCACCAGGCCAAAATCTCCAGTATGCACTCATACTAGGGACCTAGACACTGTCCATAAAGAATGGTTTTCTAATTCATGATGGTTTGCTGCCTTTTATATATCAATAACTAGCCAAAGAGCTTTATTTATAAGGTGAAAATATAAGGCTATGTAACAGTGCTGAATGAATGGAAAAAAAAACTGAACATAAACAAACAAACAACTGAGTTTGCTAGAAGTAATCTGATTAATACAGCTTCCTTAGAGACTTAACATCTTTGTGACAATAAATATTGATAAGGCATTGCTGTTTTGTGACAATTAAGTTTTTATTTAAAATTATGATTATCCATTTATTTACATACACTATAGTTCTCAAGATCAGACACTGGGCTCTGTGCAGTCTAGATACTCACTCTGCTATTGAAATATGCCTGAGTAGCATATTGAAATTTAAAGCATATTGGAACAAAATTATTTTTTTCCTTGAAAAATGTAAGACACCATTTTCAACCTTTGATGGCATCATATTCCACCACCCCATCCTCTCTAACACATTATCATCAAGATAGAATCACAGAGGCTTGGTCTAATGGAAAAGTAGTTTGAACATGTGCAACCTGAGCCTTTGGAAAGATAAGTAAGCCAAGATCAAAACCTCAAGTGACAACACATGCTGGAGAGGTTGTGGAGAAAGGGGAACCCTCCTCCACTGCTGGTGGGAATGTAAACTGGTACAACCACTCTGGAAATCAATCTGGCGCTTTCTCAGACAACAAGGAATTGCACTTCATCAAGATCCAGCTATACCACTCTTAGGTATATATCCAAAAGAGGCTCAAGTACACAACAAGGACATTTGCTCAACCATGTTTGTAGCAGCTTTATTTGGAATAACCAGAGCTGGAAACAACCCAGATGACCCTCAACTGAAAAATGGATAAAGAAATTGTGGTACATCTACACAATGGAATATTATTCAGCAATGAAAAACAAGGAAATCATGAAATTTGCAGGTAAATGGTGAGATCTGGAAAGGATCATCCTGAGAGAGCTGTCCCAGAAGCAGAAAGACACACACGGTATATACTCACTCATATAGACATATAATATAGGATAAACCTACTAAAATCTGTACACCTAAAGAAACTAATCAAGAGGAAGGACTCTGGCTAAAATGCTTAAACCCCACTCCGAAAGGCAAAGAGGATGGACACCAGAAGAAGAAGAAAATAGGAAAGAAGTTAGAAGCCTCCCACAGAGGGCCTCTGAAAGGCTCTGCCTTGCAGACTATCAAAGCAGATGTTGAGACTTATGGCCAAACTTTGGGCAGAATGCAGGGAATCTTATGAAAGAAGTGGGAAATAATAGTTAGATCTGGAGAGGACAGAAGGTCCACAAGGAGAGCAACAGAACCAAAAAATTTGAGCACATGGGTCTTTCCTGAGACTCATACTCCAACCAAGTACCATGCATGGAGATAACCTAGAACCCCTGCACAGATGTAGCCCATGGCAGTTCAGTGTCCAAGTGGGTTCCATAGTAATGGGAACATGGACCGCTTCTGACATGAACTGATTGGCCTGCTCTTTGATCACCTCCCCCTGAGGGGGGAGCAGCCTTACCAGGCCACAGAGGAAGACAATGCAGCCACTCCTGATGAGACCTAACAGACTAGGATCAGAAGGAAGAAAAAGAAACCCTCCCCTACCAGTGGACTTGGGGAGGGGAGTATGTAGAGAAGGGGGAGGAAGGGAGGAATTGGGAAGGTAGAGGGGAAGGAACTAGAGGGGGGAATACAAAGTAAATAAAGTATAATTTAAAAAAAGATAAGTAAGGCATGTCACTTAAAGGCGGGTTAGTAGTATGTGGGCTTCTGCATATTTATTGAAACTGTTCACAGGACTGTAAAGAGAAAATATTAAGCATGAGGACATAATACCAAGAGCAGGGAGCTAAAAACAGACCACCAATAACTACAAGGCTTTAAAGTTAAAAAAGAAAAGAACAGAAGAGGCTCAGCCAGAGCCCATTGGGAATCTAGTGGTGAGAGTAAGCTGGGTGCTGGTTCATGTAGGCAGATGAATTCCCACGGAAGGCAATGGGCTCTCTTGACACAGTGTACATCCTTTCTTTAAGAAATTCCTGAGCATGAAATAATGTTAACATTAAAACTAAATTAAAACTAACATGTCTCTGATCCAGACAGAATTTTGCATACCGCACTAATTTGTGTGTAAAGGTTATATGGTCCCTCAGTTACATAATTCAGGCTCTACCTTTGAGAAATAAACTGCCATGTCAGCTGTTCTTCGCTTCTATACTCAGCAAACTGAGTAGCAGCTTTTGTGGTCTTTGGTGGCTAGCATATGTGAACCATTGTGCTTAGGCTTGTAATGGCCTATGAGTAAAAAGTGAAACTATCACAATGGAAACAAAACTAAGACTCTTACATTTTATTTTAATTTATTTTAATTTTTGAGCTATTTTTGAGACAGTTTCTCCGTATAGCCCTGGTTGTCCTGGATTCTCTTTGTAGACCAGACTGGCCTCAAACTCATAGAGATCTGCCTGCTTCTGCCTCCCAAATGCTGGGATTAATGGCATGCACCACGACACGTGGCTCACATATTTTTTTTTATTTTTTAAAAAAGTAAACATATATTCAGCTTTAAAAAAAAAAAACATAGTGATCTCTTCTATTCTTTACCCAGTTTTTCTGCATAGTACACTACAAAAATGTAGTACATGAAACAAAGAATAATATACATTCTTTGTATATTATTTAGGGGTAATAAACAAATCAAAATATAAAATATTTTCGTTAACAAAAAGTCTCTAATTGTGTCTCTTTATAGACATGCTTAATTGCCTCTTGATTACTTCCCTAAAAACAACTAATTTGTATTAATTTTCTATAAATTTGTAATTTAACAACTGCATAGAAATGGAATCATATGCTCTGTAATCTTTTTTAGTCTACATAAATCTCTGCAGATCCAAACATTAGTTTACCCCTTTTTATTATGCAGTAATATTCCATTATATGGATATACCACATTTAGTTTTGACACTCATTCTTTGAATCACAATTTGGATTGCTTCTAGTTTCAGTCTACTAAAAGAACCCTGTTACAAATATTTGGGTACAGCTTGTGTATGTGTGTGCGTGTCTCTGTGTGTGTCTGAACATAGTCTTCCTTCCTTTTTTCGGTACATGTGTTGAAGAATGCTGGATTGTATGTTGACAACATATTTAGCTTTTACATAAACTGTCAATTTGTTTTCCAAAGTGGCTGTACAATCTTATATTCACACCATCAGTGTTTGGATGATAGAGTTTCTCCCCACTGTTGTTGCCAGTGTTTTCTGTGATGTATACATGCATACATATGTACTTATATAATTTAGTCATTCTGTTATATGTGTAGCAGCAATCTTGTGGTTATGATCTACATTTCTCTGACGGATGACTTTAATTTCTTTTGGCATGTTTAGATGTCATCAGTACATTATTCTAGGTGAAATGCCTTACCCTATTTAGAAGTCTCCCACCAAGGTATTTCTTAAATTATATAGCATTGTTAATTACTGCTCAGATTTAAGACAAAGTATTGAATCTAGATGTCAGTCATTTGTCAGTAGGAAACATTTTGCCCCAGTTTTAATTTTGTATTTTCATCACTTTAAAAAATGTATTTAAAGGTGTTAATTAACTTTATTATAAAAATCTTGAAAGAACAATAAGAATCTTTCTAGCCATATAATATAGAATAAACATAGAAAAAATTTAGAAATCCACAGACCTAAAGAAACTAAACAACAAGGAGGACCCTAGGAAAGATGCTTAATTCTCATTCATAAGGGAAAACAGGATAGGCAACAGAGATGGTAGAAGAGAAGGAACAAGAGAAGAGCCAACCACAAATGTCCTCTAAGACTCCACCCAACAGGGGATGGAAGCAGATGCAGAGAGTCACAGCCAAACTTTGGACAGAGCACAGAGAGTCTTATGGAAGATGGGGGATATAGAAGGATCCAGAGGGGGCAGGAGCCACAAATCAAGAGAGAGAGAGACCAACAAATCCAAAAAATGCTGGGCCCAGAGGGGAATGTGGAGACTGATGTATCAACCAAGGACCATGCATAAAGAGGACCTGGAACCCCTGCTGACATGTGGCCCATGGATAGCTCGGGTTCCAAGTGGGTCCCCTGGTAAGGGGAGAAGAGACAATCTCTTGGTTGTCTGCTCCTTAATCACTTCTCCCTGCTAGAATGATCTAGCCACCTCCCAGAGGAAGAGGATCCAGGCAGTCCTGGTAGGACCCAATAGGCTAGGGTCAAACAGTAGGAGAGGAGGACTTCCCCTACCAGTGGACTGGGGGAGAGGGATAGAGGAGGAAGAGGGAGGGACGGTGGAGCCAAGAGGGGATGAGGGAGGGGTCTACAAATAGGATACAAATTGAATAAATTGTAATAAATAATATTTTTAAAAAAGAATAAAAAAACAGAAATGTAATGGGAACACCTTTTTGTTTTAATCTCAGGTGTGGGATATGGGGCAGTTTCAGATTGTCCACAGCAGCTGTTCATGATTTGCATCATGCTCTGTCAGAGGCATGATATTGCCAGTTGCAGTTAGTTTCTGAAAGAATTCTGTGGGCTCTTGAGAGGGTATATAAATGCTAGAGCCCCGAAATGGGCAGTAGATGATGATGCTCCTCTTTCTCCTCCTCCTCCTCCTCCTCTTCCACCTCATTCTTCTTCTCCCCCCTCTTCCTTTTCCTCCTCCTCCTCCTTTTCCACCTCATTCTTCTTCTCCCCCCTTTTCCTTTTCCTCCTCCTCCTCCTCTTCCACCTCATTCTTCTTCTCCCCCTCTTTCTTTTCCTCCTCCTCTTCTTCCTCTTCCTCCTTCTCCTCCTTTTCCTCCTTCTCCTCCCCTTCTCCACTTCTTCCTCCTGCTGCTGCTGATACTGCTGCCGTTGCTGGTTGCTGTTGTTGCAGTTGGTAGCTGATGAGTAGAAGAAATTGAATACCCTGACAGAGAAGAACAAACTCACCCCAAGGAACTTGACACCTCTAATCAGCAGGAAGTAGTCTAACAATATCACCCCCCCTTCCCTTTAACACTCTTTCTCTCCTACCTAGTGTGTGGGGGTTGAAAGAGTGGACTAAGGGTGGTGCAAGAAGGAACCCACAGCATAGACAAAAGTCTGGCTATCATATGCCACATGTATGCAGGTGTCTGTGGAAGGCATCAGGTCTCCTGGACCCCGGACTTGAAATTACATGTAGTTGTGAGGTGCCTGACAATGAGAGTTAGGAACAGAACTCAGATCCTTTGGAAAACCAGCAAGCACTCTCAATTGCTAAGAAATAGCCAGTGCTCCCCATACCCCTATCTGGTTTCCCATCTTGATAACATATTTCAAAAATTTAATATAGGTGACATCCCGTTGATCAATGTTTTACTTTCATGAAAGCACAGAAGATTGGTAGGCTCAGGACACATATTTAATTTCTGTCTCATTAAACAGAGATTTTTTATTCGAATTTATTTTAATAACAGAGAAGAAGAAAATAAAAATTGGAAAAGGTGAAAACTGCAATTATTAAATTAAAAGTACTTTAGAATTGAATAACAAATTATTTAAAATCTGAAGAATAGACCAGGCTCAAACTATAAAAAGCATAGAACACATACAAATAAAAACAAAGTAACAAAGTCAGAGAGAAAAAAATCCAGAATCATTTTTTGATTTTTGTTTTTCAAAAAAAAAAAAAACAAAAAGAGAGATTGAAATAATTCAAGATAAAATATAAATATGTTGAACACAGGCAAAGAAGATGGAAACATATATGCAACAAATGTTTTATGCTGCTAAAGAAATTACAACATGACAATTATAAGCTTATAGATTAAGTAACAAATCCCTGAAATAAAAGAAAGATATTTGTAGCCATATAACAAAAATATTCATGACTGTGTGTGATGACATATGCCTGTAATCCCTGCACTCAGGGAGGCAGAGGCAGGTGGATCTCTGTGAGTTTGAGAACAACCTGGTCTACATAGCAAGTCCAGGACAGCCAGGGCTACACAGAGAAACCAAGTCTCGAAAATCCAAAAAGAAAATGAAAAGAATATTTCATGGAGGTAAGAATAATTACCTTGAATGATGAATACCAGGAGAGATGTTAGAAAAAATACAGAAAAAAAATTTTCAATTTATAAAATCGGGGATCCTGATTAAATTAAGGAGTCATTTATATGAGAAACAAAATTGCATCATTATTTTTTCTAAGCCATTGCTTACAACAGAATATAAGATGGAGTAACTTATTTGAAACACACACAGAGAGAAGGTAAATGAGCCAAATGTTCCTTTCTCGGAAAAAAAAAAAAAGAAGAGCTTTGATGTATAAAGGGTGTGGAATAACGTATTATGTGAGAAACTAGGAAGGACTATTCCCTTGAATTACCAGAAAATGAGCTCTCTTCATCCAACGTATCTATGTAGACACTGATGCAGAGCTGATGGAAAGGATTCAATCTGCACAAGAATGTGACGGTAGGAAGCATGCCATGCCATGACTGCCTGTTCTGGGAAGAGCACCACTACGGGAGCTATACATAGAGAATGCTGTGTGTGCTGGAGGGGGCATACGCTTGCTGGCAAGTTTACTGCTATTATTCTGAGAGAACTGTTGGTAAAATACAGTTTAAAACCAGTGAGTCGGCATGAGCTATTCCAGTTCTGTCACAGTCTGTCCTCTTGAGATCCGGAATTCTTGGTGTAGACGGGAGACAGCAAAGATGTAGTTGAGAATAAGTCAAAAGAGGGTGTAATCATCCCAGTACTTGGGAAACAGAGGCAGGAAGATCACACTTTTGACCTTGACAGCCTCAGCTACGTACACGCAGAGAAAGGGAAGTGGACTAGGTCAAAAGGAATAGAGGAAAGCCTTGCTATGTTGAATATTGATTGAAATTATCACTGGGAACTAAGGCTACACTCTATTTAGAGTTAGACCCACACCCTGCTCCGCTCTCATCCACGCAGCTGGCACCCACCGAACAGAGGTGACCATCCCCATCCTTGGGCATTTCTTTCTAAAACATGGGTAGACCTATCCCTGCTGTACTTTTCTGCTTAGGTTTCTACAGACATATAAATGTGTTCTATCACAGCTCTGGGAACTAGAAGGGCCAGACTAAAGTGCCAGCAGAATCGGTTTCTGGGCAGGGCCTCTTCCTGCTTCCTGACAGCCACCATGCATACGCAGTCCAGAATATAAAAAGATCCCTTGTGTCCGACCCTCTTATGTTAAGGACGCTCACCCTAATGTGTTTATCATTATGCATTATGTGTTATGTATTGTAATGCTCAGGACACCACCCTGAAGACCTTATTTGAACTGAGCTGCTTTCCAACAGCCTGTTCATTAAGAGTGTCATGCTGGGGCTAAAGCTTCATTATGAACACTGAGTGGACACAGTTGAGTTTATAACACCCACTGAGAAAAGAGTTGGCTGAATCTATATTTGGAGAGAGAAATACAAAATAAAAGTCACAGAAATTCTACAATACCAAACAGCCTAGAAGCTGTGAATGATTGTTAAAATATGAAAAACAGAAATAAATATTAAAATGCTCCTGCTACTGAATGTGAAAACTTAACTCCTGACAGTTGATGGCTCCTGAGAGGATTAGATCCCAATGTTACTTAAATGGGGACCTTGGTAAGTCCACCATGCTTCAGTGGATGGCCACAGACCCATGAGCATCAGTGAGTTACAAACTGGTCTCAATGGGATATATGATGACATGAAATTGGGAGAGGACAGGGAAGTAGGAGGTGGGCCCAGGAGGTGTTGGGATAGGAGGCTGAACATGATTAAAATACATCATATTCATGTCTGAAATTCTCAAAAAATAATAGAAGTTTAAAAACTTTAAAAAGGAGTTAGAATGAAAGTACACTGCATGGGTAAGCAGTGCTACTTCCAGAAGACAGGGTCAAATGAAAATTGCATGTCAAGCATGGGAGAACTCCCTATAATTTATTAGTCAGGAGGAATGAGAGCTCTACAAAACAATACAGGCTATTTCTAGGTGGCTTTTCCGCCATACCTAGTTGGTAAGGTTTTATTGCTGAAGACGCTGCATGCTTTGGATCCAGGACATAAGGAAATCAAGCTGGAACTGAGACAAAGCTTTCTCCCTGCTGGCTGAGTTTCATAGTTCTAGAAGCTGCTCTGAAGGATGCTGAGGAGAAAAACCTATTGCTATTTTGCTAAATAATCACTCTGTCAGACTAATGTTTAAATACTTATGTTTCTATCTGTAGACCTGGGCTACTCATAACCTTGATCAGAGAAGCTTTTTTTTTTTTTTTTTGTAGTGGGCATTAGTTAATGTAGAGACTCATAACTTATCAAAGTGATGCAACTAAGTGATTATGAATGTTCAGTTCTAAAGTGGACATCTCTATTAACTCCCACCTCCCCCAAGCTTCAGTGCACATTACAGAAGAAAGTACATAAATACTTTAAGTGTTAAAGTATGAGGAGGAGTGCTGAATTTATTCAGGATGCAACATAGGTATTACATTTATGAACCTACAGCATCTGTGGTTGCCTGCATAACATCAAGCCAGTAAAAATTACAGCATCGATGGTGGGGGACGGAGCTCATGAAACTCCACTCCTAGTTGAGAACCTATTTAATGTCAACTGGTCCACTTATAGGTTGTGCAAGCTCCAGTGCATGATCCCACATCCATTGTTATAAGGGTAAATATTCATACATACATACATACATACATATTAACATATCTATATGTATATATCTTTATGTTGTGTATGTATGTATGTATGTATGTATGTATGTATGTATCTATCTATCTATCTATCTATCTATCTATCTATCTATCTATCTATGTATATGCCAGGATATGAGGTTGGGAGGGATAACTGTTGTGGTATAAGGTACTAGGGAATTTATAAGGGCATAGTAAATGGCTATGATCTTCTTAATATATATATTTATTTATTTTTATAAATTACAATTTATTCACTTTGTATCCCAGCTGTAGCCCTTCCTTCTTCATTCCCTCCCAATCCCACCCTGCCTCCTCATCTCTTCCCACACCCTATCCCCAAGTCCAGTGATAGGGGAGGTCCTCCTTCCCTTCCTTCTGACCCTAGCCTATCAGGTCTCATCAGGACTGGTTGCATTGTCTTCCTATGTGGCCTGGTGAGGCTGCTCCATCATCAGGGGATGGTGATCAAAGGGCTAGCCACTAGGTTCATGTCAGAGACAGTCCCGGCTCCTGCTACTAGGGAACTCACTTGGACACTGAGCTGCCAGGGGCTACATCTGTGCAGGGGTTCTAGGTTATCTCCATGCATAGTCCTTGGTTGGATTATCAGAATGGCTATGATCTTAATGCATTGTGTTTATATGAAATTCTTCAATAATAAATTAAGAAATGTTTTTAAAATAAAAAAGAGAGGTAGAGATAAATAATCCATAGGCTAAACTAAATTTAAAAGAGGTCAAATTTAAGAGAAGATAAAACCATGTAGTGTATGTAGACACCCTCTTAGATGATGACCCATCGAGAAATGCAAAACTGCGTGTACATCAGTCAGAGATGTGCTCATGGAATGCTGAATCAGGGCTGTTGCTGGGTCTGTGTGCCAGAAGAATGTTCTGTGGTAACAAAGTTTTATTTCATAACCATGAGTATAAATACTAGGCCATTGAGCTCTAAATAAATAAATTATTAAGCTATAAAACTTTTGTGTGGTTGTCCATTTGTATTTTAATTACATTTTTTTTCTTTTTTTTTACATTTTCCTTTTTTTTTTTTACATGATAATCTTATGGGCTATGGAGAGCAGAAGCACTCAAGTGTGTAGAGCGATGGTCACATAGTCATATGCAGGTGGTTCTCTGGCTTTAAATCCCTCATCCCCTCATCCTTCCAGTGAAGATGGTGGCAGTATGCTCATGATAGCTAAATGAGGTAAATTGTGGCAAACACTTGTGCATGACATTGGAGATCTTCTTGATCTTCTGACCAGCAACACTTACTGGTCAGAACTGTTGCTGAAGAAAATTTTAAAAATGAATCATAGAGTAAATTATCAGAGAGAAGAAAGGAAATTTTAAAAGTCCTGGACTGCGGTGATGGCCCAGTAGTTAGGAATTTTGTTGAACATGCATCAGGACCTGAGTTTGAATGCTCAGCATCCATGTCAAAGGTGAGCATGGCAGAGCATCTGTAACTCCTGCTCTAACTGGGACTGAGACAAGCAAGCACCCCACAGCTTGCTGGCCCACCAGCCTAGCCAAAGAAAGGGAAGCCCAGGTTCAATAAGAGACTCTCAAGGGGGTAAGTCGGGAGTACTAGAAGGGACATCTGGCATTCACATCTGGCCTCTGCAGGTGTGCTCAAAGGTGCACCCATCACACATGCACAGAATCTCCTCAGAGAGAATGAAGTGTGAAGGAAGCTGACCATCAGAGTCTGGCATTGCTCATAGTGATGCGTTGTGAGATTTTCTTTGGAGCACTCTCGAGAGTCCCGCAAAAGGCTGGATCTCAAGTGGGCCCGAGAGAGACTTTGTCTACATCACCGTGCCACTTGCAGCTAACCCTCATGCATATTCTCTGGTCCCCAAGGCTGATCAGGTGGCAATGACAAAGTAAAGACCTGAGATCTAGTGTTTTCCAACCAAGGAGGTGCTGTAATCCACTAGACCCTGAACATATTAATCTCAACCCTTCTTTGGACACACACAGGGGCTCTTTCCAGGGTCCTTGTTTACTCTGTGGGATTCACTATACACTTAAGCATGTAAATATGTATTTATTGGAAGGTGGGCAAATTCTCCACTTCCCTCATTCCCATACTTAATAGTCATCTAAACATAACCTGAAACTTTATTTGGAGACATTTATAAAATTCCTTCTCTCAAAAATGCTAATGCTGACCAACTTCTAAGATGATCATATAATATACTAGGGACACTTGCCAGAAGGCAAAGGTTTGTGTGGTTTCACCTTTCATTAAATGCTTCAGTTTATGGAGTCTTCTAGAGAGAGGGTTGAATTGTGTGCTTCAAATGCCTTCATTTCAGAATCACGGAGCTCAATGTCAAAGGAGCCTTTGCTCTGGTTTAACACGGTTGAGTGTCATGAGGAACAGATCTGACATATTTAAATAAAACATTCTAATAGCATGTTCTGGCCTTGGAAGCCTCAGGCAGCGTACGTATTTGTTAGACACTGGGGCTTAATTACTCTCATAAATGAATTATACCAATTTCAATTTAAAACCATAAGTGTTACAGTTGAACTGGGGTCAAATTAAACTTTCTGTCAATTACGCAGATTACTTAAGCAATTATGTAAATTGTTAATAAATTCTTAAGTAATGTAGAATTTTTCTTGAGAAAAATATCTGCTTTAAGACAATGAGGTCTAACACTTGGAGAGCAAGCTTGGGACCTCGGGGTAAGAACCACAGCTCTCAGTCTCTGTCTCAGGAGGCCTCTTGGGGCTGTGTGCTGTGGCAATTAAACCTGGGAAGTAGCATGTTTTCTTTTTGGAACTTTCTGGTTCTTTGCTGTTGGAGACATGCTTTTATTAGTATGGACAAGGCGCAAGGGGAGGCAAGAATTAAATGCCAATAGTTCAACAAGTGTGATCATTGTTGGAAAATTGAAACTTGGTCACTGCTTACCGTGTCCTTAGATGGTACAAAATGGGAACGTAACAATTGAGCAAGATCAGGGGTGGAAGCCATGTCTGGCCCTCCCTCTGATACTGTATTTATTGCTGCTTTCATAAGCCTGGTCCTCTCTTCTGCCATCTTTATCAGCCTGGGTTACAATCTATTATTCTATGAGGCTTCCTTTAATCACACTTCCTTCCCCAGACAAAGAAAAAGATTCTGTTTTCACTGAAGAAATACTGAAAAACAACAACAGCAACATCAACAACACAAAAGATCAAATTTCTAGCTAGAAAAGTCTACTCCTTTGCATGGTTTTCATTTTCCAGATTACAAAAGAAAACAACCCAGATTCACAAACTGCCATATTGACAACTTCTGATGGACGGGCTCTCACTCTAATCTTTTAAGTGCTCAAAACACAAATATTTGCTTATTTGGTTTTCAATTTTTTTTTTAAATACAGTGTTTAAGCATCTTTTTTTAGGATACTGAGGTCTCTTTTTAACATGTGGATGTCTGCTCATGTTGCCAAGGGAGAACAGCCGAGGACTTTATAGATGACTAGAGTTTATACTTCATGGGAATTGGTACCAGCAGACAGTGAACTAGGTCACAGGACTTATAGAATCTACTATGATGTCAGGTGCTTTTTTATATGGCAATAAGAATAGTTATGTCAGCCTTCCATGATGGCTCTGATTTTTTTTCCTGTCTCTTTAGGAAGCTATATGGACATCTTCACGATGAAAAAGGGCATAGCATCATGGTAGATTTCTAGGGGTAGAAACTCACCTTTCCTCCCCTCTCCTCAGTATTAACTATGAGTCCAGTAGTAGTAGCTGTAATTGGGGTATTAAGACTATGACCTTTCATGTAATTATTTTCTTCCCTTTCAAAGTGTTGATGGAAGAGGTTTATGAGTCCCAGAATAGAAATGCCAAAATAATCTTGAGTTTGGAAGGGGCTGTTCCACCCACATGCAATCAATCATGGTGGAACATGTTTGAATCCAGCCAAGGCATTTCTGAAGCTCACCTGTGACTAATTGAAGCCCTAATAAAGGCACAACCCCTGACCTTGGTCCTCTGAGTCCCCTACCTTATGTATATGAACGTTTGAACATGAGTCATGAAATGTAGGACATATCAAAAAGGAAAGCACCTGATGTGGCAGAATCTGCATATTGATGAGACGAATGAGAGAATTCAATGAATGCTAAATTATGGGACTGCACAGGGCTGCCTTTGTGAGAATCTGCATGTCCCTATCTGTAAACTCCAGGGTATTCAGGAGAAAGCACGAGGGCAGGTGTACCTGGAAAGCCTTCCTTTTCTTTTCTATTAAAAAAAATTCTTTGTGATACAGAGGAAAGACTTTATGAAATATTAGATGAAAAGATGGCTTTCAGGTGGTTCTTGCTTTGTGGTGACTCCCTTCCTGGCTCTTCTGCATACTTAAACGTCACCACCTTGAGCAGGTTGCTTGCTTTTAAAAAGACATCGCACCCTTCACAGTTCCAACTCTGAGCTACCGGCCCTGCATTTTGAAACATCTTATTGTCATCCCCATAAGCATTTCTGTGAAGGCAAGCAAAGTCAGACAAAGCCCCCAGACTTATTTTTTTTCTAATCCATTCAACAACAATACATGGTGAGCACCTTCTTTGGCCCTGGTTTCAGGGCTACATATGACTGTAGACAGAAAGCTATTTCAAGCATTGAAAACAGCCTTATTACCCTGCCATTTTTGCGCAGACTTTTTTTTTTTCCCTCCCTTCCCCGTGACATTAGAGAGTCCGAAGTGACATACATTTTTTATAGCTTCATAAAGTCGTCTCCTGACCGGGTCACCCTTCTCATAACTAGGGAGCAGAACGCTTGAAAAAACCCATTCATCACCGTGAAAGCAGCCTCTGTCTGCGGGTTCCAATATGCACAGCCTGGCGAGAGGCAGCTCGGCGCAAATGCTAACTTACTCCTTTGCTAATGCCAAGTGACCCGCTCGCGTCCGTCAGCACCATGAGGGGGACACAGAGGGCACAGTGGCTGTCCGGATCTGCCGACGCCCCTCTCCAGATAGCTCCGCACCAAGCCTCCCTGCTAAATGTACTGAACACACTCAAAAATTAGTTTTATATTTATACTAATTAAATATTCAATTAAACAAAGATAAAATTATGGAGGAAAATTTGTTCTTGCCTAATGGACTATAGCCCATTTATTACTTTTTTTTTTTTCAGATACACCATTAAAGTCCAAGTAAAAAGTGCTGAAACTGTTAGCCATGGCTTTATTTCTTCAAAAGACATTCCCCCTCTGCATCCTTTGTTTTAGATCTCTAGTCTTAGGGTGATCCATCGTCACATGACAGGTGGATCAAAGAGAGTAGGAAATGGCAGAGATGGGGAAAAATGGTTCCCTTTATATTTCCTGTGATAGGCAGGAACTCCATCCACTGGAACAGAAATCTGTTCAAGGGAATCGTTTCTGAATTTTATGGCGTGAATCAGAAATGTGCAGGATTGGAGGATTGGGAAGCTCTGTGCTGGCAATGGATTTAGCTGTTAAAAATCTTTGTCTTCTGACAGGTACAACCAGCCTGCAGTCAAGCCAACCCCAAAGGATAGAGCAGCCCTTCTCCCAGGCCTTAGGTTTTAGAATCCTAGATTCAGATGGTCCTGACACAAGCCTACTGGTCTCAGAAACATAGATTCAATAGCTCTCTACCAAGACTGCCGGTTTCAGAGCACTGTACCAAATTTGAATCAATATGAAATAAATACAAATTAACAACTATCACATGGTCCAGAAATGTGTTTGTTTTTTTTTTTTAGGGTGTTGTTGCTCTCATGAAATGAAATAGGCTGCAGCTATCTAATGTGTATACTGATGCACTATCTCAGTTTCTTTCATACTGTTGTGAAGAGACACCATGACCAAGGCAACTTATAGGAAAAAGCATGTACGGGGGCTGCTCTTTCCAGAGGGACAGAGTCCATGACCATCATGTTTGGGCACATGATTGCAGGTAAGCAGGGATGGCACTGGAGCTGGAGATGAAAGCTCATATTTGATTCAAAAGCATGAGGCAGAGCCAGAGAGAAGCTACTGGGAATGGAGTGTAATCTCAAAGTCTGCCTCTAGTTACACATCACCTCCACCAAAGCCAAACCTCCTAATCCTTCTCAAAAGGCTCCACCAGCTTTAAACCAACCTTTCAAATATATGAGCTTATTGAGACTGTTCTCATTCAAACCACCACACACACAATTTCTACCTATGAATCATGCTTGCCTCTGTTCTAAATACTGTTGCACTATAAGCTACTATATTTTTGTGTGTGTGCGTGTGTGTGTCATCAGAAGTAACCGGATATAATTCAAAGACAAAATAAAATGATTTCTATAAAATGAGATTCTGTGTGTTAAGCACAATCGCATCAATACTGAGTGTATTCTCACCTTCGCTTTCAGTAGTCTTATGCAGATGTTGGACTGACAATTATGACCCTCAAACTCTTTCTAACACACTGTGTGTTGTAGGTGTGAGCTGATACTCTTCACAAGCCCCTGCCACACGTTACTACTGATGCTTGGTAAATATCACTGCAAACAGGATGCTTGCCTTTCTCTGGTCTCCTTCCTGATTGTGTCTGACTGTGGAATACTGAAGTCTTTTTGTGTCTGAGAACTGAGTCTACCCACATACCACAATGATGTCACGAGTAGTGGACGGAGAACATTAGTATTGTTTTAATTTCCTCAGATGAAGGCATGAGATGAGAGCCATTCCCATGCCTTTCTAGTTCCTTCTGAACTCTTGCTGGCTGCTTCAACTCAGCTGTTCTGGCCCAAACTCCTCTCAAAGCTGAGTGATTCAAACCTACCTCCCTCGGCTTCTGTCTGAATTGCTCTGCCTGCCCTCAAATTGATTTTGGCAATGTTTTAAACTTCTCCTTCTATGACTCATTTTGTCTTCACTTGTATATCTAGTTGATTCTCTCTGCACCCTGTCTCTGTAAAACTGTCCTGGTAAACATCTCTCAGTTAAAAAAACTAAAACAAAAACAAAAAACACCTTTCCTCTCCCTCTGTTGCTCTTAAGTAGCCTCTCTTTCCTGTCCTGTTCTTATGAAAGTTGGGTACATTCTATTTCTGACTCATTCTGTCAGATCTTTCCCTGATTCATCACCTTGTCTGTCCCCTACCCAATTAGATGTCACTTTCAAACATAGCTGTTTTCTTCCATAAACTAACATTACTTTCATTGTGTGGGATTTAAAGTGTGTGTTAAAGTCCTGTCTGTATTCCAGCCAGATTATACTGTAATCCAGAGTGTGTCTGCATTCCAGACTGTTCACACAGACCTAAAAGTTCTTTGGACGTGACCCCTTGCCAGAGCAGTCAAATTGCTGGATTAAAATTCTTCTATACATTAGAATTTAACACACGCCTTGCCAGTGATTTATTCTAGGCAGGAGATACAAAGCTCTTGGAAATTTTCCTGAGTTATTTTTATATATTCTTTCTACTAAAATGGAAAATATGATTCAACATCTTTTGAAAACAACTATGGAACCTGAGAAGGTTGACCTTTGATAGTATCTGGGTATGACTTGTTTCTAAAAGAGCTTGTTGGGCTGTTAATGACAGACATCTCATTTGTTTTTAAGACCCAATTATAAATTCAGGTGTAAAATAAAATATTAGGATTCATAAAGATCACACCTGTAAGCATCCCAAGAGCCTTCAACTGTAAATATGAAACACACTCGCCAAGGCCCTTCTCCATCTCCCCACTTTGCTTCAGAGATGATTGTTTGCACATTATGGTTCGTGTGTCCTAAAAACCCTAATTCACCAGTCAAGTTGCTTGTTGGCTGTTAACAGGCTTAACCATTTTAATTTATTTTCAAGGAAGCCAATGCCCTTTTACAAATTATACTAAGAAAATGAATGTTAGTGTCCTCAGAGAAATAGGCAACGTTTGGTAGCGCTCATATGCACTTCAATATACTAAAGTGCAGATGAATGAACCTCTGATAATACAATATTTCCATTCATTAAAAGAATTGCACGTTACTCTCTCAAATTTCAGAATGCGAAGAGTATTGTCCATGAGTTTAAAGAAGAAAAAGCCCCTGAATTCAGAAGAGCAAGTGAGGAGCAGGGGGTGAACATACTTTTGACAATGTTGTTCACGTCCATTAGACCTCAGTTGCATTTTACAATGTTCTGAAACACACCAGTTGTAGATAACAACCTTATACACAATAAAGCCCTTTAATTGACAGAATCTTTACCACACGAAAACTCCACATTTTTTATGACAGGGAATGACCATAGTAGCATGGATTCATTTTCTTTCCCCTTATATTGTAATCTCAAGAAAGAAATATTTAGTTTTGTCTATTATTCTGCGAGAATTCCTTGAACAGAGTCGTGATGCACATACCTGCCATGTAGATTATGACCTAGAATTAATGTTCTCTGCCTAATCCGATCCCAAACATAATCTGTGATTAGATTTGATTTCTCTAAATTTCCCCTTCAGTCTTTGAGCCAGATGGTCTGTGACACTTTCTTTCCTTTGCCTGACTTTTGATCATTCAGCTTTGTCAATTACAAAATGAACTGGACTTCCAGATGCTTTAGGAAGAATGAGTTACATCGAGGTGAGGTGGGCGTAGGGAATCACTAGCTTTAAATCCTCAGCACTAATGTTGCATCTTGGCACTTAGTAGATGCTCAATAAATGTTTGTTGAATAAATAAATAAAGTCTGTAAATAACGTGAACATTACTGCTAGGACAACCATGATGTGACATCGGGGAATTAAAAAATGCTAGAATGAAGAGGAAGTGACAGTTTTTTTCTATGACATTGTAAGGAAATGAGATAATAATAAATATGGAGAAAGGAGATATTTCAGTAAATTACCAAAGTAGTTTTTACTGGTGACTTTTCAGCACCTGCTTTATCCATAAATTCATAAAAACTGGACTACCCAGCACCTAAGATTTGGTTATCTCTCTTATGACTTTGAAAGCTTTCCCTTCATGCCTTACAGAACTGAAAGTCACAGAAAACACTTTAGCAACACTCTGGAAAACTTAAGTAATCCCAGGAGAGTGAGCCAGCACCAGCCAACTGAAGAAACCAGAGTCCATGACCTCAACCTTAGAGACAGTAATTAGGGTCTGAAGAGATGGCTCAATGGTTAAGGGTGTATACTGCCCCAGAGGTTTTGTTCCCAGCACCCATAACAGGTGGATAATACCTATTTGCAATTTTAGCTTGAGGAGATACGTTGCTCTTTTCTAGTATCTGAAGGCACTGTACTTCAAGAGCACAAATTTCCCCTCACATACCCATAAGCACATACTTTAAAAATAAAAATAACCCAAAAAGTCTGGGCACAGAGGTCTTTTCTGAGACTGATACTCCAACCAAGGACCACTCATGGAGATGGCCGTGAGGGAGGGAGCTACAGGGGGAGATACAAAGTGAATAAACTGTAATTAATAAAATAAATAAATAAATTTAAAAAGTTTTAAGTAATAATATCGATTTACCTGATAACTTCAAAACACAAGAAAGTTCCTAGGTTTCAAATTAACCTATTACCCTGAAATATGAGTTTATTGGAAGATAAATTACATTTATTTATTTAATCACTTTTTTTAAAGAAATTATTTATTACACTTTACTCAATTTGTATCCTGGCTGTGAGCCCCTCCCTTGTCTCCTCCCAATCCTACCCTCCCTCTTCTCCTCCCATGCCCCTCCCCTAGTCCACTAATGATAGAGGAGGTCCTCCTCCCCTTCTATCTGACCCTAGCCTATCAGGTCTCATCAGGACTGTCTGGATCCTTTTTCTCTTTGGCCTAGTGGGGCCACCTCAGAAGATGCATTGCCTCCCTCTATGGCCTGGTAAGGCGGCACCCCACCTGAGGGGGACGTAAACAGAGATCCTGCCACTGAGTTCATGCCAGAGACAGCTGCTCACTTTACTAGGGAACCCACTTGGAGACTGAGTCTGTGGGCTACATCTGAACAGGGGTTCACTTTATTTTTTTAAGATTTATTTATTTATTATGTATACATTTGTTCTTTCTGCACATGTACCTGCACGCCAGAAGAGGGCACCAGATCCCATTATAGATGGTTGTGAGCCACCATGTGGTTGCTGAGAATTGAACTCAGCACCTTCGGAAGAGCAGCCAGTGCTTTTAGCCTCTGAGCCATCTCTCCAGCCCCATATTTAATCACTTTACAACCTAATCCCTGTCTCTACCTCCTCTCTTCCCAGCCCCACCTTCATGTCCCCTCCCCAGTTTCCCCTCTCTCCTCAGAAAAGGGGAGGCTCCCAAAAAGTACCAACTTCACTCTGGCACCTCAAGTCGCAGCAGGACTAAGTGCATCCTCTCCCATTGGGACCTCACAAGGCAATATAGTTGCCTTGATAGGCAACAGAGTCAGAGACAGCCCCGACTCCTTTGTTAGGGGGACCGGGTGATCACAAAGCAGCACATCTGGTACATATGTGTGAGGGTGTGATATATTTTTAAAATAGTTTTATTTTCTGAACAAGAAAGGTGAGATTTAGAAAAGACTTGGAGGGTAGTTAGCCTATTTCCAGAACAGCAACAACAAATCTAACTCCTTTAAGAACTCTGTCTGTCTCTGTCTCTGTCTGTCTCTCTCTTTGTGTCTTTTCTTCCACTATGATATAAAGCACCAAGTGAACATACTTTATTCCCATTGAAGCAGTAAGCCAAAGTAAGTATTTCTTCCCTTTCGTTGTTTGCTTAGGCATATTGTAAATCTGACACACTTTCTCTTTCCTTTCCCTCGCACCTCTCTTAATTACTAAATCGAGAAATTCAACACTTAAGAGCAAATGCATTCTCTCTTCTGCTTCCCGTTCAATTTTTCTGTCATGATCTATACCCTCAACACATCTCTCTTGTCTTAGTAGGACGCTGAACTTCTGTTCATGCCATGCATTTTAATGGTTTATCTAACCATTTGTCCATCAGAGAGACTGGCAAAGTCTGTTTTTATATCACACAGTGGATAGGTTCTTACAGTTCAGAGTATTCAGTAAAAGCAGAATGTCTAATATGCACCTGGAACTCACCAAGTGTTTTTTCAGCTGCTAAATAAATAAGTATAGCACAGTCCAGTCTATAGAAACATCATGATCACTTACTAAATGTTAAGTAATGTAATTTTCTATCATAGCTGCTTTAATATTTTAACTAGACAAAATATTTTAAAAGTTCCTGCTGTCCAATTCCAAATATCTTTTGAGAGTAGCTTCACTATTGAATTGTACAGAAAAAATAGTGTAAAATAATCAAAAGAGATGGCTTTGATCAAATAAATCATGAAGAAATTCTCAGAAATTCTGGTTATAGATATACTAATTGAATTATCAATTAATAAACATATATAAAATCAAAACATTATACTGCATCTTATAAATTCATATTCGTAAATATAAGCGGAAAAGCAAAGGACCCCTTACATTTTCTGCACACTTAAAAGTTCTTATCTCCTTCTGAAGTACAGAGCATGTTTGTGCAGACCTGATGCTTGAGTTACCAGACCTCTATAAGGTTCTATTTCAGCAATGTCCAATCTACCTACCATGAAGAGGGCACTGAAAAATCTACCTTCTTGATTGGACAAAATCTTGCTCTGCCCCCTGAAACACTTCTTTCTGGTTGAAGAAGTTACTAACCACAATCATTAGAGAACCAATTTCATCTCAACACTATTTATTCACAAAAAGGGTTGGTGTGGTTACAGTTTGTTTTCTCACACTTAGCGAGCTGGGGGGTGAGTTTCAAAAGAAGGCTGTGAGACTAGAAGGTCCTGAAATAAAACTAAGAGGGGTGTGCAAAGCAACAGATAAGCAAATAGTGATGTAGAAAAAGAAGAAACACGAAAAAAGGTGAAAACATGGCTTTTTTATTAAATTTATTTGTTTCTTATTAATTACAGTTTATTTACTTTGTATCCCAGCTGTAGTCCCCTCTGTCATCCCCTCCCAAAACCACCCTCTTCCTCTTTTTCTCCTAGGCCTTTTCCCAGTCCACTTTTAGGGGAGGTCCTCCTCCCCTTCCATCTGACCCTCCTCTATCAGGTCTCAACAGGACTGGCTGCATTGTCTTCCTCTGCAGCCTGGCAAGGCTGCTTCCCTCTCATGGGGAGGTGATCAAAGAGCCAGCCACTGAGCTCATATCAGAGACAATCCCTGTTCCCTATACTTGGGAACCCTCTTGGACACTGAGCTGCCAGAGGTTACATCTGTGCAGGGGTTCTAGGTTATCTTCATGAATGGTACATGGTTGCAATATCAGTCTCAGAAAAGACCCCTGTGCCCAGATATTTTTTGGTTCTGTTGCTCTCTTTATAGAGCTCCTGTCCCCTCCAGGTTTAACTCCCCCTTCTTTCATAAGTTTCCCTGCACTCTGCCCAAAGTTTTGCTGTGAGTCTCAGCATCTGCTTTGATATGCTCCTGGAAAGAGTCCCTCTCTGGTAGGCTCCTGTCCTGTTCCCTGTTTTTTCCCTCTTCTGATGTCTCACCCATTTGTCTTTCTGAATGTTTTTTTTGTTTGTTTGTTTTGTTTGTTTGTTTTTTTCAAAGACACCAAAAATGGGAAAAAGACAGCATCTTCAACAAATGATGCTAGTCTAACTGTATATCTACATGTAGAAAAAATGCAAATAGATCCATACTCATCACCCTGCACAAAACTAAAGTCCAAGTGGATCAAAGACCTCAGCATAAAAATAGACACACTAAATTGGTTAGAAGAAAAAGTGGGGAAGAGGCTAGATCTCGTTGGCATAGGAGACAACTTCCTGAAGAGAAAAACAACACACAGGCTCTATGATCAACAATCAATAAATGGAATCTCATGAAACTGAAAAGCTTCTGTAAAACAAAGGACACTGTCTTCAGAACAAAACAACAGCCCACCGATTGGGAAAGGTTCTTCACCAACCCTATATCTGACAGAGGGCCAATATCCAAAATATAAACAACTCAAGAAGTTAAACAGCAACAAATCAAGTAATCTAATTAAAAAATGGGGTGAAGCGCTAAACAGAGAATTCTCAATAAAGGAATATAGGATGGCAGAGAAACACTTAAAGAAATGCTCAACATCCTTAGCTATAAGGGAATTGCAAATCAAAATGACCCTGAGATTTCACCTTATACCCATCAGAATGGCTAAGGCAAAAAACTCAAGTGACAACACATGCTGGAGAGGATGTGGAGAAAGGGGAGCCCTACTCCATTGCTGGTGGAAATGTAAACTGGTACAACCGCTTTGGAAATCAATCTGGTGCGTTCTCAGATAATTAGGAATAGTGCTACCTCAAGATCCAGCTATACCACTCCTAGGCTTATATCCAAAAGATGCTCAATTATACAATAAGGACATTTCCTCAGCCATGTTCATAAGCAGCTTTATTTTTTTTTTGAACAAGAAAATATAATCAACTTTATTGCCAATTAATGAGAAAAATCAGGTTAAATTATACACTAATAAGGATAAGTACAGTAAATAAACATAAATGAAATAAATAAACAAAACATAAACAAATGAATATAAATGTAGCAAGCATTATTTCCTTATCAAGTGACAAAAAATACAACAAAATAGCAAAATATTTCAGGAAGTATTCCAAAACAAAATATTGTTAGAAATTAGATTTGAAAAGAAAGAGGGAGAAAAATAAAATGCAGACTTTGTGCTCTAAAATTTAATTTTTACTTATATACAAAATTGTTTTATTAATGATATATAATTACAGCACAATAAGAGTTCCATCATATTGTAAATGCTAGCTACCAGGCACAAAATAGACACTTAAAAAATCTTATTTCTGATATTGAATAAAATTTAGTATTCCATTTCTAACATCATAGCTAAAATTCTTTTTTTTAATTTTATTTTTTTCTTATCAGTTACATTTTATTAACTCTGTATCCCAGCCGTGTCCCGATCCCTCATTCCCTCCCAGTCCCTCCGTCCCTCCCTCATCTCCACCATGCCCCTTGCCAAGTCCACTAATAGGGGGGACCTCCTCCCTATTCATCTAATCCTGTTTTATCAGGTATCTTCAGGACTGGCTGCAAAGCTCTCCTCTGTGGCCTAACAGGACTGCTCCTCCCTTGGGGGGTGGGGAGGCCAAAGAGCCAGTCATTGAGTTCCTGTTAGAAATAGTCCTTGTTCCCCTCACTATGGGAAGCCAATTGGTTACTGAGCTACCACAGGCTACATCTGAGCAGAGGTTCTAGGTTACATTCATACATGGACCTTGGTTGCATGTCAGTCTCACAAAAGACCCTGTGCCCAGATATATTTGGTCCTTGTGGAGCTCCTATCCTTTCCTCATCAGACTAACTCCCCTGCTGGAGAGGTTGTAGAGAAAGGGGAACCCTCCTCCACTGCTGGTGGAAATGTAAACTGATACAACCACTCTGGAAATCTATCTGGTGCTTTCTAAGACAATTAGGAATAGTGCTTCCTCAAGACCCAGCTATACCACTGCTAGGTATATACCCAAAGTTTGCTCAAGTACACAAAAGGGATATTTGCTCAACCATGTTTATAGCAGCATTATTTGTAATAGCCAGAACCTGGAAACAACCCAGATGTCCATCAACGGAGGAATGGGTACAGAAATTGTGGTATTTTTACACAATGGAATACTACTCAGCAATCAAAAAGGAGGAAATCATGAAATTTGCAGGCAAATGGTGGGATCTAGAAAAGATCATCCTGAGTGAAATATCCCAAAAGGAGAAAGACAAACACGGTATATACTCAATTATATAGACCTATAAGATATGATAAACATAATGAAATCTATACGCCTAAAAAAGATAATCAAGAGAGCAGACATGGGGTAAGATTATCAATCCTCGTTTAGAAAGACAGATGTGATGCGCATTGAACATATGACAGGAGTCTACTGAGAGCATTTGAAAGACTCTAACTAGCAGTGTTTTCAAAGCAAAGACTCATGACCAAACCTTTGGCAGAGTACAGGGAAGCAGCTTTATTTGTAAGAGCCAGAAGCTAAAAACAACCCAGATGTCCTTCATTGAGGAACGGATACAGAAACTGTGGTACATTTACACAATGGAATACTACTCAGCAAGTAAAAACAAGGATATCATGGAATTTGCAGGCAAATGGTGGGAACTAGAGAAGATCATCCTGAGTGAGATAACTCAGAGCAAAAAGATATTCATGGCACATACTCACTTATAAGAGGATGTTAGAAATATAATATAGGATACTCAACTAAAATCTGTTCCTGTAAAGAAGCTAAGCAAGAAGGAGTACCCTGGGTAAGATGCCCAATCCTCATTCAGAAAACACAACTTTTTCCAAAATATCTTTTTTTGCCTAGTAGTATGCCAACTTGACACAAGTTAGAGTCGTGTTGCTGTCTTCTGGCCATCACATGGCTCTTGGACTCATAAATTCACTTTATAAGGACAAGACAAGAATTCTAACCAATATTATAGTAGGCAGAAGTAATTGGACACAGGGTGAAGAAGAAGAGGAGGAGGAGAAGGAGGAGAGGGAGGAAGGAAAGGAGGAAGAAGAGGAGGAGATGAAAGTGGGAGAAGATTGTGTTGGGTAATATCTAGAGAGAGTAAGCCATGGATGGCAGATATGATCAATGCATATACTGATAAAATTGTTAAAGGGTGAAAACAAGAACAAATGTCCTCCAAACTAAATCATTATGATACAAATAATTTAAACAACCTGTAACAGTTAAAGAGATAGAAACAATAATAAAAGATTCAACATAGGAAACCCAGGCTGAGAAAAATTTACAACCAAATGTGAAGTATGAGCTAACAGTGATGCTCCAGAAACTGTTAAATAATGCCAGAATTACCTTGACACCAACCTAAGTAAAGCCACAACTGGAAAAGAAGTCTAGGACAATTTTAATTGTGAATATAGGCTGAAAATTTCTTAATAAAATTTATGCTAACCAAACAAATTAAGAAAATCACATGCTATGATGAAGTTGGTTTCATTCCTGTGATACATATTTGGTTCAATATTGATAAACAAATTAATAAATATGCACCACAAAATAGGCTTAATATAAATCACATAATCACTTCAACTGATGTAGAAAAGGATTTGTAACGTAGTCCAACATTCTGAATTGATTAAATGAACAAAACCCTAAAGAAATCAGGAATAGAAGAGATTTACTTCCATATAACAAAGTCTGTACACAAGAAACCTGTAGCCAACATTGTACTAAACGGAGACAATAGTGAAAATACTCTTAGAATTCTAGGACAAGGGAATCTCTTTCTCCACATTTATCCAGTGTAATGTTCAACATCTTAGGTAAGACAATAAGACAAGAGAAAAAATAAAAAGGGTACAAAGATCACAGGAAGAAGTTAAATTAACAAATTATTAAAGTATTAAATTATTGCTGTTTGTAGGCAACATGATCTTATATTTCAAAGAGCTTAAAACACCATCAACAATTTTTACTCAAGCAAAACACTCACTTTACTTTGGAGCCCACTTTTGCCTTCCAACACTTCTCCTAATATATCACCAAACCTGGCAGAGCCTGTTTTCAAGACTTATCCCTATTCTACCCTCATTTTCTTCCTCCATTGCAGCACCCTGGCTCAAACCATCTTCATTTTATGTATGGATTTTTTTTTTTTTTGCAAAAGTAATATACAATTGTAACTCTACTCTTGGAATGTTTTTCATTTATTCAAGGAAAAAATATAAATCCACTGGTTTCTGTAAAATCCAAGCATATCCTAATCTTGGTCAATGAGGCATCTCACTTGCTACTTTCCCTTACCGCTTCTCTCTCCTTTACCACACTGACCTCCCTGCATTTCAATTCATCTCCATGTTAGACTCACGTGACACTTGGCATGTCTTAAAGAGAAAATACTTCATTCGCAAGTGTGTGTGTAGCTCGATTTTCAGCTGTGCTGATGTTTGTGAATAAATGCTGTCTTCTCAGAGGGGTCATTGTTGACTGTTATGTAGAAAACAGTCAGTGTGACCACAGACCAACTCGTCATCATCACCTTCATGAGTCCCCAAGTCTACTTGTCTGCCTTATACTATTAAGTGCTACTTGACAGACAATGTTTGCCTCCTTGGTAACTTGAGAATTTAAGCTTCCTGAAATTATCTGTACTTTATATCCCTGTGTTTTAGACCCTACAGGGTAGGTGTAGTGTAGGTGTAGGTGTGAATGAACCAAAAGTTTCAAAAATGAATATTTGAACAAGACCTGAGCTTCCATAATCATTTGGATTAGGTAGGGTGGTGAATATATTTCCACTACATAAATGCCAAAATGGTAGGCAGATAATTTTTACGCACCTCTGGATTGGAAGGAAGTATTTTGGGATGTAAACTGAAAGCATGGATGTTGGAAAATCATGTCCTAGATGATGATGCTGTGACAAAGGAACAATAAAACAGTTTGGCTTTTAATTGCTGATCAAAAACTTAAAGGCTAGATATTTGTGATGGGCAGTTTTCTATCAACTTGACATAAGCTAGGGTCATCTGGGAAGATGGAATCTCAACTGAGAAACTATATCTGTCAAACTGGCCTATAGATATGTCTGTGAGTCATTGTATCACTGGACTGGTGGTCTTAAGCTGTATAAAGAAATCAAGCTGAGAACATCATGGAGAGCAAGATAGGAAACATTGGGGCTTTTTGTTGGTTTCTTTGTTTTTTATGTTTCTGCTTCATCTTCAATCTCTAAGTTCCTATCCTGACTTGTTTTCATGAAGGAATATATGATGTAAGATGAAATAAACTTTTTCTACCTCAACTTTCTCTGGTCAGTGTTCACAGCATTATAAAAGAAACTGGGGCAGTGCTCATGAAGAGAACTTTTTAAAGTCAGAGACATGTATACAGAAGGAGAGTAAATAGGATCAAACTACATTAGAAGTGAGGAGCAGCCTCACCAAGCCACAGAGGAAGACAATGCAGTCACTCCTGATGAGATCTGATAGACTAGGATGGGAAGGAAGGAGAGGAGGACCTCCCCTATCAGTGGACTTGAGAAGGGGCATGGCGGGGAGAAGGGGGTGGGAGGGTGAGATTGGATGAGGAGGAGGGAGGGAGCTATAGGAGGGATACAAAGTGAATAAAGTGTAATTAATAAAAAGAAAAAGAAAAGTGAGGCAGGGTTTTGTATTTTAATCTATTTTTAACATTTGAAGAATAAGATGGTTTTCTCAGGGAATGCCTGTAGGCATAAGGTTATTATATAATTAAAATGCTGATCTCTCTATCTCCTCATATTTGGTTGCAATCCTTATTCTGAGAATCTCCTGTCTCAATGTGTGTAAATACTGCTCCCCAATTGTCCCCCAATATGCCAGTAAAGCAGCTTACACCCAATCACTGAGCATGGAAGAAAGGAGAGCTGGACTTTCTGTCAGCCAGGGGAGGAGGAGTTAGAGAAGAGAATAAAGGGGATTCAGCAAGGGCAGATGTCTAGGAGACATCAGAGAGAGAAGATGGAAAAAGAAAGGCACAAAAATGCAAGTATTTCTGGGATATATGCTGGGAGGCAGCCAATTAGCAATGTTTTTGTTTTTTTTTTTTATTTTTAGAAATAAATCTCATGATAATATATTTCATAATAATGATTCCCTTTTAACATAGGGTGGAAAGGGAATCTTTCCTGGCTTTTCACATAGAAAACTCTGGAGCTATTCTTGGAACAAGACTCCATGAAAGTCTAAGGTCCTTGCCCTGCCCAAAGGTTGCACCCAAAGTGTTTCTCATTTGCCACACACGAAGCCTCCATCAGTTCATCAAAACCACCATTTAAGCTTTTCTGCTGACTTGTGCCTATGGTGATGGTTGTGGCCGGCAAACAGGATTTATCTGTATCTTTTTTGTTTCTACCCATTCCTGTCTGTTTCACAGTGATGTGTCACCCTATAACATGGGTTCTCCAAGACCTCTGTCTAAGAAAAGTCATCTATTTTAATTTAGGCCAACATTTTATTTTCACATATATGCAAAAGCAATGATTTGCAAGCTCTTATTTGCAAGCTCAATATTGGATTGAAAATGTGAAGAATTAAAAGCAATTTTAACTTTTAAAATTATATTTATGGTAGTTTTGTCTCTATGTATGTCTGTGTATCAGATGTATGCCTGTTGCATGTATATGCCATAAATGGACGTAAGAGCCCCTGGAGTTAGCGTTATAGATAGTATGATCCACTATGTAGGTACTGAGAATCAAATGGCCTGAACCATTTCCCCCTCCCAGAAAGCAATTTTCAGTAGACATTCATTAGAAGACAAGGATGAGAATGAAGAAGTCCTGTCAGCCCAGAATGATACACTCAGTAGTAATATCTTCTAACAGAATGTTAGAAGATAAATATTTTTATGAAGAAATTGAATATTTTTCTTGTCCATTTATCATGCTTCAGTTATTTTAAAGGCTCTTCTGAATGCAGGAGTAAAGAGACTGCAAAAGAAAAAAAAAACAACATAAAGAGACAAAGCTCTCTGAAAGCCTCAGGGAGTGAAGATGCTCCTTAACTTAGCACAGGCTAAGGTTTACAACAGGTAAATTCACCATAAGTGAGACGGGCCTGACACATCCACAGGATACAGAAGGCTAGTCTTGTAACTTTGTGGCCGAGTGCATGTTCAACCCAATGATAATGCCTGACATCAGGGGAGGGTGTCTCAATAGGTATTTTTGTCCAGAAAGATCAGGCTTTAAAACATTTCATACTGAATACTCTTAAATCATAAAGTTGAAAAACTGTAAGTCAGAAGATGGTAAATTAGGCTGTTGTGGTGGGGGAGGGGGGAAGATGAGGTAGATACTTCCCTGTTCATTTCTAAAATGTTTCTAAAAGATAATGCTCTGTTTAATTTAAAAGGGGTAGCAATGTATTTTTATTTTCTTAAACAATAAAGCAATCACTAAGAGATTTGTAAAATTGAATAAAGGCAAAGGGAACAGCAACAGAATATCCAATTCCAGAGTGAGCTGCAGAAGACAAAAACAAAGAACACACAGGAAAACTCTTAAAGCATCTCTCAAGAAAGAAACAAACCGTATCAGCCTTTCTCCTGAAGGTAAAGAGCCTAAACACCCCCACTGAAAAGCACAACCTTTTATCTCGATACAAGACCAAAGTGGTCACCTTAGTCATAATAAACTAGGTAGGTTAAAAACCTATGCTGAAAAGATGTGTCATGCCAACAGTAATAAAAAGAAAACTGAGGTAGCTATATATTAATACCAGATGATAGAAGATGAGAGGTTAGAGAGCAAAGTTGAGGTGCTATCATTCTGTTCACAAAAATTATGTGAAATATTTGGTATGATGATAGGTTAGTTTGATTTGATCCTTCCACATCGAATGTAAAAGCCTTGGCTCACTTCAGACGACATAAATGTATGTGAATATAATTTATCTTTAAAAAACTGAAAAAAAAAGATTTTAAATGATAAATTGGTCAGTCTATATAATAGACATCATGATTATAATTTTTATGTATCTGATTAAACACATCAAAATATCTGAAGAACATGTGGGTGGGACAAAAAGAGAAAATTTGAAAAAGCTGATGATTATGATTTGAGACATAGGTTTGTCTCAATAATCGACAGAGCAGTAGGTGGAAAGTCACAATAGAAAGACATTGAAAAACGCTATTCCAAACATGACCTACTTACCATTTATTCTCCAATCCCATTCCATTCTACAAAGACATAATAAAGGTTATTTCAAGAGCATGTGCACTATACAGAAAAACAGAGAGGTCATATTCTAGCCAGAAAGCAAACTGCACCATCTACGAACGGATTAAAATCCAAGTGTATTCTGTGAGTTCAGTGGGATGAGATGAGAAATTAAAATCATAAAAGGATCCAGATGGGCTCCAAAAAGAAGGCAATTAAGAAATTGGTCAGTGAATCAGGAATCACAGATAAAATTAATTATAATAATTTCAGAAAATGTTATTTATCAAAGAAAAACACAGTATATCAAATGTGTGAGTGGTATCTAAGGCAGGAGAATTTATGCCATTAAATATTGATAATAGAAAAAGAGACATGATTCTCAAGTAGTAATATATTATTATTCCTCAAGAAAACTATAGAAACAATAACAAAATTTTTTAAAGTAAAAATTGGTTGAATTAAAGTAAATAACAAATTTCTAGCTAGAGTTCATAAGACAAGCAGAAAGGTTGAAAAAATAACAAAATCTGGGATAATATTGAATATATTACAGATATGTAGCTACTTAAATTTTCATAAAGCAATATTTTAAATAGCTAATTACAACATATTTTGTTCTATAAGAAGTATATGAATTTCATTTGAGCTTCAAGATAGCCTGAGCTGTATAGTGAAACACTATCTAAAAAACAAAAGTAAAAACAAAAACAGAACAGAACGGCCAATTCCAGAAAAGACACAAATTCTCAGATATGACAAAAATAAAAGAAATGTCCTTGATAAGATATTGAATTGATAAATTTCAACGAGAAATGAATGTGCAGGTAAATTGTCTCTATTGATAAGTGTTACTATTGCAATTCAACATGCCTTGAGTATTTTCTTTTATGGAATGTGTTATCCCCAGACTTTCAGAGTGTACAGTTCAGCCCAATCAAAAACAGACTAGGGCCAGCCCTGAAAAGAGTCAGTCAAGGAAGTGATAAGAGCTCATGGGCTCTAACCTTTACCTATGAACTACAGCTGTTGGCCCTGGATAACATTAGTGGTCCACAAGACAAAACAGAAACACACACACACTGGTGAGCAGGGGGGAGGGCAGAGGCAGAGGGAGGGAAGAAGAGACACAGGGAGAGAGAGTTGTGAGGAGTAGGGCAAGGATGAAGGATGAAGGGGGTGATAAGGAGGTGAGGGTGAGAATGGTCAATGTGCAGTTCATATATGTTCGATATTGTTGAAAAACACATTTAATTAAAACACTTAAGGCAGACATAACCAATTCTACACAAATATTCTTGCAAACTGAGGAGGAGGAAAGTTTTTCCCATTAACATAAGACCAGAACTGTTTTAAACTCAAACCATGTAGATGTTATCAGAAACTTAAACCATTCCAATTTACTGATATATACTGGAAATAATCTTAAATCCTCTAAGTCAAATATTTCAACATATAAAATGATAATGCATTGAGGTAATTCCAGAAATACCAAAATATTCAATATTTGAAAAAAATCATTGTAAGTGACAAAATAAATGAAATAAAATTAATGCAGTCATTTATGTTAAAAATTTGAGAAAAAGTTATAAATATTCCAATAGAAAAATGGCCAGTATCCAGGATGAAGTTTCCTCAGCTTCATAATAGCCATATGAAGTTATTATAACAAATTATAAAGTGCTGTTATTAAGCTAACTTGCAGCAGACTGAACATGAACTTCTAAAGCCAAGGAGTTTACTGTTGTTACTTCAATTCAGCATCATATTGGAGGTCATAGCCAGTGAAATACAATAAGAAGGGGAAATAGAAGACTTCAGATTAGAAAGAAAGAGGCAAATCTGTTGATGTTTCTGTATATTATCAGTAATACAGAAAATTCTTAAAAAGCTATAGAAAAACCAATGAAGATAATCTTTGAGATTTTACAAGGCTATAGGAATAGTAGTACATAAAATAGTTATATTTCTATATGCTAGCAATTGATCATTATATTTAAATGATATTAAATAGTACCAAAATTATGAAATAGGTAATATTTATTTGATAATAAGTACAAATTACAGGTGAGCAAAATCATATAAATATAATGTGAATGAGAAATAAGCCACGTCCATGGATAGAAACCACCAATCATTTTAGTGCATAATTTTATCATTTTTAGATCATAGAAAAATTTTTCTGTATTTGGTGAAATATGATTTCTCAGGAAACTGCTAATCACTACATTTATGAGAAAAAAAATCAGAGCGAGATGAGGGAGAGGGAAAAGGAGAGGGAGAGAAGTGGGTTAGAACTGAGATTTTAGCAAAGAGAGGGCAAATAAATACACAGAGACTCTCAAAATCATTAAGCATCAATAAAATACAGTTTAAAATAACAATATGGCATCTCCATAAATAAGTAATAGAATGGTTTTAAACAGCTCTGAAAATAATTAGCAATATCAAGATGTAAAAAGCATGGAACTCCATCATCATTTGGGTATGACGGGGCACATGGACTTTGAATAGCAAACTTAAAGCTTTGTGTAAGTTACATATGTGCCCATGAAAGTAGTACCATTATTGTTTCATAGTATTTCTTCAAGAACAATATGATATTGGTCTATATAGAGATGTATGTATGAATGTTTGCCATTATTCACAATAGCTCCAAAGCGGAAATGTATGAAATATATCTTAAGTTGGAAATGTAGAGACAAATTGAGGAACAGCCATAGAGTGGCCTGAACAACAAAGCAAAGCAAAGGATGTATGAAAGTCTCTCCGAATTACCCTGCTACCCTGACTGTAGTACGCATCCACCTGTACGCCTTCTAAGCAGAAGTGGAAAGGATATCGGAGCTTGGTGCAGGCAGGGGTGAAGGGGAGGGTTTGACTAAAGTGGGTGTAAGGAAAGTTTTCAGCATGATGGACAGTTTAGGTTTTCAGGGTTCTTAAGAATCCACAATGGTCCACGATTTTCATCCTTCACAGCCCAGGATGCTTTACAACAACACATTTTATGACATGTAGATTGCACTCCATTAAATCCAACTCTACAAAATATTAAAAGTGACCCTTCACAAAACTCTTACAAGGTACTTCAATATAATCCCATCGTTCCAGAGAGCCAACTGAAAATAAACAGCATGCTTACTGTCTGTGTCTTTTAGAGAGAGGGCTCCTGTGTGGTCAGGAGAGCAGCAGAGGTATGAGAAACAGCAGATTAACTAATCCTGAGGAGGCCAGCTAACAGACACTTTAGAGATCTGGCTGGCCTCAGAGTTCGTTCAAGATTGTATGAAAGGCAGGTATGGTAGATTACCAAATTCATGGAATATCCCCAAATTTAATATCCCTGAGAATGAACGTGCTGTGCTAACTGTATTTAAGATGCCGTTGACATCTTAGATGGATTGATAAGGTTTTTGGAGGCCATTTGCTTTAGGGTAGTGTATTGCTTTGAGCAATGTATATAAATTGTGAAAAAACTGTATTTCAACCAACAAATTCTCATAAAAATAGGCCTCAGCAATAGATAAACAGTAAATGTGTGTATTACAGAACCTGCTTTGATCCACCACATGCCAAAGTTGATAGGGTTAACCATCTATGGGCTCAAACCCCTGAAACCATCAGAAAAATAAATATTCCTTCCTTTGAAAAAATTCCTTTAAAATATTTGGAAAATTTAAAGATTTAAAAATATCTGGATCTGGGAGGCAGAGGCAGGTGGATCTCTGTGAGTTCAAAGACAGCCTGGTTTATAAAGTGAGTCCAGGATAGTCAAGGCTACACAGAGAAACCTTGTCTCAAATATATACATATACATATATATATATATATATATATATATATATATATCCTATTTATATGTATATGAAAAGGTTATAGATTAATGCATGGACATTTTGTGTATTTGTGAATGAAAAGCTTATTTTTCAATTTTAATTTAATTTTAATTTTTACTAATTACAGTTTACTCACTTTATATCCTCCTTGTAGCTCTCTCCCTCCTCCTCTCCCAGTCCTACCCTCCCTACCCCTTCTCCACCTATTTCCCTTCCCCAAGTCCACTGATAGGGGAAGTCCTCCTCTCCTTCCTTCTGACCCTAGTCTATCAGGTTTCATCAGGAGTAGCTGCATTGTCTTCCTCTGTGGCCTGGTAAGAAAGATGAATTAGTCTGTTAAAATCTAAGCCTCAATCTTAATTCAACGTGCACAGGGATCTGAATAAATGTTCTCCAGCTCTAATTTGACATCACATTTGTTTACCCTGAATTCTGATACATTGGAATATCAGAACACAGCAGGAACACTACTTTAATATGTTTCCCAGAATGACGAAAGATGGGAAATCTACACTATATTCCATACCTAACTTGACACTGAAGTAATTTTCTAATATTTTAAACTTTGGAGGGAAAACGAGACCTATGAACTACTGTAGTTCACCTCCCCCTTTACAGTTTCTATTTGCTACTATTTCATCTACTTCACCAATGCTGACCCTGGACTGTGTTCCTACTAATTAAATAGATGCCTACATGACTGGATACTTAATCAAAGTCTTCTTAATTCAGCATACATCGACTCCAAGAAATCTGATGGAATCTTAAGGAGCTGTGGAAAGCCCTCACAGCAAACTGTCTTGGTCAAAGAATTCATGCTTTCCTGCAAGCTAAAGATCTTCCTTCATTTCCTTCTGGGTTTCTTAGAACTTTCTTGTGGGTGCTGAAGAATCAAAAATTCTATGAAAATTAATCTGCCAAACTCAAGAAAAAAAGCAACACTCATAGAGAAAGATGTGTGGCTTGTCCACTCTTTAGATGTGGGACTAAATTCTGAAAACATTTCCCCTTGTTTGTTTTTGTTTTTGTTTTTGTTTTTGTTTTAGGTAAGTTAATTAATTTTATGTATATAAGTGCTCTGTTTTCATGCACACAAGAAGACTGAACTATATTCCATTGCAGGTGGTTGTGAACTACCATGTTGATGCTGGGAATTGAACTCAGGACCTCTGGAAGAGCAGCCAGTGCTCTTAAACACTGATCCATATCCCCAGCCTACACCACTTTGTTTTTATTTTATTTTATTTTTATTAATTACAGTTTATTTACTTTGTATTCCAGCTGTAGCCCCTTCCACCATCTCCTCCCAATCCCACCCTCTGTCTTCTTGTCCTCCTCCCCTTTCATCTAACCCTAGCCTTATCAAGTCTCATCAGGACTGGCTGTATTCTCTTCCTCTGTGGCCTGTTAAGGCTGGTCTCCCCTCAGGAGGAGGCGACAAAGAGCCAGGCCCTGAGTTCACGTCAGAGACAGCCCCTGTTCCTATTACTGGGAAACCCTCTTGGACACTGAGCTGCCATGGGCTACATCTGTGCAAGATTTCTAGGTTATCTCCATGCATGGTCCTTGGCTGGAGTATCAGTCTCAGAAAAGAACCCTGGGCCCAGAATTTTTGGTTCTGTTGCTCTCCTTGTGGAGCTCCTGTCCCCTCCATGTCTTTCTATCTCCCCCTTCTTTCATAAGATTCCCTGCACTCTGCCCAATGTTTGGCTATGATTCTCAGCATCTATTTTGATACCCTGCTTGGTAGAGTCTTTCAGAGGCCTTCTGTGGTAGACTCCTGTCCTGTTCCCTGTTTTCCCCCTCTTCTGATGTTGGTCCTGTGTGCCTTTCTGAATGAAAATTGTGTCTTACCCACGGTCCTCCTTCTTGATTACCTTCCTTATGTGTACAGATTTTAGTATGATTATCCTATATTATATGTCTAATATCCATTTATGAGTGAGTATATACATGTGTGTCCTTCTGCTTCTGGGCTATCTCACTCAGGATGATCTTCTCTAATTCCAACCATTTGCCTGCAAATTTCATGATTTCCTTGTTTTTAATTGCTGAATGGTATTCCATTGTGTACCTGAGTTAATTCTAAGAGTTCAGCTTTCACAGACTCTTGGAACATGTTCCAAATCTTCAGTTAGAATTTACGTTTCCCTGCCCACCCTTACCAAGTACCTTACAAAACCTCAGTGAACACCTAGTAACTGGCAAGGACGCATTCATTTTCTCAGACATTTTCTGACCATAACCAAGAAGAGTCTAGAAAGTTCGTGTCTGCTGCTTTAGTTCACTTTTATGTCTTTTGCATTTTGAATTATACAAGAAAATGAGAGCATTATCGAGAATTTATATGAGAATGAGGAATGTGCATGATACACAAGCATCTTACAATCAGTTTATTTATTTTATTTTATTTTTTAATTCTCTTTTTGTATATTACATCCCGGCATCACAACCACAGTTGCTCTCTGATGAAGGTTAAGTGAGTGACATGTTGTTCCAATATGTGTCAATATGACATATGCAGGCAACACATTCTCATCGTCTCTACACACAATACATAATGAGCAGGAATAGTTTCTCGGGTTAATTTTAAAAGATAGCATTTTCTGTTTAATAGAAGACTTGCCCTCCGTAGTCCTATTTGTGTGAGACACTATCATGAAGATAAAACTGTGTTATCTAAGGATCCTGGAAGAGGTGCCAATCAGGAGACTTCTGTTATCTCTCAAATACATAAATAGATAAAACTTCAAGAATGGTGATGAGTGCTCTCAGTTATAATGACCACAATGCCTATCTGATGATTTATGCGTATATGTACTCATAAACGTAAACACATGGGATAGTGTAATACTGAGTCTTAGTGCGTTAAATTTCCCACCTGTAGTATGTTCTTTACAGTTGTCATTTCATTGCTGCCTTCTGTTGCTTTTGCAAAGTCTAATGCTGATTGTGGATTTCAGATCATATGGAAAGTGGGTGTCTCTAATGGCAGAATTTTTAAGTGTCAGAAGATTTCCCTAAAAGTCATTTTTTTTTGCTCCTATAAAACACAACATTGAAATCTTAAAAGTTTAATTGAAGCTATGACTAACCGTGTGAACCTGCAGCCCCCGCTACTCAAGATCCCAAGCTCGAGGCTGGCCTTGGCTACAGAGTGAGTTCCAGGCAATTTAGACAACTTCCAGAACACCCTGTCTCAAAATAAAAAGTGAAGATAGAGATGAACCTCAAACTTGATGATAGTGTTTGACCCACAATTTAAAAAAAAAACATATTTTATCATCTATCTATTTAATTATTTACTTACTTTGTCTGTGTGTATGCATGTGTGTATCCACATGCAAGCATGTGGATGTCAAAGAAAACTTGTAGGAGCAAATTTTCTCTTTCTACCATGTGGGTCCTGGGGATTGAACTCAGATCCTAAAGCTTGGTGGCAGGTGCCTGTAGTGTTGAGCTATCTCTCTGGCCTCATACGGAGGTCCTGACCTAGAACTCTGAGATTTGTGGAGTGTCCTTTGTAGCAGGCCATCTTTCAGACAGGAAATGGACTCTTGTAGCTTTTATTGGATGGTTTACCATACAAATGTCACGGTCATTTTATGCAAACTGCTAGCTCTTGATTTATTCAAGTTTGACCTGCACAGATCTGTTGTGTCTTGATTTGAAAACTATACCAATTTAAGATATTTATAAATAAAACTCATAATGTTGAATATGTGAAGAATACATAAAATTATGTAGTTGATAGTTGATATTCAACTTTAAAATGATTATAATGTATAAAACTACTACAGAAGTTCTAGTTTGTTATAAATTATCTCTGCTCAGGCCATACATGCCACTATTTGCAGCTAAGATAAATGTGAACACACTGGAAGTTATAATACTGAGTCCTAATTCATGAAACTACCCACCTGCAGTATAGTTATCATTTCACTGGAAGCTTCGGTTGCTTTGCAAAGTCTAATGTTGTATGTGGTTTTCTGCTTGTATGGAAAATGGATGTCTCAATCTCAGAATTGTTTAACAGTCAACTGTATCTCACTCTATTCACACACACACACACACACACACGTAAAGTCAGAAATCTTACTTCCTACTATTAAGGAAGAAAGACTGAGAGAGCCCCAGCTTGTGTGGGGCCCCACTACTAAAGTTGACAAAATGGGATTTTAATTTTAAAAAATAATTCAAATGCACATATTTTATTCTTAATGATAAAAATATTTTTTGATGCAAAGTATACTCTATTTTCCAAACTTGCATTTGTTACTTTTCTATGCCTGCAATAAAACATCATGCAGATGGTTTATGAATGTCAGAGAAACACTTAAAGAAATGCTCCCTGTCAGATATAGGGTTGGGGAAGATTCTCAAGTATACAACAAGGACATTGCTCAACAATGTTCATAGCAGCTTTATTTGCAATAGCCAGAATCTGGACACAACCCAAATGTCCCTCAACTGAGGAATGGATGCAGAAATAGTGGTACATTTACACAATGGAATACTACTCAGCAATTAAAAACAAGGAAATCATGAAATTTGCAGGGAAATGGTAGGAACTAGAAAAGATCATCCTGAGTGAGGTATACCAGAAGCAGAAAGACACACATGGTATGTACTCACTCATAAGTGAATATGAGACATATAACATAGGATAAACATAGTAAAAATCTATAGTCCTAAAGAATCTAAACCACAAAGAGGACCCTAGGGAAGAGGCTGAAACCTCACTCAGAAGGGCAAACAGGATAGACATCGGAAGTAGAAGAAGACAAGGAACAGGACACAGCCTTTCACAGAGGACCTCTTTGAAAGACTACTACCAGGGTATTGAAGGCGATACTGAGACTCGTAGCCAAACTTTGGGCAGAGTGCAGAAAACTTTATGAAAGAAGATAGAAAAACCTGGAGAAGACAGGAACTCCACAAGGAGACCAACAGAGCCAAAAAATCTGAGCCCAGTGGAGCCTGATGCTTCAACCAAGCATCATGCATTGAGAGGATCTAGACCCCTGCTCAAAGGAAGCCCATAGGCTTCTCAGTTTCCAAGTAGATTCCCTAGTAAGTGGAGCAGGGGCTGTCTGTGACATGAACTCAGTGGCTGGCTCTTTGATCACCTCCCTCTGGATAGTACAGCCTTACCAGGCCACAGAGAAGATGATGCAGCCAGCCTTGATGAGACCTGATAGGCTAGGGTCAGATAGAAGGGGAGGAGGACCTCCCCTTTCGGTAGACTAGGGAAGGGGCATAGGGGGAGAAGTGGGAGGGAGGGTGGGATTGGAAGGAGATGAGGGAGGGGGCTTCAGGTGGGACACAAAGTAAATAAATTTAAATCAATTAATTAATTATTAAATATTAAAGCACTATGATCATGTTAATCTACAGAAGAAAAAGGTTTGGGGAAGGATACAGTTCAATTGCCATCTTGGTGGGGGGGGTGTGGCAGTGAGCAGGTGTGGCTTCTGGAGGAGCTGAGAGCTAACATCTCAAACCACAAGCAGGAAGCGGAGAGCAAACTAAGCATGGTGTGAGTCTTTGAACTCCAAAAGCCTGACCCCAGGAACTGCTTCCTTTATCAAGGTCACACTTCCTAAACAGCACCAGCAGCTGGGGATGAGGTGTTCAAAACTCCTTGATTTCTCCTACATCCAGTGTCCATCCACTTTGTCTTCCTAAGTGAGGATTGATCATCTTACACCGGGATCTTTCTTGTTTATCTTCTTTGTGTGTACGGATTACAGTATGTTTATCCTTTCTTATAGGTCTAATACTCACTTACAAGTGAGTATATATACTGTGTGTGTCTTTCTGCTTCTGGGATACCTCATTCAGCATGATCTTTTCTAGGTCCCACCATGTGACTGCAAATGTAATGATTTCCTTGTTTTTAATTGCTGAGTAGTATTCCATTGTGTAAAAGTACCACAATTTCTATATCCATTCCTCCGTTGAGGGACAGCTGGGTTGTTTCCAGCTTCTGGCTATTATGAATAAAGCTGCTACAAACATGGTTGAGCAAATGTCCTTGTTGTGTACTTGAGCATTTTTTGGATATATGCCTAAGAGTGGTATAGCTGGATCTTGAGGAAGTGCCTTTTCTTTTCTTTTTTTTTTTTAATTTTATTTTTTTCTTATCAGTTACATTTTATTAACTCTGTATCCCCACCGTGTCCCGATCCCTCATTCCCTCCCAGTCCCTCCCTCCCTCCCTCATCTCCACCGTGCCCCTTGCCAAGTCCACTGATAGGGGGGACCTCCTCCCTATTCATCTGATCCTGTTTTATCAGGTATCTTCAGGACTGGCTGCAAAGCTCTCCTCTGTGGCCTAACAGGACTGCTCCTCCCTTGGGGGGGTGGGAAGGCCAAAGAGCCAGTCATTGAGTTCCTGTTAGAAATAGTCCTTGTTCCCCTCACTATGGGAAACCAATTGGTTACTGAGCTACCACAGGCTACATCTGAGCAGAGGTTCTAGGTTACATTCATACATGGACCTTGGTTGCATGTCAGTCTCACAAAAGACCCTGTGCCCAGATATATTTGGTCCTTGTGGAGCTCCTATCCTTTCCTCATCAGACTAACTCCCCTTCTTTCTTATGATTCCCTGTACTCTGCCAAAGGTTTGGTCATAAGTCTTTGCTTTGAAAACACTGCTAGTTAGAGTCTTTCAAATGCGCTCAGTAGACTCCTGTCATATGTTCAATGTGCATCCCATCTGTCTTTCTAAACGAGGATTAATAATCTTACCCCATGTCTGCTCTCTTGATTATCTTTTTTAGGTGTATAGATTTCATTATGTTTATCATATCTTATAGGTCTATATAAATGAGTATATACCATATTTGTCTTTCTCCTTCTGGGATATTTCACTCAGGATGATCTTTTCTAGATCCCACCATTTGCCTGCAAATTTCATGATTTCCTCCTTTTTGATTGCTGAGTAGTATTCCATTGTGTAAAAATACCACAATTTCTGTACCCATTCCTCCGTTGATGGACATCTGGGTTGTTTCCAGGTTCTGGTTATTACAAATAATGCTGTTATAAGCATGGTTGAGCAAATATCTCTTTTGTGAACTTCAGCAAACTTTGGGTATATACCTAGCAGTGGTATAGCTGGGTCTTGAGGAAGCACTATTCCTAATTGTCTTGGAAGGCGCCAGATAGATTTCCAGAGTGGTTGTATCAGTTTACATTCCCACCAGCAGTGGAGGAGGGTTCCCCTTTCTCCACAACCTCTCCAGCATGTGTTGTCCCTTGAGTTTTTCATCTTGGCCATTCTGATGGGTGTAAGGTGATATCTCAGGGTCGTTTTGATTTGCATTTCCCTGATGGCTAATGAGGATGAGCATTTATTTAAGTGTTTCTCTGCCATTCGATATTCCTCTGTTGAGAATTCTCTGTTTAGCTCTGTTCCCCATTTTTTAAGTGGATTACTTGGTTTGCTGCTTTTCAGCTTCTTTAGTTCTTTGTATATACTCGATATTAGTCCTCTGTCAGATCAAGGGTTAGTGAAGATTCTTTCCCAATCTGTAGGCAGGCGTTTTGTTTTGATGACAGTGTCCTTTGCTTTACAGAAGCTTTTCAGTTTCATGAGGTCCCATTTATTGATTGTTGCTCTTAGAGCCTGTGCTGTTGATGTTCTGTTCAGGAAGTTGTCTCCTGTGCCAATGAGTTCTAGGCTGTTCCCCACTTTTTTTCTAACAGATTTAGAGTATCTGGTTTTATGTTGAGGTCTTTGATCCACTTGGACTTTAGTTTTGTGCAGGGTGATAAATATAGATCTATTTTCATTTTTCTGCATGTGGACATCCAGTTGGACCAGCACCATTTGTTGAAGATGCTGTCTTTTTTTCATTGAATAGTTTTGGCTCCTTTATCAAAAATCGAGTATTCATAGGTGTGTGGGTTTATTTCTGGGTCTTCTATGCGGTTCTATTGATCCTCCTTTCTGTTTTTGCGCCAATAACATGCAGTTTTTATTACTATTGCTCTGTAGTACAACTTGAGATTGGGGATAGAGATACCTCCAGATGATCTGTTGTTTTGGAGATTCTGGGTTTTTTGTTTCTCCATATGAAGCTGAGAATCTTTTTTTCAAGGTCTGTAAAGAATTGAGTTGGTATTTTGATGGGAATTACATTGAATCTGTAGATTGCTTTTGGCAGGATGGCCATTTTCACAATGTTAATCCTACCCATCCATGAGCACGGGAGATCTTTCCATCTTCTGAGATCTTCTTCAATTTCTTTCTTCAGAGACTTGAAGTTTTTCTCAAGTTTTTCTTTCACTTGCTTGGTTAGTGTCACCCCAAGGTACTTTATGTTATTAGTGGCTATTGTGAAGGGTGTTGTTTCCCTAATTTCTTTCTCGGCCCTTTTGTCTTTGGTATACAGGAGGGCTTCTGATTTTTTTGAGTTGATTTTGTATCCTGCCACTTGCTGAAGGTGTTTATCAGCTGGAGGAGTTCTCTGGTTGAATTTTTGGGGTCGCTCATATATACTATCATATCATCTGCGAATAGTGACACTTTGACCTCTTCCTTTCTGATTTATATCCCCTTGATCTCCTTTAGTTGTCTTATTGCTCTGGCTAGGACTTCAAGTACTATGTTGAAGAGGTAGGGAGAGAGTGGGCAGCCTTGTCTTGTCCCTGATTTCAGTGGGATTGATTTAAGTTTCTCTCCATTGAGTTTGATGTTGGCTATAGGCTTGCTGTATATTGCCTTTACTATGTTTAGATATGTGCCTTGTATCCCTGATCTCTCGAAGACTTTAAACATGAATGGGTGTTAGACTTTGTCAGATGCTTTTTCAGCATCTAAGGAGATGATCATTGAAAGACCCCCGGAGGGTATCTTTCATCTGAGAGACCCCTGCCCAAGGATCAACGAGTCCAGGCGTTCGGATGCAAACAGCAAGAGGCTTTATTGGATACACGGGTACCCGGGGCGACAAAGTCACTCGGAGGACTTGCGCGCCCTCTGGGTGGAAAGCTGGGGTTTTTATAGGGTTTTAGAGCAGAAGCGCGGGTACAGAAGCGAGAAGCATGGTTACAGGGGGCTGATTGGTACGTTTACATGAGACCACAGTTTGCGTCAGAGTTTGGCAGGGACACCAGGATTCCAGGAACTGGGTGGTCGAGATGGTCATGATGACCCCTTAACTTGGCCCGCCACCTGTTATTTTCCTTAGGACTCTTATCTCAACTGGAACAATCTCACAGATATCCCATGAGGGTGATTAACACAAACTGTTTTTAGCTCAACTGGGGCAGCCTGACCACAGATATCCCAAGTGGGTGACACAGCTGGGTTTCTTAGTAATTTTCCAGTTCCCCATCTAGCCTACAGAGTTTCTCAAGACAGTGGTGTACCACAAAATGGCATTGGCTATGTTTAACTTAGGGTGAGGCGGGGGTCTTTCAATCATGTGTTTTTTTCTCCTTCAGTTTGTTTATGTGGTGGATTACATTGATGGATTTCCCTATGTTGAACCACCCTTGCATGCCTGGCATGAAGCCTACTTGGTCATGGTGGATGATATCTTTGATGTGTTCTTGGATTCGATTTGCAAGTATTTTATTGAGTATTTTTGCATCAATGTTCATAAGAGAGATAGGTCTGAAGTTTTCTTTTTTTGTTGGGTCTTTGTGTGGTTTAGGTATCAGGGTGACTGTTGCTTCATAGAATGAGTTTGGTAATATACCTTCTGTTTCTATTTTGTGGAATAGTTTGAGGAGAATTGGTGTGAGCACTTCTTTGAAGGTCTGGTAGAATTCCGCGCTGAAACCATCTGGCCCAGGGCTTTTTTTGGAGGGGAGACTGTGAATGACTGCTTCAATTTCCTTGGGGGATATTGGGTTGTTCAGTCTTTCTACCTGATCTTGACTTAATGTTGGAAGATGGAATCTATCAAGAAAATTGTCCATTTCATTTAGGTTTTCAAATTTTGTGGCATATAGGCTTTTGTAGTATGACCTAATGATTGTTTGAATTTCCTCTGTGTCTGTAGTTATGTCACCCTTTTCATCTCTGATTTTGTTGATTTGTATGGTTTCTCTCTGCTTTTTAGTTAGTTTGGCTAAGGGTTTGTCTATCTTGTTGATTTTCTCAAAGAACCAGCTTTTTGTTTCATTGATTCTTTGAATAGTTTTATTTGTTTCTAATTGATTGATTTCAGCCCTGAGTTTGATTATTTCCAGCTTTCTGCTCCTCTTGGGTATATCTACTTCTTCTTTTTTCTAGGGTTTTCAGTTGGGCCATTAAGTTGTTTGTATGTGATGTTACGAATTTCTTCTTGCAGGCACTTAGTGCTATAAATTTTCCCCTGAGCACTGCTTTCAATGTGTCCCATAAATTTGGGTATGTTGTGCCTTCATTTTCATTGAATTCTAGGAAGTCTTTAATTTCTTTATTTCTTCTTTAACCCAGCTGTCGTTGAGTAACAGGTTGTTCAGTTTCCATGTGCGTGTAGGCTGTTTGTTATTTCTGTTGTTGTTGAGGTCCAGCTTAAGTCCATGGTGGTCAGATAGAAACAAGGGATTATTTCAATCTTTTTGTATCTGTTGAGGCTTGCTTTATGACCAACTATATGGTCTATTTTGGAGAAGGTTCCATGAGGTGCTGAAAAGAAGGTATACTCTTTTGAGTTTGGATGAAAAGATCTGTAGACGTCTATTAGGTCCATTTGATTTAGGGTCTCTGTAAGTGTTTTTATTTCCCTATTTGTTTTCTGTCTAGTTGATCTGTCCCTTGGTGAGAGTGGAGTGTTGAAGTCTCCCACTATTAGGGTATTAGGATCAATGTGTGATTTAAGCTTTAATATTGTTTCATTTACGAATGTAGGTGCTCTTGTATTTGGGGCATAGATATTCAAAATTGTGATGTCCTCTTGGTGGATTTTTCCTTTGATGAGAATATAGTGGTCGTCCTTATCTTTTTTGATTAACTTGGGTTGAAAGTCTATTTTATTAGATATTAGGATGGCTACTCCCGCTTGTTTTCTGGAACCATTTGCTTGAAAGACATTTTTCCAGCCCTTTACTTTGAGGTAGTGTTTATCTTTGTTGCATAGGTGTGTTTCTTGGATGCAACAAAATGATGGATCCTGTTTCCGCAACCATTCTGTTAGGCTGTGTCTTTTAATTGGGGAGTTGAGTCCATTGATGTTGATAGAAACTAGTGACCAACAATTGTTACTTACTTTAGATGTGGTGTTGGTGGTGTCACTGAGTTTCATTGCTTGTCTTCTTTTGTTTTTGTTGTTGTTGTTGTTGTTGTTGTTGTTGTTGTGTAGTTATCTATTTCCTCTGTTTCCTTCAATGTAGTTGTTTTCTTTGGTTTGGAGTTTCCCTTCTAGTAACTTCTGTAGAGCTGGGTTACTATGTAGATATTGTTTAAATTTGGTTTTGTCTTGGAATATCTTGAATTCTCCGTCTATGTTGATTGAAAGTTTTGCTGGGTATAGTAGTCTGGGTTGGAATCTGTGGTCCCTTAAGGACTGTATGGTTTCTGTCCAGGCCCTTCTGGCTTTCATAGTTTCTGTTGAGAAATCTGGTGTGATTCTGATAGGTCTACCTTCATATGTTACTTGGCCTTTTTCCCTGGCTGCTTTTAGAATTTTTTCTTTGTTTTGTAGGTTCAGTGTTTTGACTATGATGTGACGTGAAGAATTTCTTTTCTGGTCTAGTCTACTTGGTGTTCTGTAGGCCTCTTGTATGTTTATGGCCATCTCCTTCTTTAAGTTGGGAAAGTTTTCTTCTATAATTTTCTTGAAAATATTTTCCGGACTTTTGAGCCTGATGTCTTCTTTTTCTTCTACTCCTATTATTCTTAGGTTTTGTCTTTTCATGGTGTCCTTGATTTCTTGAATGTTTTGTGTTTGGAACTTTTCTGATTTATTTTTTCTTTGAGAGACGTGTCAATTTCCACAAGTGTATCTTCAGCTCCTGAGATTCTTTCTTCCATCTCTTCTATTCTGTTGGCGATGCTTACCTTTGTAGTTCCTGATCTTTTCTCTATGTTCTCCAGCTCCTGGTTTTTCTCTATTTGTGTTTCCTTTATTGATTCTAATTCTATTTTCATGTCTTGCACCATTTCGTTCATCTGTTTGAATGTGGACTCCTGCTTTTCAATGATAGCTTTTATTTTTTTTTTTTGTCCGTTTCCTCTCTATGTATCACTAATTGTACCTCTACTTCTTTGGGTATAATTGCCTGTATTTCTATGAGAGCTTTGTTTATTTCTTCTTTATTTGCCTTCATTTGTGTGGACATTTCTTTGAGAGCTTTGTGCATTTCTTCTCTTTTTGCCTCAATTTTCGTGGTCATTTCTCTGAGAGCACGATTTGTTTCCTCTTGGTTAGTCTCAATTTCTTTGGTTATTTCTCTGAGGGCTTTGTTCATTTCATCTCTATGGGCCTCTAATAGCTGGAGAAACATAGTTTTGAGGTCGTTTTCTTGTATATCTAGTGAATTGAAGTGTCCATTGTTTTGTGGGGTTGCTGGTGAGGTCATTATGTCCTGATTTTTGTTGGGAGTGTTCTTACGTCTGTCTCTAGCCATCTGGTTATTTATAATCCTCACTGGTTGTTCCTTGAGATTGTAGTTTGGGCTATGATCCTCTCTTTCTGTTTTCTGAACTGTTTTTTCAGGAAGATGAGAGAGGTTCACTGCTTTGGGAGTGTGCACTGTGTTTTCAGTGCACTGTGTTTTGCCTAAGTAAAGAATGTGACGCTGGCGCTATTCGTGTGCGCTTTTCGCAGGTGCAGTGTGCATGCGCGGATTCTCTGATTATTGCAGTGGCCTGCAAGCCACTATTACGCAGTTCTGACTGAGATCCAGGTATTGTTTGTCTGGATTACCCTGGTGGACCCGCAAGGCAGAGGCTTCAATGTTGGGGTCGCTATCCCAAGAATCCCTATGATGCCCACACTAGGGGTGTGGGTGGCAGGGATCTCGTCTGGTTGCTTCTGTGGAGAGGCCCTGGGTCTGGGGCAATCTCTCCCTAGAAGGCTCAGTCACTCTCTTGCAGGACCAGTTGGAATGCACAGGTGTTCCCCTTGCTCACTACTCTCTGTTTTGGTCCTGCTGCGGAAGTGCACGGGTAGGCTAACAGTCAGCTCTGTGACACTGTGGCCGCAGGACTCGGTGTCCACCTTTCCTGTGTGCTGCCTCATTGTCCTTTCCCTCTGCCAGGAGGGGTTATGTTGACTGGTCCCTGGGTGGCGCAGAAAAGAGTTAGGATAAGTGTACTCAATCCCAGATCCCGGGCCCAGATCTCTCTGCCAGAAGCAGCCTAGCAGTAGAATCTATGTTTGCTGATCCCAAGAGAGTACCGGGTAGGGTTGAGTGTCCTCAGATCCAGAGCTTGGGCTTCTCTGCTAGGGGCCGCTGGGTGAGCTGGAGAGAGGGTGCTGTGTCCTTGGCAGGCTGCCTCTCTGTCCTTCCCCTCTGATCTTCTCCTCTGCTAGGGCAAGCTTATGGAGGTGCTCTCAGGGGAGTGCCAGCAGGGGTTGGGGCTTCTCAGTCGGATCCTGAGCAGGCGTTTCTCTGCCAGGGGTCGGGGGGGGGGGGGCCGCCGGTGATAGAACTTGCTGCTAGACCTTATTGCGCTGGGCCCAGGATAATCTCAGGACGTGTAGAATGACCACAGTCCCAGATCCCAAGCTGTAGTTTGTTTGCTAGGAGCGGCCGGCAGCACTGGAGTTCCGGCACTGTGAAGCTGCTGTGCGCCTCTTTATCCTTCTGCTCTGCTGCGGCAGGGTTATGGTGGCATTTGGGGGAGTGCCCGAAAGGATTGGTTTTTCTCAGCCCCGATCTCGGGTTGGGGTACCGACATTGTGGTCTGTGGCAGATTCTGCTGGATGCCTCCTGCCTCCTCCGAAGAGGGAGTAGGGATTTTGAGCTGGGCGCGCAGCTGCTATCTGCCCGTCATGGGAGCTCAGTTGTGATGGCGGCAGGTACCCACCTTGGTCGGAGAGATCTTCCAGGGAAAGACTGGGTGACCCGTGACCAGTCTGGCAACTTTCCTTCCCCATGGGTTTTTTTTTGCGACTGGGACTCTCAGCCTCAGGCCCCCTTGTGCCCACCAATCAGCCTGGGAAAGTGATGGGAACAAGCAGGCTGCGGCACCAGCCCGGAGACCCAAAGCCCGCATTAGCCGGGTTCTCTTCCAGGTTCTGGCTGGGCAGCCGAGAGTGGACCCGACCGATTCCCACGCTGTGGGAGCCTCCCCTCACCTGGGAAACACGATCGATCGCTGTTGTTTTAGGGCCCGGAGTGTGTTGTCCCGCTTCTCAGACACGGTGTTCTTCCAGTGCTGCCATCTTGGCCCCCTCTCCTGGAAGTGCCATTTCTAATTGTCTGAGAAAGTGCCAGATTGATTTCCAAAGTGGTTGTAAAAGTTTACATTCCCACCAGCAATGGAGGAGGGTTCCCCTTTCTCTACAACCTCTCCAGTGTGTGTTGTCACTTGACAAGAGCCTATCACAGAGGGCCTCTGAAGACTCTACCTAGCAGTGTATCAAAGCAGATACTGAGACTCATAACCAACCCTTTGGCAAAGTGCAGGGAATCATGAAAGAAGGAGGAGTTGGTATGACCTGGAGAGGACAGGAGCTCCACAAAGGCCAAATATATCTTAGCACAGGGGTCTTTTATGAGTCTGTATCTTCAAACAAGGACCATGTATGTATATAAGCTAGAACCCTATGTAGCCCATAGTAGCTCAGTATCCAAGTGGGTACTTTAGTAAGGGGAAGAGGGACTATTTCTGACATGAACTCAATGGATAGAGAAGAGGACTGTCTCTGACATGAATTCAGTGGCTGGCTCTTTGACCACCCCCCTGCCCCCAAGGGAGGAGCAGCCTTGCTAGGCCATAGAGGAGGAATTTGCAGCCGGTCCTGATGATACCTGATAAGCTAGGGTCAGATAGAACTGAAGGAGGACCTCCCCTATCAGTGGACTTGGAAAGGGGCAGGTAGGTGAGGGAGAAAGGGTGGGATTGGGAGGGAATGAGGGAGGAGGCTACAGCTGGGATACAAAGTTAATAAACTGTAACTAATATTAAAAAATAAAAATGTAATTAAAAAACTCCTTGAAACGCTGGAGGACATCTCATTCAAAGCAGTTCTTGGACTGTAATGCAACTCACAGTTCTAGCCCTCTGTTCAAATCACGGAAACTTCAAATATAAGTCTGTTATTACCATTAGCACAAAGCACGAATACTATTCCCAGTGTGAAACTTGGTATTTCACAGTGGGTATGCTAGTCATATATGTTAAAAGCATCTAGATTCGGTAGCAGTGCCTCTTCTCAAAGCCTGATGATCCGTGCACCTTAGCTGCTGAGAGGTTTTTTACAGTCTCACACATCTAAAGCCTGCTATGCCATTCATACTATCAGAGTGTCTTCTCAGGGTGATTTTAGCCCCCGAGTGCTAACTGGTCTTCTCACCTGACCTCACACCTGGGCAAGTCCTGCAGAATGATAGAAACCAGCAGCCAAGGTGAGGCCCCCCTCACACGGCACCCAGCATTTTTCTGAAGTCCTGCCTCCTGTCTCTCCCTGTCCGTCTTCTCTTACCACCTCTCAGTACAGTTGAACTTTAAGAGGTTTAGGAGAGAGAAGAAATAAGACTTTAAATAATTTATTTGGAGAAACATCCAGTGAAGAGGAACAAATCATGTTTCGCTAAAAGAACCGGGACCTTTGACACTCCCCTTTTCGCTCCGCTACCTGGTGCCGGAGCTGGATTGCATTAGTGAAATTTCCTTTGATGGCGTTTTAATATTCTGCCTTGATGACTTTTTAGCAACATTTACTTTCAGAGGTCTCAAGTGTTCCCTCAGAGGAAATGAAACATGTCAAAGCCCATTACAAAAATCAAAATTTAAATACCTCCACCACACTCGCACTTACTTACACACGATCCCATGATCCCATCAGTGCTTAAGCTGGAACTCAGGACTGTTCATTCTTGCTCAGTCGGTAATGAGTACATTTGATGAAGCATCCTGGGGTCAGGGAACACATGTCAGTGATCTAACTTAACCCATTGATTGCTTGGCCACCGAGGACCCCCACAGGGTTTGATTAAATTGCAACATGCGAATCATTTTCAACTGCACTGAAGGAATTACATTTGGGTGGGGAAACTCTTTTATTCTTAAATAACTACAATCCCTATAAATAATGGAGGGAAATGGAAATACGATGTAGAGTAGGTTCAGGGTTCTCAGGGAATTACTATTATTCACTCTATGAATCGATCTATTCAGTTTTCTTCCAACTCTGACTACTGTTTCTCCGTTGTGGAGTGTTGCTGAGAGGGTTGCATTTGTTTAAGTAACAGTTTATCTTTCTCGCATTACCCAGATGCCCTTGAGAAATTTCCACACACTCCTGGAAAAGTGTAATTTATTTGGCACCATAAGGCTGGTCCTCAGTGTCTACTGTACTTAGCAAAATCAGTTCAAGTCACACTGCTATTCTCCATCACATGTAAAATCTCCAGAAGTTCAGGCCCTAGAGAGGGGGCTCAGTGGCTAAGAGTGCTAGCTGCCCTGAATTCCTAGCACCCATGTGACAGCTTACAAACAACTGTAACTCCAGTTCCATGGGACCTGCCATCCTTCTCTGACCTCCACAGGCACATGCAGTAAAGTAGTGAACGGACATGCATGCAGACAAAACACAGATATTAAAGACAAAACATAGATATTAAAGACTTAAAAAAATCTTTAGGAATTCAATAACTCAATGAAATGCACAGATAATTTCATATTTTGATGTGGAAGAGATTCCTGCCTCTCTTGCTCCTTTTGTTCCTCCTCCGCCCCCTTCACCTGGTTCCCTTTCCCTGATCCCAAACATGGTGCTATGATCTGTGGGCAAGCTTGCTGCTGTACTTTCTCATTAGCCAAATGATGACATTTTGTTTTTCGGGATTTGAGTATGACCTGACCAGGGAACAGACGACACCTTGCCTTCTGCCTTCAAGAGAAATAAGACATTTTTCCTTAAGATAACTGGTCCTAATATGGACCTGTTGGGAAGAGGTAGTGTGATCCTGCTTCAGCAGTCTCCTTCACACCTTTGAGAACATCATCATCTTTTAAAAATGTTTATATTTTGATATAATAATGCAATTACAGCATTTGTCTATACCCTATCCTTCCTCCAGACACTCTCATATACCCATCCTTGTTCTCTTTCAAATTCATGGCCTTTTTATTAATTGGTTTTAAAGGTGTGTGGTGTGTGTGTGTGTGTGTGTGTGTGTGTTGTTCCTAAATACATAATTACAATCTGTTCAGTTTTGATGTTATTTCCATGTATTTGTTTTCAGGACTGACCATTTGGTATTGGATAAGTAATCCCTCTGCTTTGCCTTGGGGAAGTCTACCTTGCCTCCTCTCAATGTAATTCTCTGTAGTCGCTTGGGCAGGATTGAGGCCCCCTGATCATCCTCATGTCTACTTTCGCAAGTCTGATGTTTTCCTCGTTCATCTTCCATTTAAGCAATCATGTTTGCGTAGCTTGTTGAATTACTGTGAGACACAATCTCTTAGTAAATTCCGGAGCTCTTTGTCTTTTACATTCTCCGCTCCTTCTTCAATGATCCCTGAGCCCTTGGTTTGGGAGGATGCTGTTGATGTATCAACTGGTCTCCACTTCTCTGTGTGATAAGGATAAATACTCAGACTTTATTTAGGGATCGGGCTGACTTAGGTTCCTCTCAAGATCCTGACTTCCTTAGCCCTTGGTAATTTGGTAGGTAGTCAGAGAACATCCTCTATTGTCCTTAAGAATAATCCTGCACGAGAATGACAGATGGTGAGGACAGAGTGCCTCTGAGCTTTCCTTCAGATGGCCATCAGCCTGAGCTCTTCTGCACATTACTTCCTATGCTATACAACAGCAGCTTCGAAGCTGCATGTTGTCCTGAGATTTGCAAGCAGCATTTCACTTCATTTTAAGTATATGGGGAATAACGCTGAACCCCGAAGGACACATAAATAAAACCTCCTGTCTAGCAATATTCATGGGTCAAGACTAAAAACGTATTCAAAAAAGCAAGAAGGAGGGTGCTCTATACATTTGTCAGTATAAATTGGTACATGAGTATATTAAATGATGTCAGGAAAACAAGAGAATTTATCAGGTACAGCAGGCTGAGGAAAGGTTGGGTTTCCAAGGAAAGCAGTAATAGTTGGCAAATTGCTTCTAATTCAACCCTTATATCTTGTGAATTTATTGTTATTCAATAAGTTATGGCATTGTGGAAAGATATAAATGCATTTCTGTGTTCCTGACATATCATGGCCACTCTGCTCCTCTCAGGGCCAGTCAGCAGAGATGGGTGGAGCTCTTAAACAGTAGAGGACAATGCAGCCACTTTTGATGAGAACTGATAGACTAAGATCAGAAAGAAGAGGAGAACCTCCCCTATCAGTGGACTTGGGGAGTGGCATGCATGCAGAAAGGGGAGGGAGGGTGGGATCGGGAGGGGAGGAGGGAGGGGTTTATGGAGGGATACAAAATGAATAAAGTGTAATTAATAAAAATTTTTAAAAAAGATGTCTAAGATTTATAGTGACAGTTCTGCCTACAGTGAGCTCTCACTTAGAATAATGGTTACCTTCAAATTATTAGCTTGAATTATTTTTACCTGCTTTTAATTTCAATGTAAATGGGTTGCCAGAGGGTAGGGAAGAACCAGTACTTAGAAAACAAACAAACATACATACATACATTCATACATCATGGGTAAGGACAAGGCATAGTGCTTCCTCAAGATCCAGCTATACCACTCCTAGCCATATATCCAAAAATGCTCAAGTACTCAACAAGGACAGTTGCTCAACCATATTCATAGCAGCTTTATTCATAATAGCCAGGACTTCAAAATAACCAAGATGTCCCTCAACTGAGGAATGGATACAGAAATTGTAGTATATTTACACAGTGAAATACTACTCAACAATTAAAAACAAAGAAATCATGAAATTTGCAGGCAAATGGCAGGATCTAGAAAAGATCATCCTGAGTGAGATATTCCCAGAAGTAGAAAGACACACACGGTGTATATATATCTCACTTATAAGTGGATATTGGACATATAATATAGGCTAAACATACAAAAATCTGTACACCTAAAGAAGTTAAGCAAGAAGGAGAACCTTGGGTAAGATGAACAATCCTCACTCAGAAAGACAAACAGGATGGACATTGGAACAGAGGGAAAACAGGAAACAGAGCAGGAGCATACCACAGAGGGCCTCCGAAATACTATACCTGGCAGGGAATCAAAGCAGATGCTGAAGCTCATAACCAAACTTTGGGCAGAGCACAGGGAATCTTATGAAAGAACGGGGAGATTGAAAACCCTGGAGAGGACAGGAGCTCTACAAGGAGAGAACAGAACCCAAAAAATTTGGGCACAGGGGTCTTTTCTGAGACTGATACTCCAACCAAGGACTATTCATGGAGATAACCTAGAACCCCTGCTCAGATGTAGCCCATGGCAGCTCAGTGCCCAAGTGGATTTCCTAGAAGGAGAACAGGGACTGTCTCTGACATGAACTCAGTGTATGGCTCTTTGATAACCTCCCCCTGAGGGGGGAGCAGCCTTGCCAGGCCACAGAGGAAGACAATGCAGCCAGTCCTGATGGGACCTGATAAACTAGGGTCAGATGGAAGGGGAGGAGGACCTTCCCTATCAATGGACTTAGAGAGGGGCATGGGAGGAGAAGAGGGAGAGAGGGTGGGTTTGAGAGGAAATGAGGGAGGGGGCTACAGTTGGGAATCAAAGTAAATAAACTGTAATTAATAAAAAATATAAAATTTAAAAAAATCTGGATTGAGAGTGACTGGGGATATACCAGTCAGCGGATAAAGCACTTGACTGCCATGCATGAAGCTTTGAAACTGATCCTCAATACTGCGTAAACCAGATTTAGTGGTACATGCTTGTGGGCCCAGCACATAGGGGGGAGCGAGGGAACTGGGAGTTCTGTATCACACGAGGCTGCATAGTGAACTTGAGGTCAGCCTGAGTTACATGAGAGCCTGTCTTACAACAAACAGAGAATTAAAAAAAAAAAAAAAAAAGACAAAAACAAACACGGGATTCTCCACAGAACACTGGGAATGTTGTAAGAAAGAAGGGAATAACCTAGGAGGAGAAAGATCTCCCCAGAGAGAAGTTATTAGGAGGCAGCCTCTGACTGGCATTTTTCCTGTCTACCCAGGAGAATGGTGCAGCACAGCGTGAGAGAGTCGATGTTGCTGAGCCCTGTGGCAAACAGCCCCACCCACTATGAGCTTGAGAAAGTGTTTTTTAAAACTGAGAGTGTTTGGTTGTTGGGGAGAGGGAATGCTACAGAGCTTCTTGGAAACTTAGACATTGACCCAAGTGTATTCTCTTTTACTGTGTTCGTCTCACAACTCGGGGAACACTATACATATATAGTCAAGATGATGAAAAAGTGGCAACGCTGCTAAATTAGTTCCATTTGAAATTTTTACGAAGACAGGCATGGACAATCACAACGGGCTCCATGTGGCTCCCTCCTTGTTTTCTAACTTTAGTTTCTGGGTTGGAGTCACAAATGCAGATACTTACACATTGCAATCTTTACTCTGAAACAGTTTTTATTAAATTCCTTTTAATAGTTCTCTTTTGTTTACCATTTTCTATGTGGTTTCCAATAGCAGGATGACACCATCCTTTTAAACTCAGATTGTCAGATGACAACTGTCACTTCTATAATGCTTCTGCTGAAAATCAAAGGAAAAACTCAAGCTGCATCTTTCAACTTCTTCAAGTCTCCGCTAGAGAGTGAACATCAACCTTCACCTTCATGAAAACCCCAGCCTTTTCTTACACAGATGCCCTTGCATCAGCAGCTTATCTTTACAGACACCTTATCTTTTGTCTTTACTGGGTTATCTCTCTCTGCTTGTCTGCTTGCAGCTGGAGAGGTGAAGATTTAACTGTGGTCTAGAATTATGATTTGGACTTCCTTATCCATGATTAGGAATGAGTGGAGATGAGATAATTTTATAATTTTGTTCATATTAGGCACAAGTATTTCTTAAACTGCTTTGCTTTTTTTGTGGCTTTTGAGATCAGTAAACATTAGGGCTGTGGTGACGACAGAATGCTCCTGGTTGTTGATGGCACACAGCCGAATGCCTGGCTTGTAAATGTCTGTCTCTTGAGATGTGTTCCCAATGCCATCACTGGAAATGCTGGCATCAGTGTTACCATTCATTTGTTTCTACTAGTATCCTTAAAGGTACTCAGGGTGCTCTTTGTTTGCGCCATTCTTTCCCACCTTGCTTGGCGAATTCTCCGTGATGTCCTCTCACAGCTTGCCTTGTCCTCAGTGACCTTTACCTCTTCGAATTTCTCCTCATAGCACTATTCTTCATTGATTGGTTTTTCTCTTTGACAGTTTCACACACGTGTGTAATGTCCTCTGCTTACCATTTGCAGATCCCTGTCTTACTCTCTCACTGTTGTACTTCCTCTTCCCCATTCTTCCTTGCAAGTCCTTTGACAGGTTCCTGTGTCTTGTTTTTGTTGTTAACCTATGAATTAGGTGAGGATGAGTACTTTCAGTTGTCAGCAGGAGAAGAGGCAAGAGTCATGCTGTTTTCTATCAGAGAGAGTTAGGCCTGGGATGTGACATGGTGTCTGGCCAGAACCAGGGAAATATTAAACATCTTTTAAGAAAATGTTTTAAGGTCTAAAAAGATGCTTTTAAGTTGATAAATACAAGATATGACAGAGAATGATTGGAGTACAAAACTTTAGGTTCACCTAGATAGAATAAATAGTATTTTCTTCAAGGCTACCAACTACAAATGAGCTAAACATTTTGAATGTAACTTTTACATGTGGCTTTCCTGATTATTTCATAACTGTTTTTATGGTATGCAGTTCATTATAAATAAAAAGTCCATATTCAAAAAACAAAAAAGAGATGAGAGTGGTCCTTGTTAGTACATTTTGGAAAGCAGTAGACATGTGGGTGATTGAAATAAGGATAGAATAAAAGCAAGAGTGAGAATGAGAGAAGACATAAGAGAAGATTGATTGAACTTAATGCTGTTTATTTTACTTTGGGTAAGTTTCAGTTTTGAGGGAAAAAAAAAAAGAACCATTCTATTGTTGTTATCTGGGTCTAAAACCATTTCAGCTGAAACCTCACTTATTAGAAGATTTTCATTTTAAGAAATTGGGAGAGAGAGAAAAGAAATAGAGCTAACTAGACGAAGAGACAATCAATGTTAGTCTTATTCAAGGATAAGTGCCCCTTTCTCTTTCTGAAGTTATTTTTTTTCATAACCTATTAAAACCTCTGTAAATGGAAAAAGATGAATTATGGTATAAAACCTAGAAAATTCAAAATACCGGACGCATAGACCCTCCCACATATAATTTAGGAACATCTCTTAAGCGAGCTGTGATTGAAACTTACAGATTTTGTAAGTTACAGACTGTATCATCTTCTTTGGAAGACGGAGGTCTAGAAGAATTTATTTATAATATGCAATGATTGCAATCTGTTTTCTTCATAGTTGTATGTTACATTTATATCAGAATGTGTCGTGAAGAATAATTTAGGTTTTAATGGTACCTTTACAGTAACACAGGCAAGAAAATTTCTCCACAAACTTAACAAACGCTATACATTCCCATCTTGAATGTGATTCATCATTAGCAAGATGACTATCAGCATCCACAGAAGAAACTTCCAGTGTGATGTTCCTCAAGCAGATGGAAACTACGGAGGATTTGAGTGCTACTGGCCCCTTCACTTGATAGGTCCACATAATAAACTCTCAGGTAATGGCACAATGCAAAAAATAATGTGCTCATCATTTGCAGTAGTTTTATCAACCTTATCCGAGACCTGTCTATGGGTTCTCTGACCCACTATCTTCTTTCCTTGATCTCAATCCTGGCCTTCACATATATTACAAATCTGTGGAGCGGCACATCGCTCTGCTCTTCTGTAACGTGAATTTATGCTAATGGCTGTCTGCATATGCTTATATCACATATCTATATTAAGCTTAATAGTCTGTTACATTGCTTCTTAACCCTGTGTCCACACATGATTAACTTCTCTGATTTCTTTCAAAACCGTTATTAACACAGTGCAGCGTTTCACTCAACATGTCAAAGTTTCCGGCAGAGTCAGGTTCATTATAAACCTCTCTCTTCTCCTGCAAGTAAAAATACATAAAAATTAAAGGTGTGTGGAAACAGACTCCCTTCTATGTATTTATTCAACCTGGACCTGGCAAAAGCTTAAAGTCTAAACCAATCTCAGAAAACAATTCACCCAATTTATCATCTATGAGTAAACACAATATTGGGACTTCATCAAAATGGACTAGGATGGGACAGTCTGGTGCATTTTGAGCTAAACCATTTTTAAAGTTTTATTCACATCACCTCCTTGAGGAATTTCAGAATGGCATCAATATATGTGAATATTTGGTTAAACCTGTTAGTTGATTTTAAATGAGTAAATCTAAAAGTTTGAGAATAATTCTCCTCGTACTATAGATTTTAAGATAATTCAAGGAAGGCAACCTAAGTATCAAAGAATCCTGAAGAAAAAAAAATCTTCAAAGTACATGTCAGGAACTAACATCAGTGCATTTAAAAACATTCAATAGGCATGCAGTTGCTCTTTGAGGAAAAGTCAACAGTTCTGGAAGGATCCTAGTTTAAAGCCAATTAACTAGCCTCAAGACGAAGCATTCACTTAAAAATTAGATTTTTATGATTATAAGAACGATAGGAATCTTCTATAAATTAAGGGTCCAATGGGTTCTTGTTTAAGTTAAATACATGTGGGCAATAAAGTTTGCTGATGATAGTTAATAAACTTTGATCTTAAAAATGGTGTGATTAAGCTGGGCATGGTGGCACACACCTGTAATCCGAGCACTCAGGAATGCAGAGGCAGGCAGATGTCAGTGAGTTAGAGACAGCCTGGTCTACAAAGAGAGTCCAGGACAGCCGAGGCTACACAGAGAAACTCTGTTTGAACACAAAGAAACAAAAACAAAGAAAACATAAATTGGAGCATTTGTTATTCTTGTAGAGGACCCAGGTTCCCTTCCCAGCACCCACACAGTGGTTCACAATCATTCATAACTCCAGTTCCAAGGGATCTGACTCTGTCTTCTGGCTTTCTTGGCACCAAGCACATATGTGGTACATATACACACATCCAGGCAAAATTCACATATATAAAATAAATAACTATAAAATAAAGTTGATGCCTGTATGCATGACAAAAGGCTAAAGTTTACTGTTTTTCCACAGGATGTTTGTTACTAGTTTGTGCCTTATAAATAATAAATGGATACATCTCTGTTTCAAAATGTATCTCATTATTATTATTATTCAAACACACATGGCTATTTCTATTACATGGTACATACACAAGCTTTCCCAAAGATACTTTTGGATATTCAAACAAAATGATAGGATTGAGAAGAAGTTCTCCATACATATATCTCTCTTGGAAGTCCATCACCTAGCTCCACCACCTCATGAATTTGCATCTAGATTTCAAAGTGATCCTTGTACCCCATGCCTTATAAATGAAATGTGAAGGACCTCAAGAACATGCTGAGGTGGATTTGTATAAATCCAGCCTTTACAACATGCTGATTGAAGGACCTTGGCCGTTTGGGTCTCATTTTCCTAGCATTAAAATAAATAGAAATATAATCTTGCTGGATCATGCATGCAGACTTGCTCCTACATATTATGTGAGTAATGATACTCAATAGCTACTCTTTCTAATCCTTTAGCAGAGAGCCCTTCTGAAATCACTGTCAAGGTCTCATTATCCTTATTGATTTTGAGTCTCTTTTGCTCCTACTCCATGCATGGACTGGAACTAGGCTCCCACACATATGTAGCTGATGGGCAACTTAATCTTCATGTAGGATCCTAGTAAAGGAGCCAGGGCTGTCTCTGACAGTGAGTTTGTTGCCTGCTTTCTGATCAGAACACCCTGCTGGGGCTGCCTTGCCTAGCCTCAGTGGAAGAGGATGTACTCAGTCCTGATTCTAATTAATGTGCTGGGGTGCATTGGTATGGGGTAAAGTTCTCCTTTTCTGGGATGTAGGGAGAGAGTACAAGGGGAAGAGGGAGGGAGGCTGGGAGTAGGAAGAAGAAAGATAGTGGATGTAATTGGGATATAAAGTGAAGTTTTTTAAAAAATGGTAATTTTTTGCCAGAAAGCTTGAAATCATTCTGATGTGAAATATTCTAATTTTTGAAAATGATATTATATAGATAAAATCATAGTAAAGCAGTTTGGAGGCCTGTCTGTTTGAAGGTTTTGGTTAGATCCTCTTCGTATGTATCATCAAATGAAGTCCCAAGATCCTTGTTTGTTGCCATTTACAGCAGACATCATGGGCCCCTCAGGTCTGCCACACACTCAGTTTGAGGGTAAATCCCAGGGCAAGCTGATGGCCAAATACAAAGAAAAGTGAGTCTTTGGGCTTCTTCAAATATTTGAGGGAAACTTGCTCTGCTGAAGAGCCCAGGGAGCCTATTTTAGAATGAAAAGCTGTTGCTGAGTCTTATTTTGTCAACATGCAGCATAAGACTCTTTATTTTCTTCATAAGCTGCATCATTCACCTGCATGGAGCTTCTGCCTCATGTTGGGTTACATTCACAAATGGTGTGCGCTGTCGGGTTTTATTCTCATCGATCTCTGTAGCTTTAACTCTGAGACTGCTAAATATCAAGGCACATATCTATTGACTCACTATATTATATTACCTGTAATAAGGGAATTTCATCAAAATGTACTTTTCAGAATGAAATGTGAAAGTTCAAAGGTCCTACAAATTCTCTATTTAAGGAAAAAAAATCCTTTATAGCTTTGGGAGTGTAGCTCAGTAGAGAACCTTACTGCATGCTCCCGGTAACCTCTCCTGCACTACAAAAGGGAGGGGGGGCATGTAATTTCTTTAATTGACATTGTTATGGGACAAGAGGTACACGAGGCATATCTTAACAGGCATTTCACATGAAAGTAATAATACAATATGCTTCTCATTTGTTTATTATGTATGCATCTAGTGCACAACACTGTGCAGATTAAATGTGTCTGGTTGGACAGTATTTATTTTTCTATGCCTCAATATTTACGTCAAAAACATATGTGATGCATATGCTAAATAAATAAGAGAAAACATGTTTGCTATCAGATCAAAAATATCTCTGGTAATGGAACACGTTTTCATTTTCATAAGAATGTTTTATTAGAGCTCAGAGGTAAATAAATGATTCATAATCCTTGAACCCTGAGACATCTTTCTGTGAACACGCCAGCTTCATTTCCCTTCTTCTGTTTCTGAAAAGCCCATGTGTGCACTGCACGCTTTTATTTGAAACAAAATGCTTGGGAGAGTCCTTTCACACCACATTACATTAATGGGACCATAAGATTTTTTTTAAACCAACTTTTCAAATGACTGCCTGTTAATTCCAAATTGCCTTTCACATTGCCCGTGTTTCTCATGTGTGACTCTGACACAGATTCACAACATAAGAATGGTAGAAACACCAGCACAAAGAATTTTAATAAGCCAGGGGTGAGTTCTAGTTAATTCAAGTATGTTGTACTCAGCCCTGGAGAATCCGACAACTGTTCTCCAGCAACTGGTAAATTACTTTGTAAGTCAATAAGAATCTTTGATTTCTTTTTCAAGAACACTTTGCTCTTTTTTTTTTAATTGTGAACCACTGTTTGGTTGGCCATGAACATAAATTAATATGCATGATATTAATCCCTATATTTTTTATTTAATCTTTCCTGTTAGACTTTCCCCCTTCAATCCCTTTATACTATGGAGATCCACCTCTATCACTGTATCATTTATCATTTAGATAAAAAAGGGGAGGGGAGCTCAAGGCAGAGGAGAGGATATGGAGAGGGAAAAATTATACTAACAAGCATTTCAAAAGAGTCATATGGAAACTGACTGGAGAAGCTTCCTAAAACACACACACACACACACACACACACGAACTCACTGAGGTTGTAACAGCATGCACAAGGCCTGTAACCAGCTCAAGCCAGACAGAATGGATGGCTATGAGCATGAAATCCTACCCTGAGCTGAAATCTGTGCAAAGTTGTAACTGTGGAGTCAGGGAGCATCATCTTTCTCTAAGGGTATGGCTGGTTGACTATGCTCTAGTAGACTGCCCTGGACTTAAGAGTATATGGCTGACAAAAATGATTTTGTGGGTTAAAAACTTAAAAAGAAAGAGGAGAAAAAGTTGGGTAAAGAGAAAAGAGGTTAGATATAGGATGAGTTGGGAGAAGAGTTAATATTATCAAAATGGATCATACACATTTCTCAAAGAATTAATTTAAAAATAAAAATTAGCTGAAGAAATGGCTCAGCTCTTAAGAACATGGTTTGCCAAAAAAAAAAAAAAAAGAATCTGGGCACAGGGGTCTTTTCTGAGACTTATAGTTCATCCAAGGACCATGCATAAAGATAACCTAGAACCCCTGCAAAGACGTAGCCCATGGCAGCTCAGTGTCCAAGTGGGTTCCATACTAATGGAAACAGGGTCTGTCTCTTACATGAATGCAGTGGCTGGCTCTTTGAGCACCTTCCACTGAGGGGGGAACATCCTTACCAGGCTACAGAGCAAGACAATACAGGCAAACCTGATGTGACCTGATAGACTAGCGTCAGATGGAAGAGGAGGAGGAGCTCCCCTATCAGTGGGAATGGGAAAATTAGAGGGAGGGTAGGTGGGATTAAAAGGGGATGAGGGAGGGGCTACAGCTGGGATACAAAGTGAATAAATTGTAATAAAAATAAATAAATAAATATTTTTTTTTTTTAAAAAAGAACACGGTTTGCTCTTTCAGAAGACCTGTGTTTAGTTGCCAGCATTTCCATGGCAGTTCACAATTGTCTGTAACTCTAGTTCCAGGAAATCCAGTATCTTCATACAGACATACATGCAGGCAAAATACAAACGCACATAAAATTAAAATAAATTAATTAAAAATATATTATTCCTCTGCTGAGAATTCTCTCTTTAGCTCTGTATCCCATTTTTAATTGGATTATTTGGTTTGTTGGTGTCTACTTTCTTGAGTTCTTTATATTTTCTGGATATTAGCCTTCAGTCTGTTGTAAGGTTGGTGAAGATCTTTTTCCAGTCAATAGGCTGCTGTTTTGTTCTGTTGAGAGTGTCCTTTGCTTTACTGAAGATTTTCAGTTTCATGAAATCTCACTTATTAATTGTTGATTTTAGAGCCTGAGCTGTTGGTGTTCTGTTCAGGAAGTTGTTTCCTTTGCCAATGAGTTCAATGAGTTTCCCACTTTTTCTTCCAAAATATTTAGTGTGTCTGGTTAGATGCCCCTCAGTGGTAGAATGGATACATAAATGGTGGCACATTTACACAATGGAATACTGCTCAGTTATTAAAAACAAGAAAACCATGAAATGTGCAGGCAAATATATGGAAATAGAAAAGATCATCCTGAGTGAGGTAACCCTGAAACAGAAAGACACTCATGCTATATAGTCACTTATAAGCAGATATTAGCCCTGTAACATCAGATAACCATACTGAAATCTACAGACCTAAAGAAGCAAAACAACATGGAGGACCCTAGGAAGAATGCTTAAATCTCATTCAGAATGGCAAACAGGACAGACACCAGAAGTGGTGAAAAAGAGGGAAGAGTCAACAGGGGGAAGCCTACTATAGAGGGTCCTCTGACCCAAAGCAGGGGACCGAAGCAGATGCAGAGACTCATAGCCAAACTTTAGGCAGAGCACAGGGAGTCTTATGGAGGAAGTTGGGGATAGAAGGATCTGAAGGGCATAGGAGCTCCACAAGGAGACCAACAAAGCCCAAAAAAAATCTGAGCCCAAGGGGCCCTGGAACACTGATGCTTCAACCAAAGATCATGTATGGAGAGGACCTAGACCCCTTGCTCATATGTAGCTGATAAGCAGCTCAGTCTCCAAGTAGGTGTCCAAGTTAGGGTTTGTCTCTGTCATGAACTTGATTGCCTGCTCTTTGATCACTTCCCCCTGGCTATTTGGCCTTACCAGGCAACAGAGGCCCCTTTCAGTGGACTAGGGAAGGGATAGGGGGAAAGAAGGAGGGAGGGTGCTACAATCGGGATATAAAATGAATAAACTACACAGGGCTGTCTCTGACATAAACTCAGTAGCCCGCTGTTCCATCACCTCTCCGTGGGGGGTGCAGCCTTGCCAGGCCACAGAGGAAATGAAGCAGGCAGCCTTAATGAGAAATGATAAGCTAGGGTCAGATAAAAGGGGAGAAGGTCCTACCCTATCAGGGGACTAGGGAAAGGGCATAAGGGAAGAAAAGGGAGGGTTGGTGGGACAGGTAGGAGATGAGGCAGGGGGCTGCAGCAGGGACACAAGTGAATAAATTGTAATAAATAAATATATTAGTAGATTTAATTTAAAAAAAAATTAAACCTGGCATGGTGGCACATGCCTGCAATCTTAGCACTTGGTACATGCTATTTCATGTTCATTTTTCCTCCTTGGGATAGCCAGCCCTATGCATTACCTACAGTTATATTCACATAATCATAGCTACTCTCCTCTTCCTTTAATAAAAACATGGATCAAACCAACTCAGGTGTGAAAGGTTTACTTCATCTTCACAGTCCATTCCCGAGGGAAGTCAAAGGAGACCCATACTAGGCAGGAACCTAAAGCAGAAGCCATGGAGAAATGTTCTTGCTTATTGGCTTGCTTATATGACTCACTCAGCTTGCTTTTTTACACACCCAGGACACCACCTGTCCAGTGGGCTAGGCCCTCCCATGTAAATCATTTACTAAGAAAATGTCCCCATAGACTTGCCTACAGGACAGTTTGGTAGAAACATTTTCGCAGTTGAGGTTTGTCCTCTCAAGTAACTCATGATTGTCTCAATTTGAAACAAACAAGAAAAATGACAAAAAAAAAAAAAAAAAAAAAACCTAACCAGCATGCATACTAATACTCTCTCAACATAAATTGTTTTAAAACTCATGAACCAAACGCATACCCAAATGAAAACTTTTGTGGTTGATATTTGAACTTCTGTCTATCTTCCTGCTGCCCACTGATCCACATGTAGAATGCTTGGCAACTTCTACAGCACCTTCAACCTTGTCTGCCTGTCTGCCACCATACTTCCTGCCATCACAATAGAACTGTAAACCAGCCCCAATTAAATGATTTCCTTTATAGGAGTTGCCATGATCATGGTGTTACTTCACAACAGTAAAATCATATGATAATTACTTGCATGTTATGTCAAAGGCAGGCAAGGCTGGGAATTGTGTCCCCTGAACTCCACAGAGATTGGTAGCAGAAAGGAGATATCAGATTCATTGTAAAGCAAATTGTGTTGCTGTTTTGTTTTACTTATTTATTTTTTGTTTGTTTGTTTTTATTTTTATTTTTTTTTTTTTTTTTACTACGAAAATCGCAATTGAACAATCAGGAAAACTTTCCATTACTCAAATAATACTCAAATATGAAACACGTGGTTACCCCAATGGGACTGGTCCTTTTACTAGCCATTCTCTGAGACAAAGGGAATATGGTTGATGAAACCAGATAAAATCCTACAAAGTTCACTGCAGCAGCATGGTAGAGTGCTATGGGGATCGAGTGAATTGCATGGAAGAATAAAAAATGGAAAGGGAAATTAGACTTTTCACTAGTGAAAAAAAATGACTGGGTGACTCCAGGATGTGTTAGAACAAGCTACTGAATAAAATAAATAGAAAGTATTTTTCAGGCTGTGGGGACTGAATGAATGCAATCAATCTTCCTTGTGTGGGAACTGCATCACTCCTACCTGCAGGCTCCCTCTAGTGAATTAAAAACCTCAAAGCAACTCAATCTATAAGCAATAGTTGGACTTGAGCAACAACCACTTATCCAGGACAATGGTTGAAACCTAACCAGTCACATCCATAACAACCCTGCATTTTTTTAATGAGTGTCTTGCAAGAAAGTGCAATTTAGCCAGTTTCTTTCTTCCTTACTTTAATTATTAAACCTTACACATACTCTCTCTATCTCTCTATCTCTCTCTCACATACACACACACACAGACTCAGTTGAGAGGACTACCATATTATTTTCAGTCCAAAAAAAAAAAATCCTTTTAATGACATTGATTCTGGGTGGGCATCTGGCTCAGGTCAAACTGTGAGCAAGAGAACTTTATCTTCGATCCCCAACACCTCAAATGAGCATGACACATGAAGAACAACCTGCACATCTGTTACATTTGTGTGGTGGGCCTAGGTCCTGCCCATGCATGCCCATTGGTTGGTGGTTCAGTCTCTGTGAGCCCCCATGGGCCCAGGTTAGTTTACTCTGTGATGTCCTTTTTCCCTCTGATTACCCTCAATCCTTTCCCCAACTCTTCTATAAGAATTCCCCAGAACAGAACAACCTCCTAGGGATCAGGAGTTGGGAACAGGAAAGCTGAGAGGGAGAACAGAATTAGTGGGGGTGGGCATCTCTGGGACAGAGGAGGCTTCCAGGAGTTAAAGGGTGACCACAGGTGAGGCCTCTACTGCTGGGGATATGCAGCTTGAAGAGGCTGCCTCCGAAAGCCAGGCAGGACTTCAGGCAGAGAAAGAGGACATCAATCCACCCACAAAACCTTTGACCAAAAATCTGTTCTGCTTACAAGTAGTGCTGGAATAAAGATGGAGCGGAGTTTGAGTGAAGGGCCAATCAATGACTGGTCCAACTTGAGTTCCACCCCATGGAAGAGAGGCAATCCCTGACACCACTAATGATACTCTGCTGTTCTTGCAGACAGGAGCCTAGCATAGCTGTCTTATGAGAGGCTCCACCCAGCAGCAGATGGAAACAGATGCAGAGACATATCTGCATTTTTAATATTTTACGTAGCAGGTATTCCTTAACTGTTTGTTGAGGTCTTCGCTGTTTAGTTCCATGAAGGAAATGATGGTATATGATCTGCCTGCTCATATATGAAGAATGTTTAGCTCACATAAAAGTGGAGGAAGGAAATTATTTGACTTGCAATTGGGCTGAAGCGAGGGAGAAAATTTCATTCTGTCTCTGATTTCTCCACAACACGATTATAACATCTAGAAAAGATGAGACAAAGGCCAGAAATAGGATAGATATTGCTGTGGGCTCCAGTGACAAGAATTGGGACTTTATTTCCTTCACCAGACACAGGGCCTTTCAAGGCCAGATATTGTCAGTCTGCTGCATTTCTTATAGGAATCCTAGGAATCAAGGACCTTGCCACAGGGCACTTAGTCAGATGGGTACTAGTATGTCAGTAGCCAGCTGGAGGATCTTGTCAAGTTATCACAGTCTACCCACAAGATACAACTTCTTGTCACCTCTGCATCCATTATTTGAGAGAAGAGACTCCAGGAGTAAGCTGAGAATATCATCTGGAAGAACGTCTGAAAATTTTGCTGTGTTGGGAATGAGCAATAATTTTTCCTATTCCAGATGCTCAAATTTCTTTTGGATCAGTGTATTTCAAGAAGTGCTCTAGGAAACAAGCTCTCTGGAAAAAAAAAACTATATATATTTAAAAATATATATAAAATATATTTTTAAAAAGAAATTAAACAGTTGTTTTGTGGTATTTGCCTGCCTTTTTGCTGTGAATTGTTTCCACCATGATTAATGTCAAGAAGCCTTTGTTGAACAACCAGCTTATAGAATTTCTCAATTTTTATCTACACGATGTATCAAGTCAGCTATGCCTTGTTCCAATGATGAGTTCCAGAGCTCTGAGTTGTGGAAAAGAGATCTGGTTGATCATAGCCAAGGCATAACTCAAACTGGAAGTCAGATTTTAAATGGAGGAAAAAACAAACAAACAAAAAACAAACTTCTGGCTCCTTCAAGAAACAGAGAACTCTTGACTATGAAAAAATCACTGTGCACAAAAATATAGCCTTGGTCTCATCTTTTCTAGACTTTGTAACAGTGATGTGGATAAAGTAGGGACAGATTGTGTTATGCCCAGTTCATGAGATCCCCAAAGACCACCAGCAATAGACTCTGCTTCAGAACACATGAGGGTTTATTGAATACAAGCTGGAGCCCATGTCGCAAGCTCCCTGTGGAAACAGAGAGGTATAGGGCAGGGTGGTCTAGGGGAACAAGGTTTTTAAAGGGCAAAACCACAAGCAGGAAAGGGGAGGGAGAGTCCAAGCCTTGGCGTTACACGATTGAGTAAGGGAAATTGATTTTTGAAATAATTGGTTTACTTTATGCGCCAAGTCTGGCCTGGCCATCTGGGTGGGTTGCCTGGAGATGGTATCTCTTATTTGTTTTGGCCAGGCCATCTGGACCAGTTTTCTAGCAACTGTACCTCTAGCGGGCAGGAAAAGAATGCAGTAAGGCTGGTTCCTCCCTGCAGGTGGCCGGATATGTCTCCACCTGGATGGCTTTCATTCAGGCTTGTGCTTTAGACTTTAAACCAATAACCCCCAAAACTAATTTTTATTTCTTTGGTCTCTCAATTGAAATTTTCTCCCTAGCTTTATTTAAACTGAAATTTAGAAAACATAGCAAGAATAAGGAGACATCAATGTTTTTTGTTGTTGTTGTTTATTTGTTTCTATACCTGCTCTCTGCCTGTGTCTGTCTGTCTGTCTCTCTCTCTCTGTGTGTATAGGTCAGAGGTTAATATCAGCTGTCTTCATCTATCAGTATCTATTGGAATAATGTTATTGTGTACTGTGTAAAATATATTTTACCCTTGTTCATTGAAATGCTGATTTTTCTAGCCCACTATCTGGTTTCAATCTGGACATGGCATTGTAATGTTTATTCTAAGTATCTACTGTGTAAATTTGCCCACCATTTGGTCTTTGTTCTGGTAATTTACACTGACCAGCCAATGCTGATGGATAGAAACAATAGGATGGAACGTCTGGTTCTGAGAGGGGAGAAGAAGTAGGGATTGAGATAAAAAGAGAGGACCAGGAGCATCAGGAGAAGAAAACCAGAGCCAGGTAAAGTTTAAAATTTCATGTATGATGGAGATTTTGGCTGGGAGGAAGCTAGACTAGCTTGGAGGTTTAGGATGAAGTTGCTTAGTATTGTGCTCAAGGCTAATTAAATAAATCATAGTCTCCATGTGTGGTTATTTGGTTAAATAGCTGGCTAAAGATAAACTGCAGCCTTACTGACTCTTTGAACCAATATTCATTTTAATAATAATTCAATAATTCAATACCTTCAATAACTATCTGCCTTCTGTTTTCAGATAAGTTCTCTTACTGAACCTGCTGTTCACTACTGTTTGGGTAGTCTGCCTGTCCCCACTTCCCCATCACTGCAGTTAGAGATCATGTGTGGTGTCATCATGACTACTGTTTCACATGATTTCTTGTAATCAGAACTCAATTCTTCATGCTGTGTATAAAATACTTCACTGACTGAGCCATTCCTCAAGACCGTGATACTGTTTTATACCACTGGTTCTAGATTCTTAAACACTACATTCTGTTGTCTTCAATTTATCCATTAGTAAAAAAATGAAATAATCTCTATAACACTCATGAATGCACTGCCTGATCATAGAATTTTCATAGCTGGTTCTTGTATCACAAGATATATTATGAAAAAAATCTATAAAGCCACACTGTAAATGATTTAGACTTCTTCTAACAGGGATTTGACTAGACATTTTTATTGCCTTTGCAAATAAGTGCAAAGGGGTTTGAGTGTAAGAATGGTTCCTGAAGGGACGGAAGGTAGAGCTTGCCAGAGTGAAGAATGCAGGTTAGCCATGAAACAGCTCAATGTTAGTACAGGACTAGAGGCCTCCAGGTTGTGAAAGACATTTAGACTCAGCCTTCCTCACTCATCTTACACTGTTGACTGTGAAATATCAGAAAACACCCGGAGAGGAGAGAAGGGAGTCCAGGGTGAACAGTGCAGTTGGCCACCTGTACAAACACCAACTAGATCCTCCCAAGGAAAGAAAATATAAAAATAATGTAGCCTGTACTATGAGAGCATCATTGTATCAGAAGAAAAGGAAAACAAATAAATAGGATTCTTTTGAAGAAAATTCTTAGTTCATCAAAGTAGAATGACCCCAACAGATCAATAAGTAGAGAATTCATTTCTATTGAATTTTTAAAAAATAAATACCAAATGATGTGGTATTCCTAGATGTAATCCTAGCACTTGGAAGGTGGAGGCAGGAGGATTAGGAGTTCAAGACCAGCCTATATTACATGAGAACTCATTGGAAAAGTGGCCCCCAAAATTCACTATTTTAAAAATGAAAAGCAAATCAAGGAATGTTTTCTACTTTAGCATGCAGTATTTTTTTAGTGAGTCACCTGTGCAGCATGTACAAAAAACTGTGAATGGATAGGTATATGGATTACATATAAAGAGATAGACAGGACAAAGATTCATTTACATGCCGAATTAGATAAATTAAAAATCTCTCCTCTATTTACTATGTGTTTATGTGCTCATTTATTTTAATTCATGACAATATTCATTACCCCATTCCATGAAAATTTGTGCTTATGCCTTCAATGATTCTCTATATATGGAATAAATTTTATTACTCAGTTGTTTAGAATATCCCAATGTCAAGGCATGATTTTGCCTACTTTTAATACTAAAGATTCATTACATGAGAAAACCCTCCAGGTAGTGAGCATAGCAAGGCCTTTGGGTGTGTGCAGTGAAGATGTTTACTCTACACAACCACAAAAGTATGTCTGGAGGCCATTTCCATGAGTCCAACTCTAGAACTGTTAGTTTATATCGGGCAGGTTCATATAAGTTCACACCCTAGTAATTATGAAGCAGGCTCTAGCCCTGGGTATTACCAATAAACCGAGTCATCCGTCGGATTATTTAGAGGTTGGAGCAGCAGAAGGGAGCAAAAGAGAAGTGGGGAAATCTCATAGTTTCAGCCAGAAGCAACACCAGGCAGATAAAACTTACACTTTTCCTGTTCATTTTGGCAGAGTCAGAAGTGTCATTACCAATATCTATTGTATAAAGGGCACATTTCACAATATAGACAACTTATGAAAAGAAGAAAATGACAATTTCTGAACTGGTCTCACCTGAATATAAATAGTGGGAACTAGAATAGAGTCTACATTCATTCAAAAAGCTTGTATCATGCAATTGCTAAATGCTGTGCTCTAAGGGAACAAGTTGTTCCTAGGACCAAGGAAGGGGATAAAAGTCCAGAAGACACCCTCCTTAAAGATGTATATAAGAAAAATGCTGCAGGAGATCAAAGGAAAGTAAAATTAACCCTGAAGACATGGTTTTCTAGAATTCTTGGCATGGTGGTAGAGAAAGGGCTCATTGTGTATACTGACTACTTTGGCAGACGACCCTGGGTTAGGGTTAGAGTTAGGGTTAGGGTTAGGGTTAGGATCCCACACAGCAGTTCACAAATGTCTGTAACTCGAATTCTAAGGAATCCAATGTCCTACTCTGGTCTCTATAGGTATAAGACTTGCTTGTGTTACGTAACACATTTGCAGGCCAATACCCACACACATAAAAGCAAATCCTTGGGGCACAGGAAGGGTTACATCAGGAGACCCCAGGATTCCACACTTTCCTATGAGCAAATGTTTAAATGGTGGTTGGAGTTCAAGTACAAACATGATTATCTATGTGAAACAAAGAAAACAATATTCACAAATTCAGATCTTAATATTTAGAATTTCTAAAATATAATGGAAAATTATGTTATCTTTCTTAAAGAAGGAAATGATCTGAAATGGAATTTCAGGTTACTGGAATATTAGTAATAGAGGACAAGGGGTTTGTGCCATAACATATAGCTATTCTCACTTCAGTAGATGTATATGTAGCACTATGAATGAGAAACAGAAACAGACATGACTTCAGAGAAAAAGAACTAATACCAAAATATAAAGGCAAAGTCAGTATGTTTACCCCCTACAAAAGACATACTTCAAATAAAAAATACAAGTTTAGAAAAAGCAAATTGAACAGACAGGAATAGGAATGATATAATACAATTACTAACATCAGATACAAATGCTTTGAAAGCAAAACAAAAAAAATAAAAGATATAAAGGAGGAAAGAGGAGAAGGAATAAAAGAAAAAAGAATCTAGAGTGTATCTTACATAATGATAAAATGTTAATCACATGCTCAAAATTATAAGCATAATTAAAACACATAACAATATGAGTGTATGAGGCAATTCTGGATATGTGTATTTTCATGTGTATGGTGTATTTGTACATGTGTATGCATGTCTGATATGTATGTGAAAGTGTTCAGTACACTTCGGTGCGTAATTCAGGAAGGTGATAAGTCATGTGGAGGTCAGAGAATAACTTTGAGGACCATGTTTCACCTTCCATCCTAGCTGATACAGAGACTTGCTTATTTCCTGGAATAGCAGGCTGGCTAACACAAGAGTCTCCAGTTATCTGCCTGTCTCATCCTTCCATCTTGAGCTCTGTGTCCAGATTTTATCCAGGTTCTGGAGATTCTAATCATGATTCTCACACCTGTATAACAAACGACTTACTCTCTGGGCTATCCCACACCCCATTATTGAGTGTTTTTATTGGGGTTAGCCACATGAATTTTGTTGAGTGTGATTATGGCTGGACCTTTAGCCCCCAGCACTTAAAAAGAGAGAGTGGAGGCTGTGTGTCTCGAAGCTACACTATAAATTTTGTTGTTTAATAGCTGTATCTCAAGGCAACCAAGTAAATATCAGCATTGTTAGAAGACATATTCCCCATCTGAGAGGTCAAAGGCACGTCCTGTATTATACACCCGTGCAAAAGACTTCAGGGACTGAAACATCCATTGACAAATTCTAAGGCATGCTTACAGAATGAATAATATTAATCTGAAAAAAATTACAGATAAAAGAGACTGCATACTTTGCATGCAATTCTATTTGAACTTAGAGCAGTAATATTGAAATAAAACTAACAAGGTAGATTTGCATATGGATGCAAAATCCTTAACAATATATTAGCAAATGCAATAGTGATACATAGAAACTAGAATGGACCACAACTAAGCAAGGCTTATTCACAGAATTCAAGGCTTCCTCAACATTAAAAAAAAAAAAAATCAATAGGACACTTCAAATTAACAAAATAGTCTAGAAGGCCAAACAAACATTGATTCAAGAAAACTTGCACAATAAAATAACAAAGTTAAAAAAAAAAAAAGGTTCTAACCAAAAGGCATGTAAGTAAACTAAAGAAGAATCCTAATTAACCGCAGATGCATCCAGCCTTTCCTCCTAGGATAAAGACTTGGGAAGGCCAAGATGTTAGTGCCGGTTAATGTTCAATCTTGTTTGCATTCTTAGACTAGGGCGATATGTGACAAAATGGTATGCAATTTGGAAATTAAAATTAAAACTTTATTTGTAGATGGTCAAATGCTTCAAAGAGAAAAGTCTTAAGAAATCTAGAAAACCTACTAAAAACAAATGTATCTCTATTAAGATTAGTAAATATGAGGTCTATCATGAAAAGAAAGAAAAAAACAAAAATGAATGTCTATGTCTACATATTGTCAATAAGTAAATAAAATGAAACTTAAAAAAATTATATCCACTTACAAAGCACAGGAAAATGAAAATAACATTAACTTCACCAAACATATGTAAGTGTTGTACACAGAAAACACAATGAAAAAAGGCTTTGTGAACTGGAAAGTTTGAATATAACAATTTATTAGAACCTCCCCAGATTGAAAATAATAACAGTGACAGTAATAGCAATTTCATAATTACAAATAGTCCTTCCTGAGAATTTAAGACAAGTAAGTAAGAGAAAAATCTGGAAAGAACTTACATGTCAATGAGTTGTTATTTGAAGAACTTGTAAGAAATCTTAAAGAGTAAAATAAGCAATCAGATTTAAATAAACAACTTATTTGTTCAAGGAATTTAGAAAGGCTGCTATGTCAATAGTAATTGTGTGGAAACATCTTCTATCTCACCAGTCACCATGGTACCACAAACAAAATTGCAGTGGAATGCAATCATGCCCATGGGCATGGCTGAAGCTGTCATGGTAAAGTAGTAGCAATTGCCTGAAATGTTCTATTTGCATACGTTGCTGGTGGGAACACAAAAATACTGGTAACCACATTGTAAAAATTGTGGTGTATATCTTATGAAGTTAAACTGCTACTTACTGTACGACTCAGGAGAGTGATTCTTGTGTTAACCCAACACTGTTTACCTAATCTTCTATGATGTATGTTCATGGGGTCTCATTAACCACAAATAGAAACCAAGAATATTATCATAAATCATAAACATCATATTAAATGACCAAAGTAGCACTCAGTTCCTAGTAAAGGCAGAACTGTAATAACAGGGAGAACAGTAGGTAGTTTTTGTCAGAATGTCAGGTAGAGAATCAACTACACAGACTAAAGAGAAACTCCAGGTTGGGAGAAATATGGTGTATATTGACTATAGCAGGGTCTGAAGCATGCATGAAAACCACAGAAATAAAAAAAATCATCCAATACTTACTTGTCATTAACAGTAAATGCTACATGTGTCTGTTCCTGAATAGTGAAATCTACTGGCAACTACATTAAGAAAAATTGTTACAGTACTTAGTGTTTGCCTATGGAAGGTTGAGGTTTAGATGTCTAGTTAGTAGCCAGCTGTGAAACATTACTGTCAGGAGGAGAAAATTGCTGAAACATGCTTTCTTCTACGGTGGTACTGATATTGAATGCCAAGCCGCCCGTCTTCTGAATTTGAATCTCAAAAATTAATTTTATCCATGTAAGTCTTCAGATCTGTTACAGCTACTGGAGTAGGCGGTAGGCTTTGGTTATGGGATCCTTTTGTTGTTTTGTTATGTTGTTTTGAGATAGTGTCTTTTGTAGTCCAGGGTGGCCAATGTAATGGTTTAACTGAGATGTCCCTCATAATCCAGGTTGGTGGCTGCCTGGGGAGGGTTAGGAGGTGTCACCTTGTTGGAGGAACTATGTCACTGCGAGCCCACGCTGAAGTTTCAAAAGCCTTGCACCCGTGCCCCTGCTTTCTGTTTGAGGTTTGAGATGTGACCTCCCAGGTTCCAGCTCCAACCAGCATGCCTTCCTGCTCTCGAATTTCCCCAATGTGATGTAAGCCCCACATAAGCCCTTCCTTCCTCCACATAAGCCTGACTCATGCTGTTTTATCACATCAATAGAAAAACATCTAATACAGCCTCCAACATACTATGTTGGTGAGACTTAATTTTTCACCTTCCTCCTCTACTTCCAGAGTCCCAGGAACAAGCAGGGGACGTCATACCCAGACACAGACTGTTTTCCACTCACATCAGATACTCTGTGGATGCAGATCATTTCTAGGACTCCTTTCCCTTCTTCAGCAGCATCAAGGTTGAGAGAGAAGGGCTGCTCAGGAGGAGAGCACTTCCTGCAGGTAAGCAAAATTCAGCCATGTGCTCCTCGTCCCCACACATTTCCACCTGTGGCTTCTCCATGCAGTCCTTTCCACACTCTTAGTTAATACCACTGAAATTGGAATCGCAGAAGCAATTCTGACTGAAAGAGCAACGTTTCAATTAAACAAATAATCAAATTCAAAATGTTATTTGAATAATTTGAGTTCTTAAATTAAGCACAGAGGGGTTTTTTTTTAGCCATGCAAGTAGACTATAAATTACATTTTCCGCTACATTGGCAGTAAACGGGTAATTAATATTTCAACTTTTCCTTCTCAATGTTGATTTAAAAAATAAAATTAAATAAGCACAGAACATAAATCAGCACAGCTATCACCGATTAGATGTGATTGCCTGTCTCCTGTTTATGCTATTTTCTCTGGAATAAGTACTTCAGTTCTGGAGTGCAGCTTGGACCAAACAGAGCATATTTTATGTCAGATGAAAGGTACCATCATTGTAGAGATGACCCTTGAAACCCCAGTAATATAATAAAATAACAAGTAAATATTTTTGCACTAAGTTTCCACATGATTTTTTTTTTTTTTTTGTATTGAGGTAATACCTTGTTTCATTAAAACTAGAACACTGGAAGAAAGTAATTTATTGAAAAACTAAACCAAAACCATTAATGCTATGCTTTATAAATGATATGTTATTTGGAATAAATGAATGAAGAAATGACATTGCAATGTAGTCATGAGAGAAATTATCAAGTGTTAGTCACTATTCAGAGTGACTTAGATGATCTCTAACTATAGAAGAGCTGGTCTTCACTACTTGAAGCTAATAGACATTAAGTATGAAAGTGCAGTTGTGTTCATCCTCCAAAACCAAGTACAGCAGAGCTGAGCCACAGCAAGGACCACTCCCATACTAAACAAGCATATTACTTCTCTTGCATCAATCCTCTTTCGAGCTTGCAGGAAGTGGGCAACATCCTTGCTGCCACAAACCAGAAATTGAATATAACCTCTGAACCCAGCAGGGGTTTCTCAAGAACACTGTTCTCCTGTTTACCATTCTCCCTCCTACCTGGCAAAGTTTTCTCACTGTGCCCTCTCCTGTTTCCCATGCTATGTGATTTACAGATTACTCTGATTACTCTGGACATACTCAATATTAAAAATATTCCCCTTGAGAGTCAACATCCAATCACAGCCAGAGGTGCCCAGTGGAATAAGGGTAGTATTTTTTGGTTTTTTTGGTTGGTTGATTGGGTTTTTGTTGTTTTGGTTTTTGTTTGTTTGTTTGTTTGTTTGTTTGTTTGTTTTTAATTTTTACAATTTATTATTTTAATATCCCAATTGTAACCCCTCCCCCATCTCCTCCTGGTGCCAACCTCCCTCCCACTTTCACCCATACCTCTCCCCTAGTCCATTGAAAGGGGGAATCCTCCTCTTTGCTACATGACCCTCGCCTATGAAGTCTTATCAGGACTACCTGGATCCTCTTCCTCTGTGGCCTGGCAAAGCCAAACCACCAAGGGGAAGTGATCAAAGAGCAGACAATTGAGTTCATGTCAGAGACAGTCCCTGCTCCCCTTACTCAGAGAAGCCTGAGAAGACATGAAGACTGAGCTGCTTATCAACTACATCTGAGCAAGTGGTCTAGGTCCTCTCCAAGCACGGTCCTTGGATGGTGCATCAGTCTCTGCAGGCTCCCTGGCCCAGATTTTTTGGTTTTGCTGGTCTCCTTATGTAGCTCCTGTACACACCAGGTCTTTCTATCCCTGTGACTCTTCCATAAGACACCCTGTGCTCTGCCCAAAATTTGGCTGTGAGTCTCTGCATCTGCCTTGATCCCTTGATGGATGTAGCCTTTCAAAGGACATCTATGGTAGGCCCCTATCCTGTTCCCTCTCTTCCATTGCTTCAGGTATCTATCCTATTTGTTATTCTTTTTTAACTTAATTTTATTTTATTAATTACACTTTATTCACTTTGTATCCCCCCATAAACCCCTCCACCCTTCCCTCCCCATTCTTCACGCATGCCCCTCCCCAATTCCACTGATAAGGAAGGTCCTCCTCTCCTTCCTTCTGATCTTAGTTTATCACATCACATCAGGAGTGGATGTGTTGCCATTACTATGGAACCCTCTTGGACACTAAACAGCCATGGGGTACATCTGTGCAGGGGTTCTAGGTTATTTCCATGCCTGGTACTTGGTTGTAGTATGAGTCTCTGGGAAGACCCCTGTGTTCAAATTTTCTGGTTCTGTTGCTCTCCTTATGGGATTCCTGTACTCTCCAGATCTTACTATTTCCCACTTCTTACATAAGATTCCATGCACTCTGCCCAAATGTTGGTCATAAGTCTCAGCGTCTGCTTTGATAGTCTGCAGGGCAGAGCCTTTCAGAGGCCCTCTGTGGCAGGTTTCTAGGTTGTTTCCTGTTTTCCTCTTCTTCTGATGTCCATTCTCTTTGCCTTTCGGGATGGGGATTGAGCATATTAGTCAGGGTCCTCTCTCTTGATTAGTTTCTTTAGATGTACAAATTTTAGTAGGTTTATCCTATGTTATATGTCTTTATGAGTGAGTATATACCATGTGTCTTTCTGCTTCTGGGACAGCTCACTCAGGATGATCCTTTCCAGGTCCCACCATTTACCTGCAAATTTCATGATTTCTTTATTTTTCATTGCAGAGTAATATTCCATTGTGTAGATGTACCACAATTTCTGTATCCATTCCTCCGTTGAGGGACATCTGGGTTGTTTCCAGCTTCTGGCTATTACAAATAAAGCTGCTACGAACATGGTTGAACAAATGTCCTTATTGTGTACTTGAGCCTCTTTTGGATATATGCCTAGGAGTGGTATGACTGGATTTTGAGGAAGCACTATTCCTAGTTGTCTGAGAAAGCACCAGATTGATTTCCAGAGTGGTTGTACAAGTTTACATTCCCACCAGCAGTGGAGGAGAGTTCCCCTTTCTCCACAACCTCTCCAGCATGTGTTGTCACTTGAGTTTTTGATCTTGGCCATTCTGATGGGTGTAAGGTGGAATCTCAGGGTCATTTTGATTTGCATTTCCCTGATGGCTAATGAGGATGAGCATTTCTTTAAGTGTTTCTCTGCCATTCGATATTCCTCTGTCGAGAATTCTCTGTTTAGCTCTGTTCCCCATTTTTTAATTGGATTACTTGGTTTGCTTCTTTTCAGCTTCTTTAGTTCTTTATATATACTGGATATTAGCCCTCTGTCAGATAAAGGGTTGGTGAAGATTCTTTCCCAATCTGTAGACAGTCGTTTTGTTTTGATGATGGTGTCCTTTGCTTTACAGAAGCTTTTCAGTTTCATGAGGTCCCATTTATTGATTGTTGCTCTTAGAGCCTGTGCTGTTGTTGTTCTATTCAAGAAGTAGTCTCCTGTACCTATGAGTTCTAGGGTTTCCCCCACTTTTTCTTCTAACCTATTTAATGTGTCTGGTTTTATGTTGAGATCTTTGATCCACTTGGACTTTAGTTTTGTGCAGGGTGATAACTATGGATCTATTTGTATTTTTCTACATGTAGGCATCCAGTTAGACCAGCATCATATGTTGAAGATGCTATCTTTTTTTCCATTGTATGGTTTTGGCATCTTTGTCAAAGTTCAGGTGTCCATAAGTGTGTGGGTTTATTTCTGGGTCTTCTGTTTGGTTCCATTGATCCACCATTCTGTTTCTATGCCAGTATCATGCAGTTTTTATAACTGTTGTTCTATAGTACAGTTTAAGATCAGGGAAGGAGATACCTCCAGATGATCTTTTATTGTAGAGGATTATTTTAGCAATTCTGGCTTTTCTTGTTATTCCATATGCTATTCTTAAGGAGAATTAAGTACCCTCCTGAGGGGCCTCCATGTTGTTTAGCTTCTTTAGGTCTGTAGATTGTAGTGTGGATATCCTATATCATATGGCTAATATTCACTTGTAAATGAGTATATACCATGCATGTCTTTCTGGTTGTGGGTTACCTCATTGGCTCAGAAGTCAACTTCCTGAACAGAACACAAAAAACACAGGCTCTAACATCAACAATCAATAAATGGGACCTCATGAAACTGAAAAGCTTCTGTAAAGCAAAGGACACTGAATGAAATGACAGCCTATAGACTGGGAAAGATTTTCATCAACCCTATATCCAACAGAGGGCTAATATCCAAAATATATGAAGAACTCAAGAAATTAAACACCAACATACCAAATAATTCAGTTAAAAACTGGGGTTCAGAGCTCAACAGAATTCTCAACAGAAGAATATTGAATGGCGGAGAAAAACTTAAAGAAATGTTTGTTTGTTTGTTTGGTTGGTTTTCTTTTGTTTTGCGGTTTCTGAGGAAGGTCCTTGAGGTCCTGGGAATGGCAGACAAGAGCCCTCTACCAGGAAACTTCTGATCAGTCAGTTGTTTGAGGCTCAGGAATTGTTGGGAGCAAGGGAAACCTCACCATTAATGAGTCAAGTGATCGTGGGCAAAACCATGACCTCCAACTTTCTACAATGAAGCATTTTATCTTGGGGAGATATAATTAGTTCTAGTATATTCAAAATACCTACCTGAATCCAGAGCTCATAGGGACATATTTGAGACTGTCATCGCAGAATCAACATAATTAGTGAGAATGAAATTTGACGCCCTGACACTACTACTGTCACCTGTATCACCTTTCTTTAATCACTGCATACCATTGGTTTATTTGTAATCCATTAATTCACTGAAGCCTGTTGTTATTTGCTTTGTTTTTTTTTTGTTGTTGTTGTTTCCATAAACAAACAGAAAATCTCCACCATGCTGTTAATTCTTTGAACTTCACAAAAGAATTTTCCATGTGCCAAACTAAAATTTCAGCATTCTCCTTTCTGCTACTCACAAAACAAAAGAAAAAGAAAAAGAAAATAACAACAACAAAAATCTGCAAAATTTAGTTTTGCTTTCATTGTAGCAACCATTTAATGGTGCAAAATGTCTCAGACTTACTAAGAAAATAGTGTCATGAGTGTTATTCATAATTTAGGTATTATAATCAACTTTCTCACTAATCAAACATTATATACTGCACAAAAGGAGACCACTAAATTGAATACCAAGACGTGACTACACTTACAGCTGTGCTCATTTTTGTGTGATTCCGAGGACTTTGCACCTTCATTTGCGGAACAGCGAATTCTGAGGTCCTTTTTAAAGCAGACAGCACTTAATGACTCACAAATTCAGAAGGTTTGCATACAGTCCTTCCTCAGCTCCCTGCAGAAGAAAAAAATAGTTTTGCATTTCACATGCTGGTCAAGTAGGTTATCATAATTGCCCTTTTTTTCCACAGTTTCTAGTTCAAACATTAAACAAATAGCAATGAAGAAGGAAAAAAATAGGAAAAGAAACGTTAGAAAAAAGAAAAGTGAAATTTAAAAAGAAATCCTACTATCTCATTCTGTGTTTAATATTCAAGTTGTTCCTTTTATTAAAGTTTGGGAACTTAATTCAATTTTCAACTCAAAAAAAAAAACAAAATAGCCTTTCAGTTATGTAGTAGACACTAAGTGAATGTATTTGTTCTTTGGAAGCAAGTACTTCCGCAACCCCCCCCCCCGCCTTCCTCAATAAGCCAAAAGGCATAAATAAGGACACCTATTACAAGGTAAGGAAGAGAAGGTAAACAATAGACAGAATTTCCTAATTAATTCATGAATCTTCTGTTCTTCCTGGCATGCATAACAAAATCATTTACTCATTTGTACAGAAATGAAAAGTGTGCCCAGTGATCTAAAGATAAAAACTTCAAAAATTCTCAGATCTTAGAACCAATGATTCAGCTTTGTCCCAAGAAACAATATAATATTTTCTTAGTATATTCAATATTTATTACTCAATGTGCCGAACTATGAAGTGCAAAGTGAAAGTTCCCAGTATCAGTTCTCCTTGTCTGAAAATATTATATTTCACTTCTCAATGCCAATTGCACTCTCTGAATTTCAGATCTATGTGCTAATAACATAACTGTAACATTAGCTACATTCATAACAGAACAACTGGTAAAGAAGGAAAAGCAGATAGTCCATAATTCATGTACAAACTTAATTCAGATTTTCATGAAGGGAAACTTTAATTTCTTCTGATACATATCTATAACCATGAATGAAATTTCAAAAACATGTAAGTACACTGTTTATAATTCTGGCAAATATTTCTATAATGTAATGGATGCCTTCTAACCAGATTGTATATCCTATGCAGGATATAACAGGATATACAAGCTATAACAGGATTTCATTATGTTTAAGAGTGTGTCCTTAGCAAAACAAAGCACAGGAGATTGCTAGGTGTTTGGGATTTCTTGTAAATGATGGATAGGAAAACAGAGGAGAAAGTTTAGGTGATTTATTGTGGCTTATCTTATTAATCAACTCTTATCTCAACATCTGTATAACTGAAGAACTCTAGGTCTTCAACCAGAGGTGTTGCTGATATTTTGACTTGGGCAATTGTTTATTGTATAAATCAGTCATGTGCACAATAATTTTTTTCAGTGACATAATATTATCGTCAATGATCCATATCTACTGTGCCTGTAATATTCTCCAACCCCCATGGGCGCTGCAGGTCATAACAGTTGAAATGATCCTTAAACATTATCAAATAAACATCTGGCCAAAAGGTACTAGTCTTGGGATTAATTCATAGTTTTTAAATGCCTCTAAATGTAACGCCACCAATATATAAGAATGAAGACAGACACTCATAGGAAGGTCACTGTATTAAAGTATAAAGATCAAGTATAACATTAAGCAAAAAAGAAACTAATGAAAATCCCTTCAGCTAGTGCAACAGTGAAAAGTGAAACAGATGTGGACAGCTTACTCTTACCATCAGAAACTGTAGCTGACCTCTTGAGAGAAAAATATTCCTATTTCTAGGCATAATAAAGAATAAAAAAGCCAACCAACACAAATATGAATGATACAAAGATGTTGGGAACATAAGAAAATTTATTTAATTCTATGACAAAATCCACAAAATTATCTGTGAAACAAGACTATTTACTCATATTAAAAAAAAAACATGTAAAGCTGGTATAAAACATTTTAAGACAAAATAATTGCTTTCTAATTACTAAAAAAACTGGGGAATAAATATTAATTATTCATAGTGAATTTTCTTAAATTTTTTTTTAAAAAGTTAAATAGTGTGCTACAAAAAATAGAGAATCGAAATGTGAATATTAGTTTTCACAGTTCTAGCTTGATTTAGTAAACCCCCCTAACTTCTTAAAAAGAAAAGGAATTAATAGTTATATTCCTGGCAATAACCACCAACACAAATTAAAGTTCTGTATTAGAGCAAGTTTGAATGTCACCACTATTATTCATTGTTATTTTTGCCAATGCAGTAAGAAATGCGGTATGCAACAGAGGCAAGATTACTAAAAATGTTGAGAAAATAGGCAATATATTTTGTCTCTTGAATAAAACAATAGATTTACTTTTATCTTTAATAAGGTCAAAATCTACCTAAGTGGAGAACTACTGAGAATATTCCCTAATGTGGGGAAACATCCAATGTTATTATTTCTCTTCAACAAAATTTTTGAGACACTAACATAATAAATAAATTGTAGAAAATGAGGTCTTTGTTGAACATAAATAAAAAGACAGACTGAAGAAATAGCTTATTGAGCCAGTACAGATCTGAGTGATGGCAAGTAAATGTTCGTGGCTGAACTGGAATAAGTGTAGAGACTGTAACAGCAGGATTGTTCTAAAATAAAGTTTGTTTGTTTGGTTGGTTTGTTTTGTTTTGTTTTGTTTTGTTTTGTTTTGTTTTGTTTTTTGGAAAAGCCTTCAAGGTCCCAGAAGGTAAACTTAAATTTGTCATTCCAACCTATTGGTGACAAGGTAAGAGAAGGGAGAAGTTGCTTCTTGACTATCCAGTCAAGAAGCGTGAAGAAGAGTGAGAAGAGTGAAGGTTTTTGTAGGCAGAAGTCAGAGTTTAAGGCAAAGTGTTCACCAGGCGACTTTGGGCTACACATACTCATGTGCATTTGTATGCACACACACACACACACACACACATGCACACACACACAAACACAAACACACAAAGAGAATATGAGAGAGAGAAGAGTAGAGAGAAAGACAGAGATTCGTGCACTCATACACATTCTTACCAGAAGTTCCTCTCACCCACAGTCGTTTTAGAGACAAGCAGACATCTTTTTGGCATGTATTCTCTTGAAAAGCTGGTTCTGTGATGGCTGATGCTGACTGTCAATCTGACAAGATGTAAAATCTCTGAAGAGGCAAGCCTCTGGTGAGGCATGTGATAGCTTTCTAGAATGGATAACTTGAGGTGGGAAGAGCCTTTTAAAGGTGAGCAGCACTGTTTTATGGGTTGTATTTGTATTCACACAAAGGAGAAAGGAGTGGGGTACCATCTCTCACCATCTTCTGATTCTCAATGAATGTGTCCAGCTTTCTCCCTATTTTTCTGCCTTGTCTTCCCTGCCATGACAGACTATATCCCCTGTAATATAGAAACTATATAGAATATATCCCCTATACAGACTATAGTCCCTAACAAGCCCTCCTTCTTTAATTTGCTTTTGTGAGCTATTTTGTTGAAACAACAAGACAAGTAATCAATATGGTGTCCTTGATTAGATTTTTGAGATCTTTCCTGAAAATCAACTTTAGAATACCTTATTGATTAATATCCATGTGTGGAGTCTTAGCTGGTATCACTAGCTATAAAGAGCACATCCTGGAGAAATACCCAAACCCTCCCAGTGTTCAGTGTTGCTAGGTATCTGTAGGGAAAATTTCAGCAATGCTAAATGCTGGGACAGTTTGGGTACTTAAAGGAAAGAGACTTTGGAACGAAAATCTGAGAAAGACATGAGATAGGTAACATTTCAGGGCTCCAGGAAAGCCCAGGGAATGGAGAGTGGTCCACAAATAGAAGCAATTGTTGGCTATCCCTGGATGGGCCAGAGATGCAGAAAGAATGGGATGACATTCAGGAAGCTAAGATGGGATTAAGGTTTGACACAGATTCAATAATGTAAAATGGTCATGTGCTTGATACTAATTAGCCTCTCCAAATCTTTCCTCTCTTCCATCCTCTTGCCCTTTCAAGTTAGATTTGCATCATCTTAATACTTTCACCTTATCTACACTGATAGAAGAAATGAGGCCTAAGACAGGGTACTTTGCAGTTCATGTGATAGTCTCTATTGTTATTTTAAACTATCACCAAATTATGAAGAACCAGACAAAATGTCTGTATTTCAATAGCCAGTTGAGTGTTGACTGGAACAATCAGGAAGTATTAAAAAACAACAACACTATTTATGGCTGCAACCCGTAACTACTATCATAAATCTAACCAATGTGTGAAAAAGGTGTATTTGAAATTTTTTCGTTTATATTTTATTAGTGGTTATTAAAGCTATAAATACAGGAATGATACATATTCATGAAAATAAATAAACCTTGCAGAGATCAAATCTCCCTCAAAAGCTAATTGCACAAGGGTTTCAATAGTCTATATAAGAAAAGTAAACAAAGAATTGTTCGCTGTTACATACTTCTGATGAGGAAAGGATGAAAATCCCTCCTAGAAAAGATAAGAAGACATAGGCTAGAGTTCTAGTAATTTATACACTATGGTCTTAGTAGGAAGGGAAGTGGACCATCAAAATAAAACAGAAAATTATATTCTGTAGACATTCTTTGCATAATAAATATTTGTGTGGATACTGGAAAAAGAAGCTGCAATAAGGGGAAAGAATAAAGAAAAGCAAGTTTTAGAATAAGACCTCATTGGAATAAGACCTAAACAACTCATTGAAGAGGAAATGTCAAGAGTCAAAAGAAAGTTCAAAAATGAGGTCAGGAAGTGTATGCATTTTTACTAGGAAATCCTTATAATGGAAGGCCCTGGGAAGATGATCATCAACCACATAGCCAATGAGCAATCAAGTGTAATAACGTGTGGTTGGCTTTTTCTACCTACGCAGACACATACTCTGATTCTACCTGTTTAGTGCTTAAGAGTACTAAATGACCTTCCCTAAGTGGTAGTCAATCCGTGTATACAAAAGAGAACACAGAAAACCCACTATGCTCATCACAATGATTTACCTGCAAAGGACCTAGAAATCCTCAGCAAGTTGGTCACTCCAAAAGTATCGTGCTTTCTACCACCATGGTGCTACCTTAATTTTCAGTAAATGGAAGTCCAAGTCAAATGAAGTTGAAGATCAAGGTCCTCACACAGTGTTCTGTCTTTCCACATCCGGAGTATTTTTGTTGTGTGTTCACCTGGTTAAGGACTTAGTTGGCCTTTTATTTCATTCTCTGCTCCTTCTCCTACAGAAGTGAGCTAACCTAAGTTCCCTCACTCAGGACTGAGTTGTTTTCCCAGTTCACTGACTACAGAGTCATATTCATCCACTACACGTCATTGGTCACTATAAAACTGAAAATCCAGACAACATCGAGACACCTCCTAAAAATTATTAATTCCTTAAAAGTTTGAGGGTTTTGATAAAGAGTTAAAAAAGATCAGGGCTTTACAAGAGCTGTTTCCCTTTGATGTTGCTAGTGTAAATTGCCAGAACCCATTTTTCCACTTTGGTATCATCTATCTATCTATCTATCTATCTATCTATCTATCTATCTACCTACCTACCTACCTACCTATCTATCATCTATCTATGTATCATGTAATATATCATTCTGCATCATCTTGTAAATTAAAATTTTTGAACACCTTGAAACATCTCTTCAATGTACACAAATGTACAATGGAAACTTTACACCTACTTCTCAGAAGACGTGCACAAAAATTCACATGTTAGGTCTTTAGTCACTTGAAAATGGTACAAGCATTCTTACACCAGAGGAAAAGAGAATTGAGTTACAGTCAGACAAAGAATTGAAGTGAGAAAAAAATGAAAAGAAAAAAAATGAAACACAGTCACACTTATCACTATGAATGATTATCAATATAATTCAGATGAAAAATGAAGGTTTAGAAGACTACATGCAGAAAGATAAACCCTATATAAAGTTCAGAACAAGGACGGTGCTAGGAACATTATTCCCTGAGACAGTTTTGTGTCTCTCTTTGTGCCGTGGATGCCTTCTTTGGGGAAGGGTTGCATGTAAGTGAACTATAGATTTCTGTTCTGATCATCAGAGTTACATTGTTATCAGTAACCACCCCTAAGCAGCCAAGCAGCCAGACAGTAGAGACATGGGGATGATAAGGAACATGGACCAATTGACTACTGTGGACTTCTGCTGGGTCATGCTAATACACGGAGTCTGCAGCAGATCGGGAAAAGTTAAGCAGGATTCTCTTCATTCCCATTTGTCATCTGTGTTCTCCTTCCTAGCATCTCTGCTCCCACTCTGACCAGAGACAGGATCTTCTCTTCGTAGAATTGATTTCATTCAGCTTCTTTGTGTGTGGCTTTGGGGGATTATGGTAGCTGGGGTGAGATCAGTAGCTAGCCCGTTAAATTTCAACAGACTGAGCATGAATCAGCATCTGCCATAAAGCAGTCAAAGCAATCAACTCTCTTCAAATGTGTCATTTTCATTCCTCTAGATGTATCACTCACTTTAATTATACCCTGGGCTGTTCACATATGCACCTTGAACATCTCACAACCTAAGTTTTGTATTTTGTTTACCGAGATCCTCTTTGGTTCTGGATTCCTTACAAAAATAATTTCTGCTCATGTTTTCTAATAGTACTCAAATATACTTATTTTTAGCACAAAATCTTTAGTCCATCTGGAGTTTATTTTGGTGTTGGAAATAAAGTAAAATATAATTTTGTTTTATTTTCCAGATGGCTACTAAGTTGTCCCAGCTCTATTTATGGACAAAGGATATGAACAGAATTTATGCATAAAAGACATTTTTTAAATATATGAAATGATGTTCAACTACAGTTATACTTTTTTAAAACTTCAAATAGTAACTATAGTTAAACATTATTTTTAAAGGATCAAATTAAATATATATCTATCAATTTTTTTGTGTAGGATATTTACATTTCTATGTCTTTATATGTTCATCAATGCATAGATATATGAACGTTCATTTCTAACTGGTCTGTAAAAAGGGGCAGAAAAAGTAAATACAAATAAATGTCTTTTCAGATGACTAGATTCCCAGGTAGTTGCATAAGATACCGTGAGTCTTCTTTCAAAGGTTGACAATAAGTGTAATAACATTTACCAAAAAAGAGTTCATAAATTTGAAAGTGAGCAAGATGACTCCATTGGAAAGGGTGGGGTTTTTTTTTGGGGGGGGGGAAGTAGGATTAGGTAATTATAATCTCAAAAATAAAAGGAAAAATCATGAGTAATAGAGTAGACCACATGCTTAGCATGTACAAGGTTCTAGATTCAATTCACAGCACAAGAAACATAACTTTCTACATTTCTCATACCCATAAAGTTATAGGAGACTTAGTATATTGAAAAAGCAAACATGATGTGGGTGTACTGTACTCAGCCACCTCCCTGGAATGGGAAAGAATGGGCACACATCTACATACCAACAGTAATTCATGTCCACATTTCTGATCACGGTACTTTTCAGGCTCCTCACGCACCTGGTAACAACGGTGGCTTCTGAGGAGAAAAATCTACAGAAGAGAACAACACTGTTAGGAAGGAGCATTTCCAACAAAAGTGGATGCATTTTCTAGACATAATTTCGAGGAACTATTTAAGTCAAGGCAGAGGACCGCAAGTTCCTGTCAAAATGTTGTGTTGGTGGATGACTGTGACTGTCACAAATTCTACTAGTTACTTTCCAAACAACATGCAAACACAGAAAGGCAGGTGTGAAGAGCAGCCTGGCACTGAAATGCCCTCAGTTTGATAGAGTTCGTTAGCTGGATATGAACAGAAATGTAGTTAGTTTTCAAGGCTTCTGTCTACCATAACCCAGCCTAGTGGTGTGTGACTGTCCCCTAAGCCAGTGATTACTAGACTGAGCTTGCAGGAGAAGCCGAAGAGATGACCTACCTTCTTCCCTCTAATGGAAAAGAGCCGTCCCACCCACTAGTTCTTTGCTTTCTAAAGTGTGAAAGAACAAATACTCCAGAATTTTTGTTTAAAGAAATGGATGAACATGAAGCCACTCAAGCCATCCAACAATGCACTCTTTTCGTTCCCAGTTGTGTGATTCTAAGCATCATGGGTACAACTGAGAATAAACTGGCTTCATGAGCTCATGCAAACCTGGAACTTCAGAACCAGGAAATGGCCTTAAAATAATTGCAACCTGTGGTCTCATTTGACAATGACGTCACAGTGGTAGCAGAACATGTCAGAGGCACATTGGAATCATTGGTGGTGGGTCTGTGATTCAGGAGGCAGCCTCCAATTGTCTCAAGGCTGTTGTTGCTGCTACACCTTGGTAAATGATTATCTAGTCCCTCGATACTGACACTGAGAAAGGATTTAGAACAGCATTTCAAAGCTGTGGCATAACTCACTCACTCAGGTATCAATCTCAGATACTTACTGCTTCCTTTTCAGTTCAATACTTTTAGGTTTTCAACCAATCACATTTAACCCTAGGGGGAAAAATGTTCTGTCCCATTGACTTGATAGCTACGTACACAAATAAATCCTACTAAAGACAAAGAAACTCGTTCAAAAGGGAAAAGACTTCTTTCGGCTGTTGGAGGTAAAAGCCCTGTGATCGCTGTATCTATCCATGAGCTTGCATTATCATTTCATAAGGCAAAACAGAAGGTGGCGGGAGCCTACTGCCGTCCCTTAGTTTCTGATGGAACATATTCATCAAAAAAGCATTCGGTCCCCCGAGCTTCAGCCATATGCTCCAGGAAAATGTCACCAGTTAAAGATGTATTCATTTGCTGTTTTGAAAACTCTGTTTGATATTCATGCATTCCAAGTGTTTTGACCTAGATTTCTGTAGAGGCAGTAGATCCAGTCTTCTGCAGGCAGCGAGACAGCTGTTGCTTGTGTAGTCAAAGGAAGAATCGAAAGTTAAAAAGAGAGAGGGGGAGAATGAAAAAATGAAAACATTTATTAGTGGGTGCCAACGTTTTGCACAGCCAATATGTTTAATACTAGATTAACTAATATAAGCATATGGGGATGCATTTGTAGCAAAGCTTTAAAGAAAAGAACAAAGAAAAAAGTTGGAAGTAGCTAAAGTTCAAGGGAAATGGAATTTGCACTTTCTCCTGTAAATGAAAGCTTGGCGAAATGGCAACATACTCTAATTATAAGCAAGTGGCTAATGTCACAGCATTTAAGACTTTTTTCAGAGGCCACGTATGATGTCTGATGTTCCTCACAGATCTTAGATAAGTCTAAAGTCTATGTATGACAGCAGATCCTTGAAATGTTTTTAGATACCCATCTCTTTCCTAGTCAGGGTTGTCTGTTTCTTGGCGCTTAGAAGATCTAGTTAATCCGCTATAAATTGATGCTGAGTTTTGATAATAATGATGATAATAAATATGTACCCTCAACCATCTCAGGTTCTTCTCTTTCCACCAAGGTCAGAGAAGCCACAGTACCCACGTACCTGTTCTCAGTAAACACCTACAATGTATATGATACTATAGATCAGCTTCTCTCTACCCTGCAGAAGGATAGTGGTAAGCTAAGTTAGAGTCATGGAATCTTTAGTACTCCCAGACTTTTGAGCTGGATTCTTGCACCTGTATATATGAAAAGCAGCCAAAAATGTTACTCCATTGATCCACTTAACTACAAATGGCTATTGAACATCCACTAAGGCCAGATTCTGGAAGGCAGCGATAAAAGACAAGTGTGCACCTTTCTTCTTATGGGATACAGAATTCTTAATGATTAATCTCCAGAGTTACAATATGATTTGTACCATTTTGTGCCACTGGAATAGAGGGGTTCACCTCAAGAAATGGAGTTTACTGAGGTTATGAGGAGGAAACTTATGGCTGGTGTGGAAGACAACGATGTTCCATCATGTACCTATGCTGTGATGAGATCCCAGTACATGAGCCACAGACTTAGTTTTGATTGCTCTTGATTTTCCCTGTCCTCAATTTCTTGAACAAGAAATTGATTAAAATTCTTCCTTCTGAGAACAAATTCACTTTATTTGGTAAGCATAATATCCAAAAATAGGAGACAGCTTGGGAGGAGATGACAGTGTTGTCAAGGTACTGTCTATTCTACTTGACAATAAAAAACAGCAAAAAATGGTGAGTCTATTAACCCCTTATCCTCTTATGAAGTATAGCCACTAACTCTGTTTGTGTCAAGAAATGATCAGCCACTGGCTAGAAAATGAAATGTGACTGACATCTGAGCAGATTTTTTAAAGGTATAATTTTTTATTAAACCCTAACTTTTGGCAGTAAATTTTAAATGTGTAATCAATTACAAATAGATTTGAGAATTTTTCTTCTCTCAGTACTCATACCAATTATATGAAAATTTACTGATTATGGCTAAATAAAGTTATAAAATATTTATTACAGAAGACCTGTTGCAAGTGGAACAATTTCAACTCATCAAGCCTGTTTTGATAGTTTCAATCTGCATATCTGTATTTAACAATAGCTCTACATGCATGTGTGTGCATACATGTATATATAGACATATACAAACACATTAAAAATTTTACAAAGCAGAATAAGATTCCATACTTAACAAGCATTGGGGTAATTTTTAGTGAGAATATCCCTTGTTGTTCTTTTTCTTTGTCTTTCAGCTCATCTTTATACATAAGATGTGTAGTGGGGTCCTCTTTTTTTGTGATTGGCATTCTCAGTGAATTTGGCATTTGTGAGCAATATTTTTTGAATTCATGCCACCACGTGGTTCAATAAACACTAATGCCAGACATAATTTCATGCTTATCTCTATATCCATTGGGATATCCTCAGATTAGATCAGCTTCTATTCTGACCAGAACTAATAGATCCCGCTATATAACCTATCCTAGAGTCGGAGGTATAAATCCTGCACATGTTGAGTCTGTGCGGAATCACAGAACAGGGAGGATGAGTTGTCGATGCTCCGAATCCTGACCATTTCATCTGGACACACGGGAGGCAACTTGGAGCAATTAGGATTGCAGATCTGACAGCTTCTCTGGGAGCTGCCACATTAGGTTATGAACTGAGCATTACAGAAGACCAAATGTTTCTGTTTCGGTGCCAGAGGACTGATTTACTATTCCTCCATTTTAAAAGTGGCAGTGGAGGACATCTAAATCTGAAAACAGAAAGGAAACACTTGAAGTTAATGCATCTTAGTAAGTCAGAGTAAAAGTAAAGGCCGGCACATTTTCTGTTAAAAAGTTTTGACAACTGGAAGTGGATGAGTGTTTGATTTCTAGCCCAAAATTTAATTTGCCACTAATCCCGAAGTGCTGTATCACAGAGGAAATCGGAGAATTGAATAATTTCTTTCATTAATTACATCCTGAATTCTATCCATAAAGCCTATATGTCCTAATGTTCACCAATGTAAAAAGGCGTGGAGTTAGCTGTATTCCAGCCAGTTTGAACAGATGGGTTTACAAGACTCAAATAGATTCCCTTTCAGAATGTGGCTATATAAGTAACGTTTGTTACCATCACAGGGAGCGTTGAATTACTGTAGCTTCCAGATGCTTATTCTTTTGCATAGCTCTGCACAAGGGCTTTCTTGTTCACTTACAAGGAGAAGTACCTAAAAGGTGAACCTATTGTTGGAATTAAAACACACTCTACAGCTCTCCCTTTCCCTCCCTTTCTGGAATAAGATGAGTATATGTGGGACCACAGAACATTGACATGGCCTCACAGATATATCAGCAAAACTAACAGAGGCAAATGGGAATATAAAGGCAGGAAGGTGCAGAGTCCCAGAAAGGCTTACAACCAAATGGGAAACGCAGGGTTCATGGGAAGAAGCTGCTGAAGTGATCTTTAGATGGCTGAGTGGAAAGATAATCAAAAAGAGTTTACTACTCTGGAAAAGTTGTGAACATAGCTAAGCAGGATGAAGAAAGGAAAGGGAACTGTATATTAGAACTGTGATCTAATGCTGGAAAACATTTATGAATGAGTTAAAATCAGAAATAGTCAGTCGGGAAAACAGAAAGTCAAAAGGGCTTCCATTCATTCAAAAAAGGCAGAGGCAAAATGAGTGCTCTTTAAGAGATTGCTAAATGCCTCACTGTGTAACAATGGTGTTCATGTACCTCAAATCATCTGCTGTGATTCTTTGCATCTCACAAAAGCATCAAACTCCACAACCTACAGAGATTGAAAAACAGCTATTATAAACACCATAGCAGAAAAAGACCTCCAAATTTTATACAGAGAAATCCTCATGCATGCTGAGCTAGAGAACACTAGAATAAAGAAATGAAAGGAAATTCTACATATAAGTATTAGCATGTTTAAGTAATTCTCCTTACAAAACAATAAGCTGATAGCCTTAGACAGTAGGTGGTGAAAAAGCTTTATTGTAGTGTCTGAGCTGGCCCGTAGCTTTGTTACTTTCATTTAGTATAAAACTTTTAGGACTTAAGGACACAAGAAGTTATGCTTTGGTATAAGAGTACAATAACGTAAAAAAGTTGGATCTTGCATGAGAGCAAGTACCTAAATTCTACAGAAAACCTATGATATTTCTTATAGTTCTAATACAAAGCAACCCACATATCTTGGGGCTATATTGAGATACTAGTTAATATTATTTCAGCTGTATCTCTGAAAGGTACATATTATTGTGCCTATTTTACAGGTGAAACCATTAAGACATAGAAATGTTAAATCATTCCCAAATTCATAAAATGATGAAAAGCATAGCCATCATTTAAACAAAAATATCTCTGCATCCCTTTACTTTCATTTTACTTGTGAGTATGCTTCAAAGTCAATAGTTTTTAAAATAGTATTTTTAAAATATTCATAATGACTTAGCACTAGGCTGTAAATGTAAATACCTCTGAACATGTCTGCCATGCGCACACGGGTTGAGCCAGGCTGGCCTATGGTCATCCACACACCCTCTTCTGAATTCTTTCCAGTGTTTTGGAATGAAAATCAGCAGAATTAACATAGTAAAAATGGCCACTTTACCAAAAGCAATCTACAGATTCAATGCAATTCCCATCAAATTACCAACACAATTCTTTACAGACCTTGAAAGAAAAATTCTCACTTCATATGAATAACAAAAACCCAGAATTGCCAAAACAATCCTCTACAACAAAAGATCTTCTGGAGGTATCTCCCTCCCTGATCTCAAGCTGTACTATAAAAACTGCATGGTACTGGCATAGAAACCAACTGGTGGATCAATGGAACGAATAGAAGACCCTGACATAAATCCACACACTTATGGAAACCTGGTTTTTGACAAATATGTCAAAAGCATTCAATCGAAAAAGATAGTGTCTTCAACAACTGGTCCTGGTCTAACTGGATGTCTACATGTAGAAAAATGCAAATAGATCCATACTTATCACCCTGAACAAAACTAAAAAAAATCCAAGAGGATCAAAGACTTCAATATAAAAAAGACACATTAAACCTGTTAGAAGAAAAAGTGGGGAAGAGCCTGGAACTCATTGGCACAGGAGACAACTTCCTGAACAGAACAACAACAGCACAGGCTCTAAGAGCAACAGTCAATATATGGGACCTCATGAAACTGAAAAGCTTCTTTAAAGCAAAGGACCCTGTCCTCAGAACAAAAAGACTGCCTACAGATTGGGAAAGGATCTTCACCAACCCTATATCTGACAGAGAGCTAATATCCAGTTTATATAAAGAACTCAAGAAGTTAAACAGCAAAAAATCAAGTAATCTAATTTAAAAATCGGGTACAGAGCTAGCTAAACAGAATTCTCAATAGAGGAATATTGAATGGCAGAGAAACACTTAAAGAAATCTTCCACGTCCTTAGTTATCAGGAAAATGCAAATCAAAGTAACCCTGAGATTTCCACCCATCAGAATGGCTAAGATGAAAATTTCAAGTGACAACACATGCTGGAGAGGATGTGGAGAAAGGGGAACCCTACTACATTGCTAGTGGGAATGTAAACTTGTACAACCACTCTGGAAATCAATCTGGTGCTTTCTCTGACAATTAGCAATAGCACTTCCTCAAGATCCAGCTATACCACTCCTAGGCATATGTCCAAAAGATGCTCAAGTACGCAACAAGGACATTTGCTCAATCATGTTTGTAGCAGCTTTATTTGTAATAGCCAGAAGCTAGAAGCAACCCAGATGCCCCTCAGTTGAGGAATGGATACAGATATTACGGTACATCTACACAATGGAATACTATTCAGCAATAAAAAAATAAAATAAAATAAAATAAAAAAACCTAGGAAATCATGAAATTTGCAGGCAAATGGTGGGAACTGGAAAAGATCATCCTGAGTGAGGTATCCCAGAGGCAGAAAGACACAAAGGGTACATACTCACTCGTAAGTGGATATTAGACATATAATATAGGATAATCATACTAAAATCTGTACACCCAAATCAAGAAGGAGGACTCTGGCTAAGTTGCTCAACCCCCATTCAGAAAGGCAAAGAGGATGGACATCAGAAGAGGGAGAACACAGGAAACAGGACAGGAGCCTGCCACAGAGGGCCTCTGAAAGGCTCTATTCTGCAGGGTGCCAGAGCAGATGCTGAGATTTATAGCCAAACTTTGGGCACAGTGCAGGGAATCTTATAAAAGAAGGGGGATATAGTAAGACCTGGAGAGGACAGGAGTTTCACAAAGAGAGTAACACAACTAAAAGAATCTGGGCACAGGGGTCTTTTCTGAGACTGATACTCCAACCAAGGTCCATTCATGGAGATAACCTAGACCCCCTGCAAAGATATAGCCCATGGTAGTTCAGTGTCCAAGTGGGTTCCATAGTAATGGGAACAGGGACTGTTTCTGACATAATATGATTGACCTGCTCTTTGATCACCTCCCCCTGAGGGAGGAACAGCCTCACCAGGCCACAGAGGAAGACAATGCAGCCAGTCCTGATGAGACCTGATAGACTAGGATTAGAAGGAAGGAGAGGAAGACCTCCCCCATCAGTGGACTGGGGGAGGGACATGGGTGGAGAAGGGGGAGGGAGGGTGAGGTTGGGAGGGGAGGAGGGACAGAGCTACAGGGGGATACAAAGTGAATAAACTGTAATTAATTAAAATAAAAATTTAAAAAAGAAAATCAGCATGGAAGTTAAACTTTGCCAGGGCCCTAAATGATACAACAGCCTGACCATCTCACTATTGTTTTCAGATAATAATGATTACAAATGAAATGAAGCAAGATTACTTTTAAAGGATACTACATATCAAATCTCCTAATTTCAGCTGACTAATTAGCAATACAAGAAAAAAAATGACCTGGTGTTTTTTTGTTTTGTTTTGTTTTGTTTTGAGTTTTGTACCATTCTGCCCACCTGCTTCTAGATAAACTTTACATAAAAAGCATAAAATGAGAAAAGGTCAGTAATGGAGTACAGAAGAGGCTTTCTTCCATGAAATAAAAACAAATCAGTAAACATGGAGTATTTAATTCAAATATAGGTTGATGAGTTTCAGTACTCTAAGTACTGTTTTTTATTGAGGCCACACTTTTTAATTTTCTTTACTTTTTCTTTGTTTGTTTGTTTACTATTTCTTTGCTTTCTTTTAAGGAGTTTTTTGGAGGGTCCTCTTGCAGGACAGTGGGCAACTCTCTCTTGTATTTTCCAAAGCATATGTGTCTATATTGGATCCACTGAGCACATTTCATTCATACAGAGAAGCAACAGACTTACATGGTCTGGAGTCCCAGGACTAACTTTGCTAACTTTGCCAAGGTGAGAGTAGATTTATCAACTGAACCGCCATTATGGACCTCATATCACTTTTGATACGTAGCCAGGGAAAGTCTTTTGGAGAAGAAAGGCAGACTAAGAATTTCAGGATGCCTATTCCCTGCAGTTTCGTATGTTCCATGGAGCAGCAGAGGTCTGAAAAGATCAAGAAATTTGCTCAAGGTGGCAGGGGTATGGAGTGAAAAGGGTGAAATTCAAGCCCAAGTTTGTCTGACCGTAAGGCTAATAAACCTGTCATAACATTTTTTTTTTAATGTGAGCATGAAGTGATTCCCATAGGCGGAGGCATATGGAAAAGATGCTCACACACACATGCAACTTGAGACTCCTGGAAAGATAATAGGTTAGATTTCCTTTTACTGTTTACTGCATTGGGACTGTATTTAGTGCAGGGAAATCTGTCTTACACCAGCCAAGTATAAGAGGGACCTTTCAGAGAGACTTAAGTCATCAGCAGCCAAGAGACACCCAGAGATTTCATTGTTCCTTGGCAAACTGGCTCTGGTTCTCCTAATATACACCAAAACAGAGAGTTAAAAAGGGAAGAACTGAGACAAATATTTATACATATGGTGGGTGAGGACACCTGGCAGAGCAGGTGAATTAGCTTCAGAATAAAATGTTCCCAGAAGATTCAACTATGGGGGAAAATGACACATTTTGTAGTTAGACTCAATGCAAACCTGTTCTCCTGCTCAGCCCCAGAGCTCAATAGCAGCAATGGATTCCTTTGTTTTCTTTTTGTGTGCACAAGATTTTTAAATTGGGTACTCAAATGAGTTGCCTTTACCCTTTCAACATACTGCCCTATGAGGACAGAATTTCAAATTTCTCCAATTTCACACAGACTTGGGATGTCACCTATAATCTCCCAGAATAAAATCCAGTCCTGACAAGTAGGAGCGCCCCCGCCATTAGTGTAATGCACAAACGCAGGCAACTGTAATGATTATTTAATTGAATATAGATGTTGGCTGAATACCAGTGCAAAACACCATGCATTTTAAATCAGTCCCGGTGCATATTAATGCAGCGCTCATAATAGGCTATTTCCTATACCAAATGTAAAAGACACACTCTCAGCCTTGTGGGAGTTTATAACCTGCATTAACTTGCTCTCTACCTTTACATTTCTCATATTTCACAGGGACAAAAGGGGGCAATTTGACAAAAGTTTTAATTTTGCTTCGGTGAGCAATTTATTTTTGCATAATGAGCATAGCTCTGAAAAAGCAACTTAATTATTTACAATATTATTAATAGCATTAAAGACTGTTTTAACAGAAATACTTACTAAGACACAATACTCCATACGATAATTTAGGTACTGGATAAAGATCAATGAGCAAGAGAACAGGGGCATTACCTTAAGAAATTTAAATTTTAGTTTAAGAAAAAAAGCCTACAAAATAAAAATATAAACTAAGATTTTTACTGCAGAAAATTTCAACCTTTGTAAACAATCGTTTTAATAATGGGAATGGTGAATGGTAGTTGGGCATAAGACTTATTTTATATTAATTTTTTTTAATAGGAAAGTTCTCTGTTACGGTATTCATTGACTATCAGTATAAATTGTGAAAACAGTTATATGGATGGGTGCGAAAAAAATCCAGAAAAAAAGAACGTTTAAAGAATGACTTAGAGGGCCTGCAGGAAACCGGGAACTTTTCTGGGGGTTAGCTGAGCAACCGGAGGTCAGACCCTTAGCAGGGAGTCTTATGGAAGAAGGCTGGGGTAGAAGTACGTGGAGGGGACAGGAGATCGACAAGGAAATCAAGAAAGCTAAACAAAATCTAATTTCAAGGGCTCCTGCAGAAACTGATGCACCAACCAAGGAACATGGATGGAGAGGGCCTAGACCCTCAGCTCAGATGTAGCTGATTGGCAGCTGAGTCTCTACTGAGTGCCCGAGTTAAGGGTAGCAGGGGCAGCCTCTCTCATGAACTCGGTTGCCTTCTTTTTGATTACTTCCCCCTGGCGGTTTGGCCTTGCAAGGCCACAGAGGAAGAGGATCCAGGCAGTCCTGAAGAGACTTGATAAGCTAGGGGCAGATAGCAGGGGAGGAGAACTCCCCCTTTCAGCGGACTAGGGGAAAGGGATACGGGAAAAGGGAAGGGAAGGTGGGATCAGAAGGAGTTGAGAGAGGAGCCTACAATTGGGCTATAAAATGAATAAATTGTGAAAAAAAAACATAAAAAGAATGAGTTGGGGAAGGAACAAGAGAAGTCTCTCTATATCAGAACAAACCAGGGATAACAAGGAAGATGTGTTGGGCATTGAGAACACGTGAGGTTCTGGAGGGCTTCCAAGCCTTCACCGTGTCTTTGGATCTGTTATCCAATGAGCTGAGGTATTTATCAAGGATTCTGAGCCAAGGATTTCTGGTGATTTCAGAAATATAGAATGGAGCTCCTCAAAAGCACATATTTATTATTCAAAATCTGCAAAGTCAAGAAAGAAACCTCATTATTTCATGTCCCGAAGTTCTTTTCACTTCCTGTAAATTCTAAGTTACTGTATGTTTGTTATTATAGAATTGATGTAGTTATATAAATTACATAATTGAACAGGTCTGCTGGGATTCAAAGTGCTTTTTAACAATGTACTTAGAAATTAAACTACATATTCTGGATATTGGCCCTTTGACAGATGTAGGATTGGTAAAGATCTTTTCCCAATCTGTGGACTGTCATTTCGTTTTATTGATAGTGTCCTTTGCTTTACAGAAGCTTTTATGTTTCAAGAGGTCCCACTTATAAATTATAGATCTTAGAGCCTGAGCTGTTGGTGTTCTGTTCAGGAAGTTGTCTCCTGTGCCAATAAGTTCAAGGCTCTTACCCACTTTCTCCTCTAGCAGATTTAGTGTATCTGATTTTATGTTGAGGACTTTAATCCACTTGGACTTGAGTTTTGTGCAAGAACTCAAGAAATTAAACACCAACAAACCAAATAATCCAATTTAAAAAATGGGATGCAGAGGTAAACAGAGAATTCTCAACAATGGAATCTGAAATGGTAGAGAAGCACTTAAAGAAATGCCCAACATCCTTAGTCAGGGAAATGCAAATCAAAACCACTCTGAGATTCCATCTTACACCCATCAGAATGGCTAAGATCAAAACTAAAGTGACAACACATGGTAGTGAGGATGTGGAAAAAGAGAACCCTCCTCCAGTACTGGTGAGTGCAAACTTGTACAACCACTTTGGAAATCAATCTGGCATGTTCTCACAAAACTAGGACTAGTCATTACTCAAGACCCAGCTATACCTCTCCTGGATATACACCCGAAAGATGCTCAATCATAGAACAAAGACATTTGCTCAACCATGTTCATAGAAGCTTTAGTCAAAATACTCAGAAACTGGAAACAACATAGATGTCCTTCAACTAAAGAATGGAACTGTGGTACATTTACACACTAGAATATTACTCAGCCATTAAAAAGAAGGAAATCATGAAGTTTGCAGGCAAATTGGAATGGTTGGACAGATTGTTCCCTGGAAACCTTTCCCTATATTGTACTGTGTTTTAAATATGCCGACAAGAAACTGCATTAGAGCCCTGAAGTCTGACCCAGATTGACAAAGTCAAACTACACTGGGTTTTTACTATATCTTCAAGCAGTTTGCATCCCTGTATGACACTGGCAGGGACCCTCTCACACAAATTCAAGAGCAAGCTGGGTAAAATAATGTAAAATGCTAGGGATGCAGTTTAATAAAACACTTATCTAGCTTCCTTAAGGCCTTATGTTCAATCCTTAGTACCACACACAAAAAAGTGAGGGTGAAGTTGAAGAATTACATGGAGACTATGAAATATTACTTTTGTCTAAAAGTGATAATAATTTAGGAGATATATAAAAACCATATCCAAATATTGGCTGTCCTTAACATGCTCAGGGAACTTAAATATCTAGGGTCAATAGAAAAACTTCCAGACTCAACAAGAAAGCTGCTACACTGAATATCCAGAGTGTTCAGCTTGCCCAGAGCAGAACATACACTTATAGGTACACTAAGTGACCAAGTATTATTGGATGTTTGAAGATGGGTATGTATTTGTGTGGTTCTTAGAAATCACAGTGGTAGACATACTTTTATCACACAAACCTCAGCATGGAATCTTCTGCCATGAAAAGATCATTCACACTCATCAGGAAGTTTCATGTAATAGTCTAAGAACTTCCTATATGGAGAACTCATAAACCAACATTCCTTCTTACACCTAAATGTAAAAAGCAAGTGAAGTCCTGAATGGATGTGTATTGTTTAACAGTAGTCAGCCATGTCAAGGACAAAGAAATTAATCCCATAAATAATTGACAAAGTATTTCCCCACAATTCCTCTGTCCAAGTATGAGTGTTTGTTTATGACTATATATATATATATATGAATATATGCCTATATGTATGTATATATTAATGCATGTATATTTGTGTATGTATATATGTATATATATATGTGTATGTATAGATATGCATGCACACACACTATATATATAGTATGTACATATATATATACACACACACACACACACACACTCGCAGACTTTCTTCTTCCAGATATTTAATGTCTGAGAATACTCTCCTACAGACACCTTCTACCAAGCCAAGATAACTCTTTCTCTTGTGCTATACATAATAAACACACTGAAGTTCCGGATTGTTGAGTTAGTTTGTACAATTACAACAGAGTGTGCATAGCACACCTGACCCCAGCTTTCTTGTGTATTTCTGCCCTTTCTTCATTCCATGATAACTTTGGTCAGGGTCCCAGAACCAAGGATTGTGAGGTGGAACACCTAAAAATAAAGAAATACAGAATAGCATCACCAAAGGAAAATGTGTGCAGTCTATAACCTGAGAAGCCGTGAGGAGAAAGGAAGCAATACAAGAGGAAAACCTCTACTCCAACAGAAGAGAAAACATTTCTTAGAAACACACCTACCTGGAATATTAGCTTAGCACAAATATTGGAGAACAGGCTTTCCTTTCTACACTCTACAAACACTGCATCCAAACATTGCCAGTTGTGGCAGAGGAATGTTTTAACAGAGAGTGCTGCAAGACGAAGACCCTCCCTAGGGAACAGTAAAAGATGTCAGAAAGCCACAAGGAGAGGATGACAATGATAGCGAGGCACCAAGCACTTGGGAATGAAGGTACAACGAACATTTAGCATAACCCACTACATAGCCAGACTACTGAAACATCACACTAAGGGACTATCACCCCATAAATTTCAACAGGAAAACTTACAAGTCGTGGCAAAAACAAATGATAAATATACCTCACTGAGATAAAGTAATCTTCAGCAAAGGATTGAGATATCATATATATATTCAATATTAACAACTTAATATTTAAAATATCCCTGAAAAATAGGTAGTAGTGTCATTCTGTTTCATACTCTTATGACAGAAAGCAGGGGATGTGAGCTCCATGTATGGAGGTTCCAGCTTTATCCATGGGTTAAATAATAGCATATCAGCACATCAAAATATATTTGAAAACCTCCTCTGTACAGAAAGTTTACACAATGTTTCATTCAAGATATTTCCCAGGCTGTTCCTACCTTCTCTTGCCTCCACCTTCATTTTAACTGGTACAATGAGCGTAAAACTGTCTCAACAGACTTTTCTTCTTGTCATCACTCTCTGAACAACATAATCCAGCACCCTTTTGTACTGTGTTAAGCACTTAAGTAACAAAGAATTGGATGTGAACTATCAAAAAGTATGTGAGTTATTTTTGCAATTATTATTTGCAATTTTTTTTGCCATTACTATTGCACTTTATGAAGTGATCTGAGCACCCATTATTTTTAGATCTTATCATAGTCACTGTCCCATTGCTTCAAAGAGACACCATGATCAAAGCAAGCCAGAATCTGCAAACAACCTAGATGTCCCTCAACCAAAGAAAGGAATGAGGGTGCTAAGATTGGAATCTAGAGTTAATTAATTAATTAAAAAACAAAATTAACGAAAAAAAAATTTAAAAGCACTTAAATGTGGTTTCCTTAAGAGTTGCCGAAGTTAGCTCAGATCATCCTGGGAGAGGGCATGGCAGCACACACAGGCAGACATGGTGCTGGAGAACCACTTGAGAGTTCTGCATTCTGACGCACAGTCATCAAAAAGACAAAGAGACTGCTTCTGGCATAGGCTTTCAATGCCTCAAAGCCCATCCACAGTGGCATACTTCCTCCAACAAGGCCACACTTTGTAATTCTTCTGATCCTTTCAAAGAGGGCTACTTCCTCCTGACTAAGCATTCAAATAGGTGAGCCAGTGGGGGGAGGGGGGCATTCTTATTCAAACGAGCACAGACTCCAATAGAAGTTCTAAAACAAATGTAAATACAAGGTAAGACTAAACCTGGATAAACAGAACTGAATTAGTTTGGTTCTGGAGCTCAGAAACCCAAGGACAAATTAATAGTAGGTGCCATGTCTGGGAAAGCCATTTTCTTTTGAGTGCCTCAATATTGTCACTTTTGAGAGTTGGAACACAGCCTCCTCACATAGCAGAAGATGAAGGGATGGGGGTGGGGGTGGGGCAAAAATAGCTCTTTGCCTGAAGAACGTGTGTCCAAAATTATTTCCTATATCCACCCCTACCCATTTTTTTGAGACAGAGACTCACCTTTATACTTCTGGCTGGCCTGGTACTCTCCATGTAGACCATTCTAGCCTTGAACTCATAGAGATCCTTGTGCCTCTGCCTTCCCTCTGCTGAGATTACAGGTGTGTGTCACCACGGGGAGAACTTTATGCTGTTAAAATGTAATTCAGCTTGAGAAAGTTTTGGAGGAGATGAACATTCACATTTCAGGATGTGTTTAAATATCTAGTGGAAAAACTAGGTTCGAATGAGTAAAATAAAAAAATCAGATGACAACTGTAAGATGGAATCAAAATGAATGCTAGACAGTAAGATATGCCGAAACATGGAGTGTCATAAGTCAGTTCATTGGTGCAATTGACTTATTCATTGAAGGATCAGAGATGCAAAGATAGGATATAGGTTAGAAACTCCCTAAGTTAAAATGTAAACTTGGGCATGGGCCGGGTTGGATGGAAGAGGCAGCTCAGACTGCCTTAGAACAACAGCAAGAGGTATTGCACACACACACACACACACACACACACACACAATTGAAGATCCCAAAAAAACATGGGAGAGAGCAGAAAAGGGTTTTTAAAAAAATACCTAAGAACTTTTTGCAAAAAAAAAAAAAAAGAAACTAATGATAGACACCAAAAAGCAGCTCCAACACAGAGAATGTCAAGAAAAACATATTCTTAAAAGTAACAAGACAAATGAATACAAAATCACTCCCAAACTGCAAATCCAGCTATACGACATTAAAGAAAAACACAAAATGAAACAAACAAGCAAAACAGAACAGAATAAAAAAAAAAAAAAAAACTGAAGCAGCTGACGGCCAGTGACCTCCCTTGCAGAAAGACAGACAATACAGTCAATTTGCTAAAATATTGACAGAAAATATAAACCAAAAATATCACCAACTTGAAAGACTCTGGCTAGAGCCTCTCTAGACGGGGAGACCCCACTTCCCAAGAATCAGCGAGACCAGCCTTCGGATGCAAGCCGCAAGAGGTTTATTTCGATACACGGGTACCCGGGGCGACAAAGCCTTTCGGAAGACCTGCGCGCCCCTCGGTTGGGGTGACGGGTTTTTATAGGGTTAGGGAGCAAGAAGCACATTTACAGAAGCGAGAAGCATAGTTACGGGGATCTGATTGGGGGATTTGAACAAAGCCATAGTTAGGTTACGTATTTGGAGCAGGGAAGGCGGGAAAGCGGATGTGGGCTAAGTCACGTAGCCGGTTTAGAGAAGGCGGGAAAGACTCCCGGCTCTTATCTTAGGTGTCCCGATTGTTTCAGGCGCCCAACCGCAGATACCTTGTGGTTGGACACCTGTCCTGCCCTGCCTCTGACCCTGTATTGCTTGTAAAATAGTGTTGCCAGCATTATGCTAGGGCTTTTTATTTTTCCAAACTTAGAACTCTGTACATCAACATTCCCTTAAACAACGAAGAAGGTAGTTGGTATGGAGTTCACATCAGTCGCCCCTGTGTCCTTAAGCTTGAGGAAAAAAGAAGGAAGGATGAATTCTAGGCAAGGCTGTTCAAGTAGTTTGCTGTCAGGCTGTCCTCATCAAGTCAGACTGTGAGTGTAATTAAGAAATTAATTGCAAACAAAGGTAAAGAAGACATCAGCTCATTATAAAACCATTCTGACTAAGGGGGGAGGGGGAGCAGTAAATGTACCCTATAGAAAATAGAAACATAATAGTTCTGATAGCAAAATAATGATATTGATCAGAAAATATCTACACAAAAAATAAAGGTTTTCTAGAAAAAAAATTATGAAGGCAAAGTAAACATATTTGTGTTTTTATTTCTTATTTGGAATAAAGGGCAACTTCGTAAAGCAATAATAGCAACAATTCATTCAGATACTTACAAGTGAAATAGCAAATGTCATCAAGAAAGAGTGTAGAAATTTATCACAGGCCTTTTCTGCATGAACCTGCTCTACATGTGAACTGAAAAGAAAAGAGTGTACTTACACAAATATGTGCATTAAAATCCATAGAAGAATAACTTCAAAAAAATTTTAAATGAATACAAATGATTAGATGAGATTAATTGGAATAATAAATTAATTTAATTCATGATTAAAATAATAAAACATTAGCTGATGAAAGCATGAGAAAGAAAATAAAGTAAAAGAATACAATGAGAATAGGACAAACTTTCCCATAAATTTATCAATAATCATTTTCAGTGTAGAAGCATGGAAACAAATCAACAGAGAGTATGCCGCTGGAGCCAAACAAAACAAAGAAGACAAACAAGACCCAACTAATGTAATATCTGGAAGAAATGAAGTCTTAATAAAAAGCCTCAGGTTAACAGTAAAGGAACATAAAAGAGAATGCCATGTTAACACGAACCAAAGGCAAACAGAAACAGCTAGGTTGTATTAATTCCAGATGAATATGACGTTAGAACAAGCAAAATAATCAGTGTTAAAGATATAATTATATAATAAAATGGTAAATTTTATTTGAAGTTATAGTAACCTTAAAAATGCATGCACTTTACAATATTTCATCAAAATACAAAAAGCAAAAAAAAAAATAGCATAACTTAAAAATAAAATAGAGAAATCAACATTTTTATTTGGAGAGTAATAAAACAGAAAAATCAACATTTGTTTTTTTGAGACTTTAACTCTCACAGTAATCAGTAGATTAACCAAGTAGAAAATTAATAAGAATATAGAAGAAATATAAGTCAAGTTGATCTATTCAAAAGTTATAGAATATTACATTTTGTGACAAGACCATACATAGTACTCTAAAATGAACATGGGCAATTTACTAACGTAGACCACACCCTTGGCCATAAAGCATACAATAACAAAATTTTTAAAAATGGAAGGAGAAGACATCACCTCAGACCAAGTTATTAGTAACAGAGGATGTCTGTAAAATATGTTTGGATATTAGTCAGACATCTAAATAATCTGTCAGTCAAATAAGGTCAGCAAGGTACTTCTAAACATCTTAAAGCAAAAATACACCCCATTAAAAATAGTGGATACAGAGACAGAAATGGTTAGAAACACACAGCATGAAATATCCAGGTATGTTACATAAACATTTACTTTTGGAAATTAGTAAAAGAAAATTTAGTCAAATTGAAAGCAAACAAAAGGAAAGAAGTAAAAAAAAAAAAAGAAAGAAAGAAAAGAAAAGAAAATGAAATTGAATATATAGAGACCAACAAATTCCAAAGCAATTCCTTGGAAATGTCAAGAAAAGGTACTAACTTCTAGCCAATGTAATCAAACAAATAGAGTGAAGACAGCCTGGAAATTAGAGACATCCAAAAGTGAAGCGCAACTCCTCACCCCACAGGTGTCAGGAAGACAATAGCTAACGAGAGGTATAAACAAATCTCCATATGGCCTGGCAGAATTGCAAAATGGTTCTGTCACAGCAGAAAATGGTTTGGCAGTTTGTTCTTCCGGGAAACCTGTGCTTACCATAGAATCCAGCCACCCCTCCCTGACCTATGGTATTTACATTAGAGAAATAAAAATGTATGCTTTCACTACTGCTATATATAATATTTATTGCAGCTTTATCTATAGTTACAAGGAAATGGACATAAACTGCATGCTGTGTGATTCTATTCATAGCATGTTCTTGGAAACAGCAAATTTTAGGAAAAGAAAACATCAGTGTTTTCCAGGAACTCCTTGGGGGTTAGGAGCCTGACCGTTCACTCTGAAGTAGCAATGGGAAATACTGATGATGATTTACTGTTTCACGTGTTGATTATACTGTATTTCATTATGTCTGTAGATGACTATAGACAACTGTGACAAGCATGAAACTATTCCTCAGAAACAGTGAAATTTTGTCAATCGGCAAAAGTAATGTTTTAAAAGATGCAAGGCTGTTGAGACAGCTCAGTTGGTAAAGCGCTTGCTGTACTCGTGTGAGGACCTGGCTTTGACCATCAGTACCCTATACAAAACATGAGCCTGGTGGTACTTGCTCATGGTCCCAACACTGAAGAGGTAGAAACAGGAAGATCCTTGGGGCATCAATCAAACCTTCTGGGCAGACTCCAGGTCCAGTGATAGACCCTACCTCAAAGAGCAAGGTAGGTGGCTTCTTCTGAGGAATGATACCTGAGGTTGGCCTGTGGACCCCATACAGATATGTATGCATGAGCACATGCACCTTTGCGCACACACACACACACACACACACACACACACACACACACACACACCAAAACTTGTAATAAGAAGTACCATCATGTTGGTGCACAGTTCTCATAGGTACAAAATGAAGACAGAGACAGAACAGCAATAGGTAAATAAATTAATGATAGGCATTTGGGCTGTGCTTTTTAAAAAGTTGACTATGCAAATCAGGATGCTGAACAGAGATGTAAAACGTTTCAGTTTTGAATCACTACACGTATTTTTCTCCACACTCAGGCAATTCGCACTTAAGTGAGATGGCTTGGAAAGAGTAAACCGGGTAAGTGGACGAGCCAAGGCTCTCCACTCTACATCTTTATGTGGTATTTGTCCATCACACCTGAGAAATTATACCAGATTCATTTTCCTATTTCTTTCACAAATTATTCAGAGAATGGCAATTTAAATAATGAGAAACCCTAACATTATACTGCAAGAGGATGGTTGCTGAGATTTTTAACGTGAAGTCTGTGTTGAGGAGACTTCTAATTTTCCATGTGAAACAGGAGTTTCCAAGAACAGTTTGCCAAGGCCCCTGAGAGGCTCAGTAAAGGAAACAAGCTCATCTCACCATTAGGAAGAGTCCTGTTACTGAAAAAATTCAAATGTAATTCATGATGAGTGTCAACAATCTTGTGAAAAGTGTTGGTCCTAATGAAGACCAGTGACATTTCTTCATTTCTTCTAATCCCTCCCATTATTAGATGAGAACTGAGCCTCTGCTGCTGCTGTGACTGCCCTGTGATGCACTGAGCTCTTCTGCTTAGGATATTTTCAAGCTTGAAATTGGGGCAGATGACTTTTAGGTTTCCTACTGATTCTACAGATGATGGAAAATGGCTTTTTTTTTTTTTTTTTTTTTTGGTATCAAGATCTGGTGTTGAGTAGGAAAGGAGAAAACAATAAAACCTGATTTTCCACAATTCCTATAGAAGTCCTCAAGCCCTGCAAAAGGCAATGCAGAGCTCAAGGAAGGATTCTAGTTCCCAGCAGGTCTAGTCAAAGATGAACCCTTGAGGAAGAAGAACAATCAGACACAAAAATAAGGTCGGGAGGAAGCTGCTTTATCCTCCCAGTGTATGTATCCTTACCTGAAGGAATGTTCCAAGAAAAGGGGAGGATCTTTCTGTTCCTTCTGTACACACCACGCACAGTCAGGGGAGGGCAGGGAAGAAAAGGGGAGACAGGGAGAGCGAAACAGAGAAACACAAAGAACACAAAAATAAGTACCAGCACTGAGCATGCACATAGAAACTTGTCTGGGTCCTGGTGAGGGCTGTGGTTCACTATTTCTCAGCAACACAGCACAGTATGTAGGAGAGATGAAGAATGAATTAATGACCTAGACAGGAGCAGATAGCATATTGGAGATATGTTATCATATCATATCAACCAACCCACTCTTATCTCAGATGCCGACATGACAGAGACCTTGCTTGGCATAAGATTATTGTTGTGAGACAGAGTTTTGATGCCTTCCTGATTGTAGCAGTCACTGCTCTATTAGTGCCCACTTTACTCTTTGTTTATTAATCGTTGGTCAAATCTTTTGCTGCAGTGTGAACACATTCTTTTCACTTGAACCTATCCTAAAAAGTTTATATAAAAGGTAAGACACAAGAGCAAAACATGGGTCACGAGACTGACCGTGTATGCACAGATAATCGAGGAAGTTGAGAACCAGATAAGAACACTAAAGAATTGCAGCCAATTTTAAATTAAAATAAAGAGTTGTACGTGCAAATCAGAAGCATGATGCATTCTGAGTGAAATGGTCTGCTTACAAATTTTAGCTTAGCATAATAGCCAAAGGCCATGCGATGTGCAAAGTGCTCTTCCTCTGGCTCTGAGGTTTACAGGTTCCATGAGATTCTCTTGACAGCTAACCTATTCAGTGGCTTCTGGTGGTTTTCAAAAATGCAACATGGGAAAGTTGTTTTTTTCCAGAGACACTTCAGAGATACAAGTGCTTTCAGTTCTAATTGTTCTTAGAAAGGGATACTGGTAGGTGCAGGAAGCAGGCAGATGAGTGAAGAGGTTTCCAGTTTCTCTTTCATCCTGCCTGGCCTGTTCTGCCTGCTCACAGTGCTTCCTCAGCACCTGTTTGCTCCTGCTTCTGACTCTCCTTTCTTCCTCTCTCTGTCTCTGCTTCTCTCTTACCCTCCCATCTGTCATTAAACATGAGAGGCCCCAGCTGGAAATCTCCTTCTTTACAACCCAAGCCCTACTGTCACCTTAGGCACTTTAATCTGTGTGAAGATGAATATTCACAACTTCAGGTGCTTCACTTTCTAATCAGTCCATCTCTAATACTTCCAATGACTCCATCGTATTCACTCTTGATCCTGGTCACGCCACTGTTCAGCCCATCATCAATGCACGAGTCCTATTCTCTTTCGCCATCTCTTGCATTCTAGTCTTGGCCTCCATTTGTCTTCCTCTATTTTGTGATGCTGCCTCTTCATTTTTTACCTCCTGGTTATCTTAGGTTGCTAGCATTTCCTTTGTCACCAAACTCTCTTTGTACCAATGGACATTCAGGTCAATAAATGAAAATAACATAATAAATGAGCCTTTAATATGTACTGGTCTTTATTCCTTATCAATTATTCCAGGTCTTCTATCCTTCAGCCACCCATTTCTATGTCTCCTCGTTACCAAATACACAGATCTACCTGAATCTCACTCAGCTCACTCTTGTTTATCTGATAATATCTTAGTAACTCCAAACCACCTCAGACCTTATATGTCCAGGATATAATGGGTAACCACCTCACCTGACCTTTTCTTTTATATTACTGCACCAAAGGCATGGTTCAGCCAGAAATTCAGGCCATTATTTTGTTGAACCTCTTTCCCTCCTACCTTTCATCACACTCTGCGAACCAACCTTCCTCACACCCATCTCTTCCAGCTGCCTCTTCTCTCCCTTGCCATCTCATTACTCTCCTCCAGTCAAGTTGCTCTCTGTGATCAGCATCGACACACTAGCTTCTCAGCCAGCCGAGTACTATTTCAATGAAAGATCCAGAAGCTGTAGGCACACTAGGCTTTTTTTTTTTTGTCCCCTTCTAACAAACCACGCTCCAACCGCCACAAAGCCGATTCTGAAATACTCTTCCCCATGCCTAGAACACGCTTCTAAAAGCCACTTCCTTGACAAGTTAACACCTTCTTTCTGCAATATACCTTTAACACCATCTTGCTTGTGCTGTCTTGCATACCAGCCATCACACTATTTGCATAATGGCATCAAAGACATCAATTACAAACTTCAGGAAATTAAGATCTAAGACTTTTTTTTCTGTTTATTTTTTTTTCCGCCAGAATCTCCCACAATAAGACTTGCTAAGTATTTTTCCAATGACTTCTCAGCCCCTCCTAGAGGATGCTTAGAAGCACTTGTACCTCTCTGTAGCAGTCTGACCCCAAGTGAAAGTACTAGTCTCTCCTCTGTGTCCATGCTCTTAAATCATATTCTATGAGGCTCATCGAGTAGAATTTTGACCACTGGTCCTCAAAACCTCTCCAGGTTAGCCACGCATGAAGACAATCCCGTTTCTTTACATATCCTTTGCCACAAGAAAGCAATCTGGTCCTTACCGACCTCAGCCCAGGTTAGGGTCATCTCAGGTGCTATGAAAGACTGCCTGCCTTAAGCAACAAAGGGAGAACAGGTTAATGACCTTCCAGAATTGAGCCCAGGGAGCCCAGGTTGACACAAAGCAACACAAAGACTTGCATCCATGGATTAACTAGGGAGATGCCAGCTTGGATGAGTGGAAACACGGAAACTGCAGATTGAGTAACCTGTTGGCTCTGAAAGTCCAGGTCCACCTTCTACTTGAACACTTGCCACAGACAACACTTAGTTTTCATATTAGTGACACATTCTTCTTCAATGGGTCAGCCAGAAACCAAAACAATAGGGAAAGCACAATCCCGAAAAACGTCAGGAAGTCATTAGTAAATCCCAGCTCGGAAATACTGGGTCCCTACTGGGCTTTCTAGATAACCCTCCCTGTAAATCCAGCCTAGAGATACATCCTTTATGTCAGCGCTTGACTTAAAACTACAGTCGAATGCATGGGACCTCAGAGGCGGAGTCATTTGTGAGCTGGTTTCTTCTGGAACTGTGGTATTAGCAAGTGTAGACCTAGCCTGTTAACTTCCACCCGAGTTTCTTCTCACTTGGATTATTTTTCTTCTCCTGTAGAAAACGTGAGTGAAAGCACCACTCAGTTCTCAGTGCGGTGGGCGGAAGAACTCATCCATGTGGAGCGCTCTGATACCCACAGCTCTAAAGCGACAAGGCCCGCCCGATGGCTTCGGAATGTCACCTGCTCAGCGCCGCCAGCGCGGGCGGGCCTCTCGGGCAAGGTCCGGACAGGATGCGCTCGCCTTCGGCGCGTGTGGCCGCTCGCAGCGAACAATGGGCGGGGAGCGGGGGCCGCGCCGCCGGCGCCCGGTTTCCGGACTCCCGGCCGCACACATCCCGCCTTTGTTTCCCCGCCCGGCCGCGCGTGTCGCCGACGCGCCGCCCCACCAAGCGTTTCCGCCCTGCCGCGCCGCGCCCGGGGCCGCGAGGTCGCCGAGAGGAAGCGGCCGGGCGGCGGGGCGGCAGCCCGGACGGAGGGAGAGCCGCCGCCCGCTGGGCTCAGGGGAGGCCTGCGTGCAGCGATAAGGATGGGGGGCCATTGTCTGTGAGCAGCCTTGCAGGCCCGGACAGCAGGCATCGCCGCCCACAATGGTCACCCACCTCTGCATACCCCGGACCCACCCAGCCCTCCACCTTATCCATCCCAAACCATGCCTGCTCACACCCAGCTGCCCATAATCAGGTTCTGTTACCCTACACACCTGGTGTCTGGGTTGGTCACCCCCACACTGACCACTCTGTCTTCAGCCAGACTATGCCCCCGTGGGACCCAGTCTGCTCACACTCCAGAATCCAACGTATTTGAGTGCTGGAGCAAATTGTTTTAAAAATAATTGCCTGCATTTATATGAAGTACTGCAATAGTGTACATTCTCCCCCTGTTCTCAATCTCACTCCTGTCGACTTTCATGTAGGCCCCCCTCCCCTATTTTCATATCTTCCTGTGAGTGTGGTTGTGCCTGTCTGTCCATCTGTCTGAGTGTTTGTCCTTGGGTGGGTAGTCACAGTTGCCATTGTTCCTGGTTGAAATTGCCATGTCATACTAAGAAGGTAGCTTTTCGTAGCACTCTTCTGTCTGGCTCTTAGAATCTTGTGTCATTCTTGGGAGATACACCATGGATGATCAACAGTTCGCCTCCCTCAAGCTTGCTTCATCCAGGGTGTGCCCTTTCTAGACTAGGAGATCAAGGCCTCCCATGGGCTCATCTTTGAACATTGGGCCACAAGCTATTTGGAAGCCCTAAAGGCATTCATGAATGTTCTGGCTAATGAAGTACATTTATTATTTTAATGAAGCTTTGAAAGAAAAAAGTAACATATACGTAAAAATTGATGTGTTTACTATCTATACATGGAAGGGACACATGTCACTATAATTTTACTATTTATAAGGTAATTACAAGATTTCAAAAAATAGAAACTCCACAGGAAAAATTCAATAAGCATTAACTTATTTATCTATTTATTTACGTATGTATTTATTTATTTATTCATTTATTTGGTTGGTTGGTTGGCTGGTTCGTTGGCTGATTAGTGTTTTGAGACAGGGTCCCTCTCCATAGCCCTGGCTGTCCTAAAACTCTCAACGTAGACTATGCTGGTTTCAAACTCACAGAGATCACAAGTCTCTGCCTATAGTACTGTGCACCGCTATAACTAGCTTTCATGCGATTTGTGACTATTTGAATATAGAATACACTTTTAAAGTGATTTGATGTCATTTTGGCCTTTTATGGATGCCAGGCTCCTAGCCCATCCTGGATTAGGTAGGCCTGAACCAGGGCTGCGGATACTGTTTGCCTTTCTACTTCTCTGTCTCACAATTCCATCGACATCTCTGTTCTTGCCTAGAGGGTGTTTATCACTGGCCATTCAGCACTGGAAGTCAAGAGAAAAGAATTCCATTCAGAAACACTGTTGTAAAGCAAGACTACTCATTCATTGCACTGTTCAATCTTAGTTCAAGCTTCTTCTCTGTCTTCAACTGCACAAATGCCCTTAATGAGCAACTCTGAGCTACACCAAAGACCAGCTAGAGAGAAAACAAAAACTATTCCAACACATAAAGATTCATCATCTGGGACAAGCCTTCCTGGCCAGTTGTAGCCTTCTTTGTTGTCTTTAAACTATTTGTTAACTCTGCAAATTGAAGTAGCCTATGGCAATTCCAGAAAAATCATCATTTCTTGACACTTGGAGGAAGAAGATTTTGCCTATCTTTATTTTTTCATCCTGACAATTAAAAGCATTGCAGTGGAAAGGAAGGCCATGAGGAAGGGCATGGAGACCGGGGTGTTCAAGTTCACTGTCAGGTGCAGAAGGTCTTTGCATGCTTGGAGTAGTGTCTGAGGCTTTCCATGAGGACAGCGATGGGCAGGAATTACAGTCTTTCAGAGATGTTTTCAACTAGCTTGACGGGAGGTAGGAAGAGTTCAAGAACTGGGGACAAGCCTTTGTTCAAATCCTCATTGGTGCCACTTCTGGGTCGTGTCCCAAGCAAATTATTCAGTCATCTCTTATCTAAGTACTAACTGGACAACAATGCTTCCATTTCAAAAATCTGAGAATACCAGCTACAGTTAGGGTGGTATAGCTGTAGACCATGTCTGTTTTCTGTGTCTGTTTCTTTATGTTTAAAATTAGACTCTTGATATCTGCCTCCTAGTGTTGTTGAAGGAATAAATGAGTCTCTGAGAACCTGTGGCTACTTCACCTGCTGTCCAGGAAATGTTGATTGACTTTTGGTCCATTCTGTTTGTTATTTGAGGTTAAGATACAGGAAATAGCAATATGTAGTGGATATTCAAACCGAGGGGGCCACTCTCAGTGGAAACAGGATGTAAGCATACACCTAAATATAACTGGCAGGTCCTCTTGCCATGGTGTGACCTTGAACAAGTAAAGCTCTCTATGTCTCTGCAGCATTACAAAGAGATACATAATGTGCCTAAGAAAGTATAGGGAATGCAAACTGTGTGTGGAGTTTATCTTGAAGCAGTAACAGCAAAGAGAACACACTCTTAAACTGTACCAATCAATACAGCCGACCAACATCACTGCATTTTAATTCTGACTAAACTTTCTTAATTTTCTGTGACAGGTTTCATAGGCAAGCAAAAGAGAAAAAAAAATGTTTTTTTTTTCTTTTTAAAGAAATAAAAATAAACCAAAGTTTCTCCTTCTAAGACTTTTTTTTTGCATGTGATAGACAATTACTGTCAATATGGCTACAGTTTTTTTTTTTTTTTCTAGGAAAAGCTGAAGTCTGACCCACTTCTCTCTACCCTACCCACCTCCCATCCCCCACCCTCATTCCCAGCCCACAGATAACAAAACTCCTAGTTGGATAAATTGAATGTGTATAGCAGAAAATTAGACAACAGGGGCAGCCGAAATGAACTGTTACCAAAGAGAGAGAGAGAGAGAGAGAGAGAGAGAGAAAGAGAGAGAGAAAAGGATAAACAGCTCAGTTCTCTTTTTGTAATTCAGAATTCAGATAGAGAAACAAAGAAACATCGCAGTCATTCAGAGTAGTATGAAGGTATGGAGACAATAGAGAAGCAAAAGGAGGCAAGAACAATTCTCAAAGAGTAATAAGCCACCCAGGTTTGGAAGCAGCAAGCATCATGGCTTAGCAGAAGGGGTAATAGAGGAAAATTAGAAACAAAAACACAAAAAACAGAAACACAAGTCACTGGGGAGTTGTCAGGATGATTGTCAGGAACTACTGGCTTGTTCCTCCTTTTCACAAGGGGGCATCCTATCTCAGAGTACAGCTGCCTAGACAGCCGGACATTTCCTGGTCCTTTGCATAAGGAAGTTGTGGGTAGATTCTCTCTGGCTGAGAAGCTGAGAGGCTCAAGGTGGTGGAGACTCTTTTCCTTTTTTTTTTTTTTTTTTTTTGGTTTTGGTTTTTTTTTCCAAGAGAGGGTTTCTCTGTTCTCTGTGTAGACCAGGCTGGCCTGGAACTCACAGAGATCTGCCTGCCTTTGTCTCCCTGAGTGTTGGGATTACATATTCCTTCCTTCTGATTGTACTCAGGCTCAAACATAGAAGACCTCAGTGCTTTATTTGACCAACTGTAAAATGGTTGCAGGTAGTGTGTGTGTGTGTGTGTGTGTGTGTGTGTGTGTGTGTGTGTTAACAAGGATTCTCCAGTAACTCTCCTGTTAGTTTTTGAGTGAGGGTCTCTCAGTGAATTTGGAGAGCCAATTCTGCTAGACTAGCTGACAAAAACAAAAACAAAAACAAACAAACAAAAAAACCCTCTAGCTACCTTTTTCCACCTCCTCAGCCCAGTGGGCTCCTGTATGTGGCTTTTCTGTAAGTGCTGCAGATTGAACTCGGGTTCTCATAGTTGCATGGCAAGTTGCATTTACTAACCGAACTATCTCCTCCGCTCCATTTCAACTTTTCTAACATAGATATATTTTCTTTGTAATAAATTTATGTATGCCTGTACACATACACAAAAGCAATAACCACAGACATGGTTTAGCAGCTATTTTCCTAGTTAGATTAGATTATAAGCTTTCCTAAAATAAAATTTCAGTTTTTTTTTTAAATTTAAATGTATTCAGCGTGTGTGGGGGTGGGGGTGTGCATGGGAGCTGGTTCTCACCTTGTCCTGTAAGGATTCCAGTCATGTAACCAATTCTAATGTATAGCCTTGGTGGCAAGCACTTTTATTTGCTAAGAAACCTCACTGGGCCAAAAATTCAGTTTCTTGATCCTCCTTCATAAAACATTTCCTGGATGAAAGTGGGGCAAACAAATAGTTAGAGTGACCTACACTTTCCGGAACACAATATTTTCTCCCAGAATAATTGCTTAAAGTGGGTTTGTACTGTCCCTGGAGGCTATCACAGCAGTGGTACTCAGTAAAGTTTCCTGTGTTCTGATTGGTTGAAGCACTATGAAAAGTTAATCTTCTCCTGAGCTCTCATTATTCCCCAATGACTCAAACAGGTCGGCCACTTTACATGGTAACACTCACATAAACACCAACTGAGATTTTTCTTTTATTAAAAAAAAAAAATGAACATTAACTAGTACCCTAAAGAGAAAAAAAAATTCAAATTCTTTTTATTTTTTATTTTTTTATAATTTTTATTTTTAATTACAGGTTATTTACTTTGTATCCCAGCACAAGCCCCCTCCATCATTTCTTCCCACTCCCACCCTCTCTCTCTCATCTCTTGCTACCCCTCTCTAAATCCACTGATAGAGGAGGTCTCCTCCCCTTCCATCTGACCCTAGTTTATCAGTTCTCATCAGGACTGGCTGTAATGTCCTTCTCTGTGCCCTAGCAAGGCTGCTTCTCCCTCGGGGAGGGAGGGATCAAAGAGCCCACCACTGAGTTCATGTCAGAGACAGCTCCTGTTCCCCTTACTAGGGTACCCACTTGGATGCTGAGCTGCCATGGGCTATGTCTGAGCAGGGGTTCTAGGTTATATCCATGTATGGTCCTTTGTTGGAGAATCAGTTTCAGAAAAGACTCTTGTGCCCAGATATATTTGGTCCTTATGGTGCTCCTGTCCTCCCTAGGTCTTACTAATTTCATGATTTTCTTGTTTTTAATTGCTGAGTAGTATTCCATTGTGTAAAAGTACCACAGTTTCTATATCCATTCCTCAATTGAGGGACATCTGGGCTGTTTCCAGGTTCTGGCTATTATGAATAAAACTACTACAAACATGGTTGAACAAATGTCCTTGTTGTGTACTTGAGTATATTTTGGATACATGCCTAGGAATGGTATAGCTGGATCTTGAGGAAGCACTGTTCCTAATTGTCTGAGAAAACGCCAGATTGATTTCCAAAGTGGTTGTACAAGTTTACATTCCCAACAGCAATGGAGGATTTAAGAGTTTCCAGGATCAAGATCTGTTTCTAGAGCTGTTTGATATTTGGGGGGGGGGGGGGGAAAGAGAGAGAAATTTAAATGTGGAGGGACAGGAAAATGAAAATAACAAAAATAAAATACTAAGAAAAACCTAAAGCATTCAAGAATCTGAGTCTATATTTCCCCTTGATACTGCAGGCTAAACTGAATGGAAACTGGATAAGTGAGGATCGTTTTCTGCAGCGGATGCAAGCTATAACAGCCAAGTGACATCCCTAACACACACCAAAAATGACCCCCGCTGCTAAATTGTAGACTCCCTTGAAAGTTAGTGGGGAAAAGGTGAGATTGCCTATGTGTGTAAGGGAGCTGGAGGAGGTACATGAAATGAGCATGTTTTTTTGGTAAGGGACATTTGTTAGGTCTAAATATTCATCCAGACTCCTTCATGGAGGCAAGAACCAAGAAATGCTGAAGCCCTGCAGCCCCGCCAGTTACTGTTGTTTGGTTTGTTATATCTGTCTTCAGAGAGGGAACAGGATGACATCAGAATTAAGCAGCTGGGTCCGTATCACGTGTGACCGCAGAGCTCCACCCAGTGCCCATGATCTGCTCATTGAATCATCTTGTCAAATGATGTTTCTGGAATTCTCTTAGACTTCCTAGGTACAGGCTGGGAAGGAAGGCACCCAGTTAACATAGAAAGCAGCTGGTGCTTAATTTTAACAGAAAACTCATTCTTTTCCTCTTGGACACTGGCAAATCTTGTTCCTTGACAAATATGCTCTAGAAGGAAGCTCTGTCTAGATGTTATGTGTAATTTTATCATATTCCCCTTTGAATACTGCCATTCTTACCCAATGCGCTCTCTTCTGCCCAAAGTCATTACACCCTTCCCCTTCATATCGTCCCTCTGTAAATGTCAGACATAACTACATTTTTATTTGCAGAGACTCCACTGCCATGAATGAGTAAAAAAAAAAAAAAATTCTACTCCCCCACCTCTCTCTCTTTACCCTGTGTGCATTCGACTAATATGATTTGTTGAACAAATTGTTCCATTAATCTGTGGCTGTTTGACAGAGTGAGAAAATAAGTGCCAAACTGAGAAGATTCACAAGAATCGGAACTCGCAGCGCATCTTTCTCAAGGTAAATAGTTATTATATCAGGGTGTCAGGCTGGGGAAATAGATGTGCTTTCATTCTCCGTTTGTAAATGTCACTTTTCCTCAGCCCATCAAGGTGACAAATGAGGTGTGGGTTACAGGAAGAGTTCATTCTTTGACAAAGTTCTTAACAGTCTATTTCAGCACAGAGCACCCAGCCCTCTTCACTTGGATCATCAAAACCTTGTAGCTCTGCCAGAGGCGTCTCCTGTCTGTCCACACCGGTCCATCAAAATCCCCAGAGAGAGTCCACAGTAGAACCCAACTGAAAGCCTCAAGCAACAGGAAAAGTAAGCAGATGGGTGCTAATTTATAAGCTGTTACACAGATTTCCAAGGGAAATTCCACTTTTAGGCTCTCCAGATAAGATCTCAGGACATTTATTAAACATGTTGCTTTAATCTTCTTTTACCCCTTTTGCATGCATTCAACATGACTGTGTTATGTGGCTTTTAAAATTATGGTCAATTAATAAGATTGTCACAGAGTGTATAGACATGCCATATAGTTTATAGACAAGCCAGACAAGCAAGTTGCTGTGAATGAATAAATGCCCAAATGAAGGAATGAGCTGCATATGACTAAATTCTTCCCCTAACATACCTTTCTCTGATGTTAGCAATAAAATAAAATAATTGGAGTGAAGTTAAACAGATTATTTATACAGCTAATGTTGTGTTCATATAACTATGTGATGTCTTGATGGCTAACATAACGGGATGATCTGATCAATGCTGAAACACAGTATTTAAGCTGATGTTACCGTTCCCGGAAGCACAGTTTAAATTACTTTATTGACAGGACAGATCATCACAACAAAGTCTCGTCGACCAATTTGCCACCTGAACACTTTTGTAAATAGAGTCAGAGTCAAAAGATTCAGCAACTGAATCATCACTTCTTGCCTCAGTCTAGATCAACTGCCTACTCAGTCACTTTCAAAGTCCCTTAGTCTTAATTCTTTTTGCGAAATGGAAATGATACTGCATAACCTAACAAATCCTCATAAGACACTAGGGAGCTAACAAAGTCATGTGTTCTACAGTTTTATGTAAAATTAATTGTATGTGTTTACATATAGTAATTCTTCAGGGAGAGACAATTAATGGCTTCCCAAAGAAGTTAAGGAACCCTGAGAGGTAAAGATCACTAAACGTTAGGTTAGTGGGAAAGCTCGGTACAAACACAGCTGAAAAGAAGAGAAAAATCAGGCATCTTCGAGTCCAGGAGAGGGAAAAGATGTGTTGACTTGCAGTATCATCAAACTCAGAGACAATAGCAGTCCATTGGGTTGAGAGACGAAAATGCAAATGATATGGAGAGGATGCTGTCAGCCAGTCCTCCAGCTCCAGGGAAACCCTTCGAGTATAATGTGAAGATTTGTGTGAAAGACCATCAGAAAGTGTATCCCTTTGCTTCTGTTGCTGTAATAAAGCACTGATTTAAAAAGGAACTGGAAAAGAAAAGGGGTTGTCTTATTCCTCTTCACACTTCTAAGCCACAGCCTATCACTGAGGCTGGTCAAGGCAGAAACTGAAGCAGAGAGCAAGGCAGGATATTGCTTACTGTCTTGCTTCCTGGCTCAAGTTTAACTTCCTTTCCAAGACCTCCCATGATCATCAGCAGAGGAGTGGCTCCACCCAGAGTTTGATGGGTTGCCTTATGCCAACTAACAATTAAGAAAGTGCCATACAGGTGCCTAGAGGCCAGTCCAATGGAGGCTTATTGCAGTTGAGCTGTCCTCCCAAATGACTCTGGTTTGTATCAAATTGACAGACACTAACCAGCATACATGCTCTTGATCAGGAAGGGCTGACAAGAAGGGGGACAGTCAGAGTCATATCGATGAGCTGAGTTAGTGCTGTCTCGGCCATCAGACCTTGGAATACACAAGCGTTCCTGTGAGAAGCTGAGGAGAAACCACTGCTAGAATCACAACCACGTGACATTCCTCCTACTAGGGCTCATGTAACCAGGCTCCTTAGCTGCAGGTGCTTTCAAAACTCATTTATCCTGAATTTCAAATAAGACAGAAAGCAGTAAAATGAAATTTTAATAGATTCTTCCCCAAGTCAGAAGCGAAAACTTTGATTCATTAGAAGAGTACAAAGTCAAGCTACAAACAGGCAGCTTCTCACACCTGTGCAAAAACCAGAAGCGTGGATGTCTAGAATACATTTGATGTTTCTAAAACAATACCAAAAGACTCTGTAGAGGAGAAATTTTTTTTCTCAACCAACATAGGGTCCCTGGCTGGATCTGAGAAAGCAAAGAAACAAACAAAAACAAACTACTGAAGAGGGCTGGCTGAAGATGTGCACATGGACTTTTCATGTTGTCATGGAAATCATAGTAAGAAAGTGAAGGTTCAAAGAAAGGGGCCGCTGAGAATATGCGTGTTAAGTTTGATGAGGTGGGTAGAGGTGGAGACATAGGACTGGCAGCAGAGTTGTGATTCAAAGAGAATAACTAGGGAATCATGGGGGAGTGAGGGTGGCAGCAAGAGAAATTAAGTAAGGAAGATCAGGTACTGATATCCCTCCCTGATCGCTGTCCAGTGAGAAGGTCACTCCTTCCCTGGGGTTATAGAGAGGATGGCTACTGAAGGGGTGTTTGTGAGTAGCTTGAGCTACTGCAGAAGATCATCTAAGTTTTACAATCCACTTCAAAGGAGAAAGGACACGGGGAAAATTTCAGGTTTCTCTGATTCCCTTTAGTAGAGAAGGACAGATAAGGTTAAGGGAATCTTCCTGCTCTCAGTTTTCTTCCTTAAGGTTAAAAGCACTCGATATACCGGGGTGCCATATCTTAGGCTAACAGAATAAGATGAAATAAGCCAGTGCTCATGAGAAAAATGACTTAAGCAGGCATATTCTCACAAAAGAAAACCCAAGGTAGCAGTGAGTAGAGTAAGGACATACTCAATGTCAGCAGCAGTCACAGAAGCAAAAGCTAAAACCACAGGCACCTGCTAAGAAAATGTGACCAGAAACTGTTGTGGATGTAAACATGTTTTTGTTTTGATCCCTGATGTAGGGTATGGGAATGATTCAGATTGTCCACAGCAGTAAACTATGAGCCTCATGAGGGCTCTTACGGGGGGTTCTTTCCCAGCTGAAGATAGTTTAATTCTGAGGACTCTGAGAGGGAGTAAAGGCCAGAGAGAGTGTTGGGGAGTTCCAAGAAAGAAGGCTGCTGGTGGTGCTGGTCCTGGTTGCTGTGGATACAGTTGCATGAGAAGTTGCAGATATCCTGAAAGGAAGACTGGACTTTCACTAAAAAGAACCCAAGGACCCTAACTGGTAGGAAGTAGCTAAAGAGAACTCTGTCCCCTCTCCCCACTAACTCCTTTCTGTCCTACTTGGTATTGGGATGTTGGAAGGGATTGGGTGGAGAAAGGAAACAGAGGCTTTAAAAAATGCTAAGAAACCAAGAAAAAAAATAGTATAAAAAGTAAAACCTTCAAGAAACACATAGGTAAGTGAAGAATATATTTACCAATACCAAGCGTGTTCTAATACACTCTCGATGGGAACGATAACATTTATGAGTTCATTAGAAAGCAAGCTCCGGTAGACTCAACCATTCATCTTCAAAGGAGATTCCACAGAGAAATTTTCCCACATGGCACAGGCTATCTACATAATAAGAAAGCAAAAACTTAAACAAACCAGATATAAATAATAATACTGGCAGAAAATGAAATAAATTTTAATGTTAGGGTGGAACTATTATAACAGTGGTAAAGTTTTAATAACGTAATGTTAAATACAATGTCTTTTATCATTCTGTTTGTATATAATTCATTTAAAAATAGACAGAATAAGACAATATTATTTTATCAGCAATACCACCATTGGAAGGGCTGTTGTTCCCTCATCTCATACAAACACATCACAAATTAATTGTAGAAAACAGAAAGTATTGAGTTTTATTACATTTTCATAAGTGTATATAACTTACTTTTGCCTGTATGATTTTCTCTTTCCCCTTTTCCCACTTGTCCCCTCTCTCATCCCAAATTGTCCCCCAGAATTGTGACTACATGGGCTTATTCCCATTTAGGTGTTATCCAGAACAGAAACTCAGAAGCAGCTGTACACCAGGACTGGTAGAAAAAATATACAGCCAGTGTAAGGGAATTTAAAGGTAGAAAAACGATTCGAAGAAAAGGATTTCATCATGCATTAGAGCTAATGCTTCTTAAGCTGTGAGCTGAGATCAAGTGTAAGCATGAGGGTTGTGCTGATAATATATACATGATATTACATATCGACATCAAGAATTACATGCAAACACCAACATTGACTTCAACTGAGCCAGGGACTCCGTGTTTGTTTGGGTAGCACTCTGAAATCCCATTTTTTGGGGGATTTTGGGATTTCAGCAAATCCAAGTAAAAGATAGGGAGTAGAATGAGAAAGTTGCTACACTTACTAAGTTTGGACAGAGAAACCTATGTGAGCTTTGTAGGGGAGTAAGGTGCAAGTGGACAGTACTAGTGACATGAGACATAAGGAAAGGACTAGGCTACACAGGGGAGCTAGAAGCTGTCAAGGGCAAGCCGGCTCCTTACTACCTTTTCTTTGGCTACAGCCATCAAGGGGATATTATAGCTCATTTCTCAAAGTATATCCATTACTTTCTATTTTTGTCGAAGATAATGAATTACTCTCCAATTTATAACCATATCCTGGAACATAAATGTTGATGTTAGAGTTCTCAAGACAAATTTTAAAGAACTACCTGTAAAAACAATTTATCACCATTTCACATATTTTCATACAGCTTTTGACTGTGCTTGTGCAAGATGCTGAGAAAGTAACACAGGAGGGTAATTTCCACAACATATGATTCAGATCTCATAAAGAGGTCCTCCAAGTTAGAATTAAAAAAAAGAATTCCCATGGGGAAAAACATACAAGAATGTAAATGGTCAAAATTAATAAATAAAATAACATTCACCTTTACTGGTGATCAAAGACATTTCACGTGGGATAGTGTTCATATTTTTACTTTAAACAATGGAATGCTTCCCTGCTTCTATACAGGGGAAGAAATGTCATCCTACAGTATAGTAGAAAAGGAATCTTTGTGTTTTCTTGGGTGCAAATGAATAAGATGTTTCAAAAGACTTAAAAAAAAATCCTGATTTGACTCATTAGTCAAATTCCAGAAGGAAAATAAAATGTCAAAAATGAGCTTCTTCTTTGATGTCACCACTCTTCTTGTTCTGAACCCAGGCAAAGGGGAGAGGGACTCAGAAGTAGAGCACTAACAAGGACAGACATTATCAGACAAGACAACCAGAGAGCAACACCCCTCATTAATACATGTTTTAAATCTTTAACAAAATATTTGCAAGGCAAATCCAGTAACAGATCAATGGTAACATCAGTACTCTAAATGAGGTTTATTCCAAGTCTACAAATTTGGAGTAGCAGCTAAATATAAATCTGTGTAATTCTCCTTAGGAGTAGAATAAAGGAGAAAATACAATTATCTTAGAGAAAGCAGGAGAACTTCCTGCACTTAACACAGATCAAACATATAGAGGCTCACACTTGCCTTCCAGCTGATAAAAGATGCAACATTCTCCCCTTCAGCTGAGACCAAAGATGTTTGTCCCCATCACTCATATTCAGAGTTGTGCTGGACATCTTTGCTGATTCTGTAAGTCACAGAAAGAAACTCTATTTTCAGGTAATGATATGACTTTGTATTTCTAACTCTCGAATAATTTCAAAGAGCGGGAAGGAATGACAACAGGGAAAAGAGACAGGGCGGAGAATTGAGGTTGAAGAGAGGGATTGATGAAAGGAAGAAAACGTTTCTCCTGTTTAGTACAATATACCTAGAAAATGCAGGCACGCTTCTCCAAGTCTGCACTCTGTAAGGAAAAAGCCACATTTTGCTTAGGCACCAAGATTATGAAGCCCAAAGAGAAGCCAGGCAAGTTAAGCTGGGCATCAACCAGGAGATTAAAATGAACTTGCACTTTGGGGTGCATTTGGGTGAACTCAGCATCACAGCAGCTGGAAAAATCGAGTTTAGAAGTGCTCAGAAAGCTATCATAGGTTCTGTGCCAGTTCCTCAACAAAACTCTTTCCAGAAAACACAACACCAGTCAGACTGTGAAATTGGAGAAAAAGTTCCATGGGAAGTGTATGGCCTTCTGCGCTAAGTAAGAGGAAAATTCTGACTAAGCTTATTCAAAAAAGTCATTTGAAAAAAAAAAAAAGCAAAAGGGGCCCAGAACCTGTACCCTGACTGCTGTGTTTGATGCTGTCCTTGAGGACGTGATGTTCCCAGGTGATATTATGGCGCAGAGGATCCAGATCCATGAAAAACTGGACATCAACTGGTTCATGTAGAAAGAGCACAGTGGAACCATGTGGATCCTATGGCCCGACTGTTTCTGGTGTGTCTAGGAAGCTCACAGATGTTAATTTTGAATCCCCAGAGTTTCAACTGTAAATAACAATAACTAAAAATATCTTTATTGGTAAAATAAAAGAGAAAAAGAAAATGTAGTCAAGCCATTGATTGAGAGAAACTATTTTTGTACTGTATATGTCACCCTTAAATAACCTCCGAGGTCAGTAAGCAGAATCCTCCCCTGGAAGGAGCAATGGTTGAACAGGTAGTTGACTAACAAAGGCAACTGTTACCAAGGAAAGAACCAACACTGGGCTGAACGTTGGCTCAGTGAAGAAAGCATTGCCTCAAACATGTTAAGGATCGTAAGTGAGATTCCCAGAAATCACACAAATGCCAGGGAAGCATTAAGGCTGCCTGTAAACCTGGCACTGAGAAGGCAGAGACAGAGGATCTCCAGAGTGAGCTTTCTGTGTACATTAGGCCTGGGTAGAGCTGTGGGTTCAGTTAAGATATTCTGCTTCAAAAAAATAATGTGGTGAGCAACTGGGGAACACAGCTTCACAAATCAGCCTCGACCCTCCACACACATGTGTGTGTGCAAAATAGCTGTGAACATTCTATCTATCTCCATATCTCTCTCTTCTCTCTCTCTCTTTCTCATAAAATAAATACCCCACATCTACCAATGTACTTCCCTACCACAGTTCCACAGCTGAAAGACTATTGTGAAATAAAACCACCAAGTCTGTGTGCCAGTTCATGATAACATCTTTACAGGTGCTGTCCAGGAAAGTGGAAGGATACCTAACATGCATGAAAGAATGAGTTAAAGTCAACTTATGCAGTACATTTTATTTTTAGTAAATCTGTTGGTCATGTCTATATTGGGATTGTTCATTTATGCAACACAATGGGAAAACCATGCAGTTGTCCAATAAAGGGTAAATAAGATAAATACTGCCTTCAAACTGCTAATGCTCTGATTTAGAAGAGCAACACAAATATACCTAATCGGTGTTTGTTTGTTTGTTTTGTTTTGTTGGTTTTTTTTTTCCTATAAGCATGTCAGCTGTGGGGAGGGCACATAAAGATGTAGTTAATTCTTAATTCGGGTAAGATAAGGTTGGAGGGAAAAGTACCAGGGTAAGAGGAACAGACATTTGCCTGAAATGCAGAGGTGGGCATGTGCCAAATGGGGAGGACAGTGTGTGCAAACCCACAGAGCTGGCCATGCAGAGATGCAACCAAGTAAATGAAGATGGTCTGGGTATGAAGCCCAGCACGCATGGCGTCCAGTGGTTGGTATATGGAACAAAGATGGCTCTGCTCCTTTGACTGGGAAGTTCAGTGAAGAGCAGAGGTCAGAGTCTATATGATTCCATGCTAAGCATAAAACACCCGGAGTTGTAAGATAATATTTATTTCTTCTCGTGGCTGGAGTCTCTCTATGAGGAGTTCTCAGCTGCAGGGGAAGGGGATGAGATAATAAATATAACATGCATATTTGGGAAAATGTAAATTCCAAACGTCTCAAACTTCTGGACATTTTTATGTAATCTTAACTCATCGTCTCGATGTCTCAATGTATATCATGGAGTTCTGCGTGGCTGACAGGAAATAAAGGTGAGAAGAGTAGCTGCTTTTGCAGATTTGGTTAGATTGTTGAAGCATTTAAAGTGTCTACATTAAGTAGAAAGTGTTGAATGATTGGGGAGAAAAATTACTCCAACCGTCTGGCCAGAAGAGCTTACCAACAGATGGGTGCACTTACTGAGAGACTCACAGAGGGATTTTTATTTCCTTAAAAATTAGCTGTGCTAACTGGTTTGCCATGATTGCATGTGTGTGTGTGGTGGGGAGGAGGGGAGGTTGCCCGCATTTGCAGGCCAGAGGTCACCCTTCAGTCACTCTTCAGGAGCTCTCCACTTTACTTTTCTGTTTTATTTTTAGAGACAAGGTTTTTCACAGGGGCCTGGGTGTGCCCATCATTAGGCTAGCCACAGTGGTCAGTAAACCTGGGTGGTTCCTATTTCTCTGTCTTCCTGTACTATAAGTGCATACACAAGCCACCAGGCCAAGGGATCAAATTCTGGTCCCCATGTATCACAGTTAGCTTTAACTGTCAACTTGATACAGATTAGAGCCAAGGAAGAAGAAAGTCTTGACTGAAGAATTGCCTAGATGAGATCTTCTGGTGGGAACATCTGGGGAGGAATGCTTGATTGGGAATTGATTGAGGAGAGATCCAGCCTCCTGTGGGTGGTGCCATACCCAAGCAGGTTGTTCCATGCTGTACAGAAACACAAGGTAAGCATGAACCTGTGAGGTAGGCTGCAAGTAGCATTCTTCCACGGTTCCTGTTTCAGGTCCCTGCCCTGATGTTTTTCAATGACAGATTATGTCAGCCTCTCCTTTCCTAAATTGCTTTGAGTCAGAGTGTTTTATCACAGCAACAGAATACACACACACACACACACACACACACACACACACACACACGGTTTACTTGCAAAGCCTTCTCCCACCCTACTATTTGATTTAAAAGTGAAAATTATTAAAGGTACCTATCTGTGCTTTACATTGTATTTTTAGTATTTTTCTGTAGTTGAGAAAGTACTGTTACACCTAACCATTAATTTCTTCTGCACAGGGGAACAAGGTAGTAATAAATATTCATATTATATAAGAAACTAACAAAAGGTAAAACAAAAAATTGAAATATTCTCAGTGAAAAACAATGCCCAACAATCATAAAGCAATTAATAACAGACCTATGGAAACTAGAAAGTGGGCCTCCTGAACATGTCTCCAGTTTCTGGGCTTTGTTGGCTGTTCATGGTGATCGACTGTCAAACACTCAATTCTCAGATCACTGGATTTGGCAGATAGGATTGCTGAGGGATCAACCTCTAGGACCACGGACCAATGACACTTGAAATCAGAGACAGACAAGTGCCACTTTGCGCAAGTTAGGTTCTCCGAGTAAACAACAGGTAGCCAGGTGGACTGTAGAGGCATGCAATGTGTTATAATGCAGTCATGGGAGAGAAAAAATTAAGTGGAAGACGTACAGAAATGCTCTCTCTATTTCTGTTGTAGAGAACGACTTAATGCATGGTACAATCAGAATATGCTGCTTTGGGAGGTGACTGCCATTGCGCAGTGAAATCCCATGGCTAACTCCTTTGAGCCTGTCTTCCAGACCCAACTAGCAACATATACACACAACTTTGGATTGACAGGCTCTGCACAAGTGGGATCCCTACATTTCTCACCCTCAGAAATGGGTTTTGCCAATCAGAGACATTGACTGAAAATAGAGATAACACACATAAGCTGATAGAGTATTCACTTACTGTCTTCGTGGTACTGTTGCTTCCTGATCCAAGAGCGATTTTCCATACAGCTTACCATCTATCTGCATCTGTGATCCTTCACCGTCCTCTCTACTTTTGTGTAGACCTGTGGTTTTCTTGGCTAAATGTATCTAAGGCCATAATTTATTATCCTTTGTTGGTCTCTCAAATACTTGTCATGCAGGTATAACAGTTCCCGTTCACAAACCATCCCACTCCCCAAATTGAGAGTGGAATTCCTGTAGCTTAAACAGATTCCAGACTGTACAAGAGATTGTTCAGAACAAAAGCCATTTAAGTCAATAACAATTGCTTTAAAGAAATCCTCTTCCATTACAGTACTGAGAAAGTCATGTGTTCTCTAATCTCATGTTTTGGTCTCTTAAATCAACGATTTCTCATTTCTCAGTGATATGCCATTTTTGTGTCTTCCTCATTTCCCCTTGCCTGAAGATGGTGGCCAATCAGTGAACAATAGAAAGATGTCAGGCCTGTCATGGAAGAACACCCTTTTATTTGGAGACACCATGCTCTACTCAGCATGATCAGTGACATGTATGCTCACCAACCACATAGCTTTGTTGCTATAATGTAAGCAAATTGCCTGTAATTTGGGGTCCGAGGAACACATATCTATAACTTGGGTCAAAATTATCTCTGCTCAGTCTGATTTACAATAAACTCTTAATGTATTTCTAGTCACTGTAGACATTTCTGAACTTTCAGCTCAGTCTTCATCTCTGGAACTAAACAAGAAGGAAATAACCATATGGTAATTCTAAATTTTTAGTGAGTCTGGTCCAATTGGAAAACAGTGGCACATACTCAAAAAGATTATCTTTGACTTGACCTCAGTGCCAGAGTGCAGAAGGTAGGGCCTCATAGAAAGAATACCTATTCCTCTCCCTCTTTTTCTCCCTCTCCTTCCCCTTCCCTCTCTTCCTCCCCATCTCTCTTTCCTTCTCCCACCTCCTCCCTTCCCTCTCTGCTTCTTAGCATCACAAAATGGCAAAGAGAGCAGTCTCTTCTACCATGTGCTTTCTCTGTGATGTCTCATACAAACACAGAAGCTATGATAAACTTTTCATCTCAAAATCTGGTAATCACTTGTATTTTGTCCATGAGAGAAGGGTGAAGAACACACCTGCCTGGCATCACACATTGTTTTATTGTTTTGCTTTGTTTTTTTCCTAGGAAAGGCCAGGAATTTGAAGTCAGGAAGATCAACATCTGAGCTCTGATTGCATACTGATTGTGTTATGAGGGGCAAGCCACCAGCAAGCTTCAGTTTTCTCATTTGCTGTTAACATTGTAAGAATGAAAATAGGAGTGTATAATCTATTGCCTTGAAAAGTACCCATTACACTGTAGGTATTTACTAACTGTGAGGTGCAATCCTTTTCAGTTTTGAGAAAAAAAGAAGGAAATAAACAAAAAGTTACTTTATTTTTAAATTTTTTATATAAATTACAATTTACTCACTTTGTATCCCAGTAGTAGCCCCCTCCCTCATCCTCTCCCAATCCCACCCTCCCTCCCTTATCTCCTCCCATGCCCCTGCCCAGGTCCACTGATGGGAGGTCCTCCTCCCCTTCTTTCTGATCCTAGCCTGTCAGGTCTCATCAGGACTGGCTGCATTGTCCTCCTCTGTGACCTGGCAAGGCTGCTCCCCCATCAGGGGAAAGTGATCAAAGTGCCAGCCAGTGAGTTCATGTCACAGACAGTCCCTGTTCCCATTACTAGGGAACCCACTTGGAGACTGAGCTGCCATGGGCTACATCTGTGCAGGGGTTCTAGGTTATCTTAATGCATAGTCCTTGGTTGGAGTATCAGTCTCAGAAAAGACCCCTGGATCCAGAACTTTTGGATCTGTTGCTCTCCTTGTGGAGCTCCTGTCCCCTCCAGGTTTTCCTATCTCCCCCTTCTTTCATAAGATTCCCTGCACTTTGCCCAAAGTTTGGCTATGAGTCTCAGCATCTCCTTCAATATCTTGCTGGGTAGAGTCTTTCAACGGCCCTCTGTGGTAGGGTCCTGACTGTTGCCTGTTTTCTCCCTCTTCTGATGTCCATCCTGCTTGCCTTTCTGACAGAAGCAGAAAGACACACATGGTATATACTCACTTATAAGTGGATATTAGACATACAATATAGGATAAACATATTAAAATCTGTATACCTAAAGAAGCTAAGCAAGAAGGATAAGATGATCAATTCTCACTCAGAAAACTTACGTTGTAATTGTGGAGCATCATAAAAATTTCCTAAAACAATACATGTCTTTCTATCATTTTTCAAGAGTCAAATGTACCCTTGTTTGTTGACTGTGGGTGAAATATGTGACTTTACCATTTTAATGGGATATTAACATACATGGTAGAAGCTTAAAAATTACCTGAATATGAGAACTCCTTCTCTTGTGCTATTTGTAATTTGGGGACCAATGTGCCAGTGTATGAAAGACACCCAACTATGCTGTGGCAAACTCAGCCTCATATAATCAACCGTCTGTATAACACAGCAGCATTATACACTGACCAACTGTTTAACAGCAGTAGGAGCTAGACCAAATGGTTATCAACTTAGCCACAAAGCTTTGTGATGCACTGCAATGACTAAGTGACATGCAAATGAAAACTACTACGTTCAGATTTCTGCTATGATAAGTGTCTCTCCATTCAGGCCCACCCCGTTTCTTCTTTTTGGTTATATCTAGTGTTGCAAACTTTAAAGAACAGGGCTATGTTGGTTCCTTAAACTCTGCCAGGTAATGGTATAAACAGATAGAGTGTTGTGGATCTTAGAGGAAATGGGATGGGTTCTTGGGAAAGAAACAAGTTCTTAAAGAGGAGAGAAACAACACATAAATGGACCATTGAATGGGAGAAACCATAATGATCTGTAAACTACAAGGAAGGTTTGATGCTGTCAGAATAAATCAAGGGGGTGGTTGTTATTAATATTGATTAATCAATTATTAATAAATGATTATTAAAGCCAAGCACTGGCGAAGTAACGGCTTTGTAGCAGATGCTGCGTGTTCATCCGTACCCACCTGCACACACATTTGCATCTGCTTCCACAGACATATGCATGTACACATGCTCATAAAATAAGGCAGGAAAACGAATATGAAGGGATTATAGTTTTAAGCTATTATATTCACATACGTGAAATTGGTCAGGTGATTAATGAAGCTATTGCAAGTATTATTCATGAAAGTATGGTAACCATGTGTGATACAAATTAATTCCTTTTAAAACCAATGACCACTTTACAAGATTTAGCATTGAGAATACTTATAGTCGCAACTGAATCTTCAAAATACTCAGAAGTGATCTCAATAAGCAATAGATGAAACATAGGAAAACAATAAGATTTTCCTATGAGAAATAAAATATGACCTGAATTACAGGCAAGAAACTTCTTGAACCAAATAACCAAACATGATAAAGATATCAATTTCCTGCAAGTCATCTTCTATGTGCCATACCACTCAGATCAAAATCCTAATGTGTTTCTTAAAAACCTTGACAACCTGATAATAACTTTTACCTAAAAGAACACATTCATGAAAAAAGGCAGAAACACTATGAGTAAGAATAATGGAGGAAGATTGCTTTGCAAGAAATAAAAATTGAATGTAAGTCCCTAAGTAATTAAAATATGTTTTGGTTGGGAGGATTAACTAACATTAGAAAATAATAGAAACTCCAAAGATCTGCCCACATGTATATGGACTATATATTCCACACAGCTTGCATTTCTAGGAAGAGGGAAAGATAGATTATTCAACAATTGATTTGGCATTTAGAAATGAAATTAAGAGCAGCCTGAAGCCTCTGAAGTAACATCAAAAAATATAGCTGCAAAAATACTCTGATGGGAATAGATGGTTGAATAGAAGGGGCCACTTAGAGAACAACCTCAGAATTGGGAGGTAGAAAGGTCAGATAGGAAAGTAAAAACACAGCTGGGGGCGGGGGAGCTGAAAACTAGCAACTAGCCAAGAAAACTACCACTGTTTTAAGACAAACGATAAACAATAAAATATTTTGCAAGTGAGAAATTATGTCTCACAACAGTCACATTTTTTTTAATTTTATTTTTTTCTTATCAGTTACATTTTATTAACTCTGTATCCCAGCCATGTCCCGATCCCTCATTCCCTCCCAGTCCCTTCCTCCCTCATCTCCACATTTTAAAGCTTTTTCAAAAAATGAGAGCAAAACTAGGGTCAGTGAGATGGCTTAGGTGGCTTTTGGCTATGCTCTTCCAGAGGACTAGAGGTCAGTTTTCAGAAACAACACAGGATGTCACAGAGAAACCCATACTTCCAGCTTCAGGGGAGCTGATACTTTCTTCTGGCCTTCAAGAACATCCCCATGCATATGGCATATACTCACAGAGACATTCCCATTCTTATAAATAAATATAATAACAGTAAATCCGAATCAAAAGGTTATCAAAGGTTATGAGCCAGCCCTGCATGGGGGAATAAATACACGTAAGTCAAATGTGAATTATTAGATGAGAAATACTTACTTTGAAAAGGCATTAAATTTTATATTGTATTCATGGTTAACTATATAAAATACGAATTTATACGTTTCTAAAAATAAAATAATTAGATACATCATTTTCTCCTGTGCAATTATAACAAGGCTTTTCCTGTTATGATAACTCAGACTTTCTTTTTGCAAATACCACCCACATGGAAAATGAGTGAATTTGACTGGCAGAAAAATAATGTAACAAAGACAAAGGTTTGTTTGGATCTAGAAATACACAAGTAATTTTAACAATTTTAGCTCTCTGTTTCCTGTGTTGTTTCCAGTACCTATTTGTAGTGGAATAAATACCAAAACAGAAAGGAAACATTTAGCAAACTTTACAGTGATTTGAAAGAACAGTTTTTACATCCATGGAATTTAGTAAGCAAAGCAAGTAATCTGCTTGTTTCAGCCATTCCCCTTTGTTTTCAGTGATTCACGTTTAAGATATCTTACAAAACCGAAAATTCCTTTCCTACTGCTCTCTTCTTTCCATTTTCTCTTGCCTTCACATATTTCTCTCGTTGTTGCTCTCCTCCCTTTCATCCCCTGCTCTTTCTTGTTTTCCCTTCATGCTCTCCAGTTTGGTATTCAGCATGGTGGACAGTTGCATGCAATGGCTAAGAAAAACAGAACCATGCAAGGGACAGCAGTGATCATAAGACTTAATGGCCGGCATAGATGAGAGACCGGTTTGGTTAAATGAGAGCTTGTACTCTTGTACTGATTAGGCGAATAAGTAAATATATTGAGAGCACTGGAGTAGAGTTCCTTACTATCAGAAAAGATTTATGACAACGGAAAAGAAGGAAGACTAGAAAGAACTATTACATTATGACTGGAAAGAGCTATTACATTAAGTTGAAATTGAGGACACCAGTATCAATTTAGCTTTCTGACAAATAAATGCACAGATAAAAGAAATTGTGATTTATCTATAGATAGTGAACGTATACATATTGTTACAAATATGTATGCATACATATATTACATGCATGGAATATGTATACCATTTATCAGCATGTTTATGCATAATAATAAATGCATTACATACATGATTATCATAGTATGTATTCAAAAATAACGTATTTGTTTATAACACAAATATTTATACAAATATAGCATGCATACCTAATATAAGAATAAATATATGAATGATATTTAATCATGTAAAATATGCATTAACTATTATATGTAATAAAATTTTGCACATAATTAGTACACTTTAGATATTATTTTGCATTATGATATGCATTGTATTATACTTTGTTGCATAATGTCTTAGTATTTCACGAATATTAACAAACATAATTTTATCTATGTAACACAATAAATATATATTTTTTATAATTCTACCCACTAAGAGGGCTTGTTCTTAGTATCTGATAGCTGATTGACTACATTTTTCTATTTAAAAAATAATGGCCTGAAAGTCTGCCTAAACGCAAAAAGTTTCCCCTGAAAATGCGAGAGTGAGATATTGTAAGACCTGGGGTCTCACAGCTCAGGAGTTCAAGATCCCGCCCTTCCCAGAAACTCCCCCAGACCAAGACTCGTTGCAAAAGCAAGAGGTTTATTAACCATTGTGCAATGGGGTCACCCCTGCCAGTCAGCAAAGAGTGGCACCGGGAGATAAAGGCCTTTTGGTTTTTAAAAGAAAAATTGCGGGAAATTTGAAGTTGCAGTCTTGGCAATTTAGGATTGGATGAGGAAGCTATAAAGTAAGATAATTGGTTAGTCTTAGGTGCTCAAGCTTGGCCAGTCCTGCCAAGTGTGGATGCAGCTGCAAATGAAGGTGGGGGTGGTTAGCTCATCCTTGAAGATTAGGGGCTACAGACTTTTGGCTGGAGGTCAAAAGCTACTCAGAAGAAGTCTAGGTTCGTTTCTAAGAAACGCTATCTCAAAGACAAGGGTCTGGTCCTTCTTTTGCTGAGTGAAGGTCATTGCTTGCTTGCCTTTTTTTATATCTGTCCTCACAGATAGGGTCACATTCCTCCATTCTCTGGAAAGGTACTAAGAGGCTTTAGCTTAACCTGGACCTAAAACTCATAAACTATGGGCTTTAGAAGACATATAGGTTACAAAGTTAGCCTAACCCTTTCAATATCACTACATCACAATCTCTGGAACTGAAGGTGGGCTGAAGAAGAAAGTGCCTTCATTTACTGCTATCCAGAAGCTCAGTGGTTGGAGAGAGACTCATACAGCAGGAAACATAGGCTCTTGAAGACTGGACATCCAGCAAGTGGCTTGGAAACTCTTCCTATTGTGGCTGGATTACCTGGACACAAGTGAGCCACAGCCACACGGAGAAGAATGTCTAAGACTTTGTGACACAGAAGAAATCTCTTGCTTTGTTTTCCCAAACAAGAGAGACATCAAGTATCAAATACAATTGCCCCTAACAGAGTGGTCAGTAAAACTGGTGAGCTAGAAGCTCTGGAGAGCAATGGTGCCTTCTATAAACAGTTTAGGAGAAACAAAGTCAAGAAATGGATACGGTGACAAGTTACTAAAGGGCTGCCTGGAAAATTATGGTACCTTGTCCTCACATTCCTATGTCATTTGTTGTTTACTAAATAGATGCTTATTGAGAACATACTATGTGTGTGTCCTTTTGTCTTAGAACATGGGAAAGTGGAGTGAAAAATAAAACCATAGAAAGGAATATAAAATGATTCAGTGTCACATGATATATACTCACTTATAAGTGCTTATATAATTCAGGATAAACATAATAAAATTTGCACACCTAAGGAAGGTAAGCAAGAATTAGGACCCCGGGTAAGATGCTTAATATTCATTCAGAAAGGCAAATGACTGAGCGGTCTAAGGCACTGTGTTCAGAAAGGCAAACGAAACAGATATCAGAAGAGGGAGAAAACAGGGAACAGGACAGGAGCCTCTCACAGACATCCTCTGAAAGACTCCACCCAGCAGGGTATCAAAACATATGCTGAGATGCATAGACAAACTTTGGGAAGAGTGAAAGGAATCTTATGAAAGAAGGGGGAGATAGACCTAGAGGGAACAGGAGCTCCAGAAGGGGAGCAACAGAACCAAAAAATCTGGGCACAGGGGTCTTTACTGAGACTGATACTCCAGCCAAGGACCATTCATGGAGATAACCTAGAACCCCTGCACAGAAGTCACCCACGGCAGCTCAGTATCCAAGAGGGTTCCCTAATAATAGGACCAGGGACCATCTCTGACATGAATTCATGGGCTGGCTCTTTGATCACCTCTACCTGAGGAGTGAGCAGCCTTACCAGTCCACAAAGGAAGCCAAAGAAGCCAGTCCTGATGAGACTTGATAGACTAGGGTCAGATGGCAGGGGAGGAGGACCTCCCCTATCATTGGACTGGGGGAGGGGCATAGGAGAAGAAGAGGGAGGAAGGGTGGGATTGGGAGGGGAGAGGGAGGGGCTACAGCTGGGATACAAAGTAAATAAACTGTAATTAACATAATAAATAAATAAAAGAAAAAATTATTCAGTGTCATGTTTGGGTCACCTTGCCTGGGGTGCAAGAACCTCATTAGATTTTGCTTTTTAAAGCAATAACAGATAAGTAAGAATAAATTTCTACCATTCACCTTTTTTAAAATAAAATGATATTTTTTATTAATCCAGTCCACAGATCAGCCTTTCAGTAAAAAAAATACTGTCTTTTGTGAAAATCATTTTTATTCAAGAAGTACTGTCTTTATAACCCCAGCAAGTTTTTGTCAGCTATCTTATTTACCATCATATACAGTTATTTATGAATATATGTACACATATATATGTTTATGCAAAGAAAACTTGCCTTGGGAGTCAGAAGTATTCTTTCTGCCTTTGCCTACTCCACTCATCGCTCAGTGTGATTTTTTTTTAAATTTTATGTTAATTTTATTGTTGTTTTGCCTGCATGTATGTTTGTGTGATGGTGTTGGATCCCCGGAAGGAACTAGAGTTAAAGACAGTTGTGAGCTGCCAAGTGGGTGCTGGGACTTAAACCCGTGTCTTCTAGAAGAAGAGTCAGTGCTCTTAATAGTAGAGCCATCTGTCCAGCCCAAGTGTGATCTTTTATAAACACTGATTGGCCCTGGGATTTCTATCTTTATCCTTAAAGTAATTGTAAAGAAACTTTCCCTATAGAATGTTGTGGTAAACATGAAAACTAAAGTGAATATCTCAGATGGGTCCCCCAAATCCTGACCAGTCTTCAGCTAAATTCTGCAGAGTAACACTGACCCTCTGAATTCTCTCACAGGCTTGTTCTCTGTAGATGTGTTTCATATTTCAAGAGACTTAACATGTTCCCTTTGCTCATTTTTGAACACAGGTGCTGCATTTTGAGGTCCAGGGGCCTCTTACACACACGACTGCAAAACATCACTCTACTCAAGAGCTAAGAAACTCATTTGAAAGTAAACCAAATGGCAACTTATTGCTTTCCTTTCTCAAAGCAGACGTGATGTGGGAAGCGATTATGCTCAGACTTGTAGGTTGTCTTTGCTCAGAAAGTGAAAAAGACAGCTAGAAACGGGAAACCAAACCCCACAGTTCACTGTAGTCATTTCAGACAAATCCTACCTTGAAACGCTACCTTCTGTCATTGATTCTGAGATGTTTTGTGGCTCCTGATGGAAAGAGAAAGGCTACCCTAAGTGGGGGCTTTTGCTTTCAGCATCCCGAAATGCTTTCACCCTGTGATGTATTAAAATATTTAATCACAATCTCATGTTTCTGCCCCTATTTATACAAGTGCTTTATAATGCTGTACATTACAGAACAACCTGCCTGCTTCTTAATATGACCTGAGGAGTCAGCCGGCATTTATTACAAATGCGAGGCAGTGTGCTTCTGGCTGAGCAATTAATCACTGACACCAAGGAATTTCTTCTCTTCAGGTAGGGAATCCATCCAAAAACGAAGAAAAATCATCGGGCTAATTAATTCTTATCTGCAAAGAGCAATTAGATAAATGACCTCAAAAAAAGACTTGTCACCCCTAGTGAGACACTCACTTTCTAAATAGAATGTGTCGCAGCCTCTTTTCTCTGGGCAAGTGATACTGTGAAATGAAGATGACAGAAATGAAGGGAAGGGGGAACGGTGGGGGTCGGGTTAATTAGAATGAAGGCCAAAAAGACACACACACACACACACACACACACACACACACAAACAGACAGAGAGAAAGAGAGTGAGAGAGAGAGAGAGAAAGAGGCACACTCAGAGAGACAGAGTGACACACATCCACACACACAGAGGAGAGTGGGGGAGATTTCCCATGACCTTGTACCCTGCCCTTCTTTCTCTGTAAACACAGATCACAGTCAAGTTTTAAATTCCGTGGTGGAATCTGTGGGGTAGATTGCCACCTGCTTGATTTCCTGAAAAACGAAGCTTTTAGTGAGTTGTGTGTTCTCTTCCTGGCTTGCCATGGCACAACTTAAACCAGGCAAGCATGATTTGTTTATTTTTTTCTAAGCTCTCTCTCTCTCTCTCTCTCTCTCTCTCTCTCTCTCTCTCTCTGTGTGTGTGTGTGTGTGTTTATGTATGTGTGCAGTAGAACTCACCCATGGTCTATGTAGAAGCAACCGTCTCATGTCTTTATTCTTCACTTCACCTTACGTTTTGAGACAGTCTCTCACTAAACCCGGGGTTTCCTGTCTTGTCTGACCTGACAGAGCCCTAATGATCCTGTTGTCTTTGTGCCCTGGTTCTTGGGTTACCAGCATACATCACCAGTCCTGGGTTTTTATATGGGTGCTGGGAACCAGAACTCGGATCCCCACGATTCTGAAGTAGTCATTTCATATCCTGAGCCTTCTCCTCTCAAGAGAAGGCTTGGCTGTGGGCTTGGCTTTTTAATCAGACCTATGTCTGACAACAGAATCAGAGTATAGAGCATTTCGACCTTAAAGGATGCCCAGAAGGGTTAAAACGTGTAAATGTTAAGATGAAAATTTCATGTGGTTTTATAGATAAAAGTGATTTTCCTAGTTCATACTGTCTTGCTTTGTTCTTAGGCTTTGGGGGACAGTTTCATTGCATATTGTATAAACTGATGTTGCTATCTTTCGGTCTGAATCTTCTGAGTGTTGAGATTATGAGTGTGGTTCACTGTGTTAGTCAAGGTTCATTACAGAAACAGAACGGATAGAATTAACATATACAACAAATAAGATTCTATTAGTTTGGCTCAGAGGACACGGACTTGCTAGTCCAGTGATATCGATTTGGATACTGGAGAAGCAACCCACCAGGCAGCTGCTCAACCCACAGGGCTGGATCCCTCCTCAAGTGAAGAGGTGAAGAGGCTTGTTGGTGCTGAAAGGTTGGTGGACTCATGAACAACCACTAACCCGCAGCCATGTTGGAAGGCATGGCTCTAATGCCATTGAAGAGGGACAACAGCAGGGGCAGGAGCCTGAAGTGTACTCAGTAGCAAGGGGTGTAGGTGAGCAGGCAAAGGGCAGCAGCTTTAACTTCAGGCCTCTCTAGACCACCGGAAGGCATCCTTTCTCTGAGGCAAAGTCCTTGCTCTTTTATCTGGTATATCTAGGAAATACCACTGAAGACTTACCCATCAGCATGAAGCATAATTAATTCCAGGTCCAATGAATTTAACAACCAAGATTAGCCATCACAGCCGCTGTGCTCAGCTAAAGAAAATTTGGCCATGTATTTCATCATTCTTTTCATATATTATCCAAGAGAAATGGAAAAATAAACTTTATGATAGCAAGTTGAATTCTGCTTTTTGTTTCTTTTTTCCTGGTTTTTTTTCAAAATCAGAACATCATTTCTCAATTTCCTTTTTTTGGTCACTATTATCTTTTTTTTTTTTCAAATACTAGTTACAGTTTATTCACTTTGTATCCCAGCTGTAGCCCCCTCTGTCATTCCCTACCAATCCCACCCTCCCTCCCTCATCTCCTCCCTGCCCCTTTCCAAGTCCACTGATAGGGGAGGTCTCCTCTTCCATCTGACCTTAGCTTATCAGGTTTCTTCAGGACTGGCTGCAATGTCCACCTCTGTGGCCTAGCATGGCTGCCCCTCCCTCGGGGGGAGGGGAAGGTGTCAAAGAGTTCATGTCAGAAATAGTCCCTGTTCCCCTTACTAGGGTCCCCGCTTGGATACTGAGCTACCAAGGGCTACATCTAAGCAGGGGTTCTAGGTTATATCCATACTTGGTCCTTGGTTGGAGATACAGTTTCAGAAAAGAGCCCTGTGTACATATATATTAGGTCCTTGTGGAGCTCCTGTCCTCTCCAAGTCATAGTAACTCCCCCTTCTTTCATATGATTCCCTGCACTTTGCAGAAGGTTTGGTTATGAGTCTCAGCATCTGCTTTGATACACTGCTAGGTAGAGTCTTTCAGAGGCCCTCTGTGGTAGGCTCCTGTCCTGTTACTTGTTTTCTCCTAAGAAAGAGGACCCGGGGTAAGATGATCAATCTGAACTTAAAAAGACAAATGGGATGGACATTTCTCAATTTCTATCAATCCTTAATTCTTTCTCTTACATCATCCTCTTACTTCCTTTCAAATTCATAGTCTCTTTTTTAAAATTGTTATACAACATATAATTGTATGTATATATGTATATATGTGTGTGTATATATATATATATATATATATATATATATATGGAGGTCATATATGTGTGTATGTGTGTGTCACAAATAAAACTAGCACAGTCCATTAGTGTTACTTGTGACTATAAGAATTCAAAACTAATCATGTGGAACTAGATTACCACTTAGGAGCTCATCCAGGGAAAGACAATTTTCCCCACCTCTCGACATTTCTGTATTTCTGTGGTTCTTTGTGTAGGAATGGGCCACATGTTTTCTTCCCCCATCCACAATAGCTTGTGTTCAGGTATCATTCTCATTCAGATCTTGTTATGACTTATGGGTTTTTGTTCACTTATTTGATTTGGATTTTTTGTTGTTCTTGGTTTTTATTGCTGCTTTGTTTTTGTTTGTGTTTTTTGTGTGGATTTTTTATTTGTTTGTTTGTCTGTTTGATCTACATCCTCTTCATTTTCCTTGGTCAAGATCACATAAACTCCTAGCAACATATCTCAGAGTTAACTTGTCTTTGAAGACTGTGATGGTTAATCTCTGTTTGTCAACTTGATGAGATCTAGAATGAAATATGAAAGATTGGAAATGGGTCTGTTTGGAGAGTATTTTCTTGGTTAGCTTAGTTGAAGCCCAAAGATTTACCCATGGTATGCAGTGCCATCTCCTTAGCTGGAATCATGGATATACATGAAAGAGAAAGGCAGTGGAGGCCAAGCTGCTTCTCATTCCCTGCTGCTGATGCAGTGTGACCAGCCTCCCCACGCACAGGATGCAGCGACTTTCCCACCAGGGGACTGTAGCCTCTAGTGGTAACCAAAACAAATTCTTCCTCCCCTGAGTTGCTTTGCCAGGCTACTTATCACAGAAACAGGAAAAGCAACTAAGTCAATGACCTTGACATTTTGATGGCTATTCGTGTTAATATTTGAATTATTCCAGCTTGGATGACTCATTAGATTTTCAGTTTGTTCTAAGTGCCATTGATGAACCCTATCAATGTGGATCCTTTCAGATCTTCCCTTCAGGAGGACAGTGTGTGGTTCATAATCCATATGGAAGAATTATAGGAGCAAAGAGGAACAAAAGAGCAAAAACCCTGAAGACCAAAGAGAGATGCAGAAGAACCTGGGGCTGGAGGGTGAGAAGATGAATTCTGGGCTCACTCAGAACTTCCCATGTACTACTTTACATTCCCCTTCCTAGGCAGTACACAGATTATTCTTCTGTTTTTATGCCTAAACTCAATAATTGTGTTTGATATAACAGTATTATCGTAGTCATGAGGAAACAATATGCTACTGAATATATAAAAATACAACTTAGAATACGAAAACCACTAATGTGATTTTTGGTGCCTCCATTCACAGGCTATTTTTCCCATTGTGAGTTTCAACTCAGATGAACTTCACATGACTCATAATTAACAAAAATGCACGTAAACACAGAAAGTCACAAAGAGAAATTGGATAATCCATGAATCCACACACAAATAAGGTGTTTAAACTTTACATATGTGATATGAGAAAAAGCACAGAGGTGGACTCACCACACTCAGCCCCCTCTGCCTCTAGTTGTCCATTTAAGTACCTGCACCATCAGATCTGGAGGAAAGTCACAATGGGGTTGTCTGCAAGTAGAAACAAGACTGATGGCAACATAACTAGCCCCAAGCAGCAACCTTGTCTGATAACAAACAAAAGAAAACACCCCCCCCCAAAAAACAACAGTACTTATTTTCACTATGAGGTAGGTAAATATTCAGTGGAAACTAGTTTGTCTTTATGTGTGGTTGTACGGGTGTATTTGTGTATGTACGTGTGTGCGTGTAGGTTTGTGTGTATTTGTGTATGTCTGTGTGAAGGTGGATTTGGGTGTGTATTTACTTCATAATCCATATAAGATGAAGCGAAGAGAGAACAGATAAAAAAAAACAGGATGTACAGCAGAATGTGTTAAGGTTTATTTCACATCAAATAAAATATAAACAGCTAATTTCAAGTTATCGTTCATCACCATCCCAGTCTCTATCTACTAAAAGTGGAGGGAACATCCCAAATGCACAATTTATACGTTAGCTCAAAGAACGAAAACTAAGCAGGCTTCTGGCAGTGAGAAAGGTAAGTCTTTATCCAGCTTACACTAACACAGTAATGCCTAGTAACAGGGTGGCAATGGATGCAATTCATTTCCATTAAGGTAAGCTGCTAACAGAGGGCTGTGCCTCCACAGGACTCCCATCAGACTCTTAGAAAGCCAAGGCAGATTTCCAGTGGGTGGGAAGCGTACCTGCAAATGAGCCTCTTATTAAACGGCAATTCTGCTCCATAAAACTCCACTGGAAAATAGCACATGTTGACAGCAAAACATAGGACGTAGTTAGTGTTAACCCCGGGTCCCTCAGTCCCCATTAGAGACATGTTTTCCTTCTGTGGAGTTACTTCAAGTCTATTCTATGCACTCTCCTGTTTAGCAAAGAGAAATACAATGTGTCTCTCTGAATGTTCCATACAGGTACATTAGATGTTTAAACTTGGAAATCCAGAAAACACAGTTTTGAGCTGGTAAGCTGATATGAGTCAGCAAGTGCCCATGACAGTGATGAAGAGGACAGCTGCCAATTACTGCTGTCAGTGTGTGTGGTGTTAACTTTGATTTGTGTACTAGAATGTCTTAAAGAACACCTAGGGCATCAGTGGGTAGAGGGTTCTTTGGGTGTATCTATGGGAGTACCACCAGAAGGGATTAACAGATGGGAGAAGGACTACCCTCTGTTACTGCCATAATCCTCATCACTAGGGTCCCCCCAAAATGAATAGGATAAAAGGGACATTCTCCTCTGCTTCCTGATTTACTGACATGAGCGCAAGATCCTCTCATCACACTTTCTCCATTGTGCTGAAATGCTTCCCTTGAAATAAATGTGATCCAAAATAATTCATTTTCCCTCAAGTTGTTTTGCCCTGTATTTGGTCATAACAATGAAAAAATAAACAAAGTCAGTGACTTGGTTCATTTGTTTGTATAACGGAATACTGAAGGCTGGTGCTCTAAAGCAAAGAAAGATTTATTTAACTCACTGTTAAAGTTCAGAATGTGAATCTAGCACAGTTTGGCTCTGGTGAGGCACTCATGGCAGATGATAACATAACCGCAGGAGCATGTGTGAGGAGATCATGTCTCTTTACAGGAAGAATGGTCAGGGGGAGCTAGGGTTATTCTTTCCTTGAATATTCTTTTCTAGATTTGTTTTATTTTGTGTATTTGGGTACTTTGCTTGCACATATAATTGTGCCACATTCAAGCCTGGTGCTGCTGGGCCTCCATGTGAGTGCTGAGAATCAAATCCGGGTTCTTTGCAAGAACAAGTGCTCTTAACCATAAGTCCACTCTGCAGCCCTAGGGTGATTCTTTTATAAGACACCTCTTCTGGCTACTAACTCATGTCTCACGAGAATGATTTCAGTGACTTCCAAGGGCGGCAACTTCATCCAGACCTCATCACACCCTCTTGGCTGCACCTGCCCAAAAGCTTGTTAAACACAGGACAAACTAGAACTGAAGTTAAAACCTGTCTTTGTTATCTTAGAATGTCCTTTTGTTTCCCCACACCATACTGCCTTCATTATCATGGCAGATTTCCAGGAAATACAAACAGAAATTGGAGATTGGAAATTAGAGATTGGAGAATACAAAGAAATGGACCATGTTCACGGAGGAAGAAACTCAGTGATTCTTTTAGTAACTGATGAAACAGGTGAAATTACCTTATATTTACGGATACACCTTGCGACATGAACAATAATGTAGTACATAGTGGGAAAGCACAAATTATTTCATATGTGAAGTATAATTCAGATGCCTACTACCGCTCTTTCTAATCAGCATTGAAACACAGTACCACCAAGTGTGACCTTAAGAAAATTGAAATCAAGAATATGGGGGGCTCATTTTTCATCATATGAAAACTTGCAATTACTCGGGGTCTGCAAAGAGTTGGTGAGAATCACAAACCAATTGATAGCCATGATCACTAGGCCAATACACACACTTCAAATGTGCTTTGCTCAGTTTTATATTGTGGAAAAGCCAGCCAAAAGAAAACAAAAATACAGAGAACCTTGGAAATATTGAACACGTGTTTATCAATAAATGTATAGAATGTGAGACCATAACACAGACACTGTAAGTTGAAAAAGAGAGATCACGTGTTAGAAAAACTATTTAGGGAGACATCTATTCTACCCGCATTCACCAAAAAATAAAGTTGGTCTAACTGAAACTTCCAATAGCAAAATAAAATCAAATGATTTTAAATGGATCAAAAAATCAAAATGCAGCAATGGTCATGAAAAGGCCACATACCTACTACCTAGAGAATCCTGGGAGGGAGGGAAGCAATGTGAACCTAAGGAACACGTGGTCAGCTCTTGCTTGGCCCCTGAATTTTGACTGATTGATAGCCAGTGCTGCCGGCGAACTTCCCACTTCAGACTGTTGCTTGGTGCAGTGTCCACGCTTTGCCCTCCTCTCCACTGTGTAATTGGCCCAGGCCACAGAGGACCTCTCCTCCATGAGTAGTTTCCATGCATTACCCTTTTGCCTCTTACAGAGCACACACATCTGCCATCTGTATCTATGGATTTGTCAACTCAGAGCATTTCCACCCAAAAAGAGACTCACTGTACAACATTTTGTGCATTGTCCCTCTTAGTCAGAATCATCTGCACCATTGTCTGTTTTTCATCATTCTTCATGGCTTGATAATATTCTATAGGGTGGCAATATCACATTTTTCTTAATCTTGTAATCAGCAAATGGACATTTTGGTTGTGTCTAATGTCTAGGTGTTATAGATAATGCTACTGTTTGCATCTTGTGCAGCAGCCCTTTTTATCTGTAATTCCACCTTCATTGATGCAACAAAATACAGGTGGAAACACTTTCAATAATCATACAGGTACTGTACATGTGCAGACATGTTGATCCCACCATAATTATTTTTTTAATTTTTTATTATTACCATTTATTAGAATTTATTCAGTTTGTATCCTGGCTGTGTGTTCCTCCCTCATCTCCTCCCAATCCCACCCTCTCTCCCTCTTTTCCTCCAATGCCCCTCCTCCAGTCCACTGATACATGAGGTCTTCCTCCCTTTCTCTTTGATTCTCTCTATTCTATCAGGTCTCATCTGGACTGGTTGCATTGTCTTCCTCTGTGGCCTGGCAAGGTGGCACCCCCCCCCCCAGGAGGAGGTTGTCAGAGAGTCTGTCTCTGAGCTAATGACAGAGAAAGCCCCTGTTCCCCTTATTAGGGAACCCACTTGGAGACTGAGTCTATGGGCTACATCTGAGCCGGGGTTTTAGGTCCTCTCCATGCATTGTCTTTGGTTGGGGTATCAGTATCTGCAGAACGCCCAGGGCTCATTTTTTTTTTTTTTTTTTTTTTTTTTGTGGCTCTGTTGGTCTTCTTTTGGAGCTCCTGCCCCCTCCAGATCTTTCTATATAAGATTACCTGCACTCTGCCCAAAGTTTGGCTATGAGTCTCAGCCTCTGGTTAGAGGCCCTCGGTAGTAGGCTCCTGTCTTGTTCCCTGTCTTCTCTTGCTTCCAATCTCTATTAAATTTGTCCTTCTGAATTAGGATTGAGCATCTTCCCTAGGATCTTCCTTGTTGTTTATGCTTTTTAGGAGTATAGATTTTGGCATGTTTATACTGTATTATATGTCTGATATCCACTTATGAGTGAGTATAGACCATGTGTGTCTTTCTGCTTCTGGGTTACCTCACTCAACAAGATCAACAAGAAAAGATGATCTTTTCTTGTTCCCACCATTTGCCTGCAAATTTCATGATTTCTTGTTTTTAATAGCTGAGTGTATTCCATTGTGTAAATGTACCACAATTTCTGTGGTACCATGATTATTTTTATCTTAAGAGATTTGAACTGCTGTCGTGTCCAAAATGGCCCTGAACTCCTGTGTTCAAATCCTTCTATAGACTCTGTTGGATCTAGGGCATCCTTTAGGTTTATTTGTCCCTATTCTTTAAACAATACCTAATAACAATTGACTACCTAGAATTTATCCTCTATTAGGTAATAGAAGCAATGTAGAGGTTATTCAGATCATATATCAGGAGGTGCATAGGTGTTACACAAATACTACACATTTGTAAAGAAATTTGGGTGTCTGTAGATTTTGTGACCCTTGTGGGGGGTCTCACCTCAGCCCAGCATGTGTTCCTGCTAAGATTGGGGCCTTAGCCTTTCTACCAGGCATGAAGTGGAGTGTGATCCTATGTCTTCTTGCTTATTCCAAGCATTTTTCTATGATTAAAATGCATTTGTGTATCTTCTTCGGAAGGATTCACCTTCAGGCTCTTTGTGCTTCTTATTAAATATTCTAAAACTATTGTTCAATATTATTTTGAAGAATCTTTTATTTTTAATTTGTCATTTCACATTCTTAGTAGTATGTTAGCCACAAAAACTCTTCATGAAGGCTAATGTGTATGCCCTTTCTTTGACTGTTTGTCTCATGGGAACATAAAGAAAGCTTTGACTAAGGGCATATTATGAGCTCTTGTGTTATCTTCTAGAATTTCACAGTTTTTGGCCTTAAATTAAAGTCTTTATTTACTTTTAGTTTATTTATTTTTTCATAATGTGAGGTAGAGGGCAGATTTCATTTGTCTTTAGTTATTTATAACCATCTTTGTATACATAGTCTGTTCGTGAAAGAACCACTAACGTCTATCATTACCTGATAAAACAGGATCAGATAAATGGGGAGGAGGTCTCCCCTATTAGTGGACTTGGCAAGGGGCATGGTGGAGATGAGGGAGGGAGGGCCTGGGAGGGAATGAGGGGTCAGGACACGGCTGGGATAAAGAGTTAATAAAATGTAACTGATAAGAAAAAAATAAAATTCAAAAAAATAATAATCACATGTAACTATTTATCAATGTTTACTGTAATAAGAAAATATGAATATATAAACAAAACTAAATATTGAGAAAACTTTAAAAGGTGTGTGTATGTGTGTTTATGTGTATTTTGTGTATGTGAATATATATAAGTTCACGTATGTGCACATGTTTGTGAATGGGTATATGTATCCATGTATATGTCTATGTAGGTGTATGTGTATTTGTGTTTGTGTGATGAGTAACAAATGTGTCCTGGCGTATAGATAGTAAAGCATATATACATATATGAAAGGAAACTTTCCGAAACCTGATTCTGGGAAATTGATTAACCAAATAAAGAGTGAAATAGACTGCTTCCTTAAGTCGTAGGTGGCAGGAGTCAGAGATTTGTCTGTAAGCGAAAAACAACATTTCACAAACGTAAGAGAAAAAGTTAAAATGTTAGATTTACAGGATAAAATACAGCACTTAAACATTATCTTGGACCTCCCCTATCAGTGGACTGAGGGAGGGACATTGGAGGAGACAAGGGAAGGAGGGTGGGATTGTGAGGGGATGATGGAGAGAGCTACAGCTGGGCTACAAAGTGAATAAATTTGAATAATCAAAAAATGAATAAAATTAAATTAAAAAACATCTTGGAACTACAAATGCACAAGAAAAGATGAAAGGTTTAATCTAATTAACATTAAAATCATAGATCTATCAAAAGATATGAAAATGTCAAAGTGGAAATCACACAAACACACAAATGCACACACATTTCTAATTAAAAAGTTGAATATCAACCACCCAGCAGATAAACTCCATTTTACAAACCAGGTAAAGGGAGTTGTCAATATACACATGGAACCTAGTTACAGCTCAAGGGCAAATGAGATGGTGCAAATTTTAATGACAACAAGATCATTTTTACACCAAATTAGTAAAAATTAAAACATAAAATATAAACCAAACAGTATCTAGAACATAATACACACACACACACACACACACACACACATGCCCAAAATAAAATCCTCACTGTATAGTGAAGAGTCCTTTTTGGTGAATAATTAGGCATCATGGAAGAAAGCCACACGAGCATATTTCAAAGTTTTCCTATTGCTTTTCTATCCCATATTAATATAAATAGAAACTAATACACATAGGTATACAATAAAGAACAATCAGTAAATATGTTATTCAGTCAGAGCACAATAGTGAAAACATGATTACATAGCTGTATATGGCGAGCAACATGAAATGACCTTATATTTTAATTGTGAGGAAATAAATCTAATTACTCATTGCATATATGATTTCTATACAGCGAAGTTCTAAATCACCTAAGAAAACAATGCATTTTCAAGGGAACAAATGCATATTTATAAATTAAATGACAAAGAAATAACAAAACTCACAGTTCTGAACAGTAATTCCTTCTGATGACATTAAGAAAGGGTCAAGTAGAAACACATAGATTTCAAGGAAGCCTTCATACTGAAAACTTCTAGGTCTTTCACTGAGTTGTGCATTTGTATAATTTTTTAAATAATACACTATTTTTAAGTGTTTTCACTATGATACAAAAGTAATTATTTTGAGAGTTTGGGAGTGAACTTTTATTCTGATTCTTATTAATAAATACAGTTGTTTGAATTCACGAAATTAAATCAAAACATTCTACATAACCAGATCATATTATAATTATTATCATATCACAGGATAATATCCTATATAATACAAAAGCAACGGGAATTTGTCTCCTAAACTTTGGATCTTAGATAATTTCAAAATAAAAATTGAGGTTTCAATTCATTATTTTATGATATATTACAATTGTTCTCCTTCCCTACCTCATGTTTTTAAGACATGTTTTTACCATTTAGCTCAGGTTTGTCTGAAACTTATCATTATCCTGCCTCAGTCTCCTGAATGTTGGCATTTCATGCCCAGCTTAACCTATTCTTTGGGTCTAAGCCATGACATCCCCATCAAGCAGTACTCTGTGTGTTTTTGGCTGAGCCCATGATTATCCGAGCACTCCCCTGCTTTCTGGCCTAGCATGCTTCTCTACACTCATTGGGTTTCCTAGAAACCAGTGTAGCAATTATTGATCACAAACTTTTCACTGATAGCAAACCTGTAATTTTGATGTCATTGCTAGTGCTTGATAACTTGTTGGTTTTTTTTTAATTGTTTTCTGATTTAGTGGCTACATATCAAAATTCAATGCATCTATCATAATTGTTTGGCGCGGAATTTAACTCTAGCTGTAAGCAAAATATTTCTGCTTTATTTTGAGTTCAAAATAGACTGAAAATCCTAAGACTATGAACTACATCTTCCTCTCCTTCAGCTTCTAGTGAGCGTAGATGCTCAATTAATATTTGACTAATGGCATTAAACTACATACCTGTATAGTTAGGGGTAGGCACACATTATCTGAATTGAAATAACATGGAGTGAGGCTAGGTAGAGATCTGTGAGCAGGCCGGCCCACTTCCCTTGGATTGGCCTCTGTTTTTCAAGGTTATCACCCTTGTCTGAGAGCTCTTCATGAACACTGTTGACTTTCAGAGAACAGTCTTCCCCCAGGCTCCACTCCTAGTCCCCACCCCTCACAGAATAGTGAGTTTTCCAGGGACTTCTGCTTCAGTGGCTGAAATGATTGGAGCTGACTCAAATACTCCAGGCAGGCCTCATAGCTCCATGCTTAGCCTGACTTATGTAAACATTGTCCTGATGACAGCATTCTCCTACCCCATCTGCAGCTGCAAGGGAATCCATTATTTTTCCCATCCCGAGGGAAAGGAAAGGTCTTGGGCATCATTACTCCTAGGCAAATGTAACTGACTCCAGCACATACCCTAATTTGCTTGCCATAATTATAGGGCACTCACCCGCTTTGTTATTTCCAACTCTCCCTCTTCTTCTTTTTTCCCCTCTCTCTCTTTTCCTCTCTCTCTCTCTCTCTCTCTCTCTTTGTTCTTATCAATAATAAATGGAGCCTGTGAATCACTCCGCTGTAATATTTGGATATTATGAAAATGCTCGTAATAACAAGATATCCTCAACAGCACCCTGCCCTGGCTTTATCAGCTGGTCTGAGGCTGTAGTAGGCAGCCAGTGAACAGTTCAAGCAAATTGCTTATGTTAATGTCCTGTAGTACTTGGAAAAGATGAGGTGTTGGCGATTAATTTTTTCGAAGCTGCAGGACGACAGGCAAATTTATATTCCTCCCTCTCCATGGGATCAAGCTTAGAGGAGGTTAGAGAGGAAAGTGAGCTTCAAGTTGCTTTCCAGGATCTAATTGAATGATGCTAAATAAAGCCTGGAGAATAGGGGGATGAGGGGAGAGGGTGCTCCCCACAATGGGCCAGTGGTGCTCCTCCCCATTCATTCCACTGACAGGGCTTTTGCAACTTAAACCTGTTTTATTAATTATGTTTGACATTTCCTTAATTAGTTTCATTTACATCCCATCAGCCTCTACGAGACGACTGCCCCATACATCATCTTCCTAGAGGAACATGATGCCTACAGAATTCAAACAACAGAATATTTTGTGGAAGTTAAAGAAAATTAGTGGGTATGGCTTTTCATTTTACATGGTTCTGTGGAACGAGCATGAAGCTGGTCATCTGGGAGTTTGCTTTCTGAATTTCTAAGACCATGTGAGTATATTTTAAAGGTAAAGCCACTCATAACACTGCATTTCCATGCATGTGTTTATATCCCTGAACACAGGTAAAATAGGCTAGACTACCTATAATTCCAGTGCCTATTGGTGGAGAAAGGAAATCTCTAGACTAAGCTGCTTATGTGGGTAACCTGTATCCTCAAGCTCTGTCCTCTAATGAGAGACCCTGCCTCAGTGAATATCATAGAGAGAAATCTAGGAAGTCTCCATATGTCACCCTCAGGCCTCTATATACGTGCAACCAAGCACTCATACATGTAAACACACCTACAAGCACACACTACATACAGAATGAGAAAAATAAATCTGGTAAAACACAGTATGAAAGATGTTAAGATTGAACAAATAAAATATAAACAGAAACATTTCAGTGATTCATTTTCAGAGTCCCTGCAACCTCATGTATTCTGCTCTTAGAGCTCAGACAACACTTAGGTACAGGAGCACGAGGCTTCCCTAACTCTTAGACAAAAAGTTAGACAAAATTAATAAATGAACAAATTGAGAGCCTTATCTTGTCTGCTCTAGTTCTCTTTGTGGCTGTGAGTCATCCAGTCCCTAGCCTTTGCCACAGGAGTAGAGAATGGCATAATTCATACATATGTCTAGTGAGTATGCAGTTACATGTATCCATATAAACTATTACTTTGGTTGACACCATTATTATTTCTATCTTTGGGTTGTAGTAGAAAGAGTTGCCTTGCAGTGTTCTTGATGCCTGTGATTGAGAGTCTATGTTTTATGAGTCCAACTTTAAATCAAGGCTGTTGGTAAAAGGGGTTAGCCTTTATCTTCTGTTTCCACCTGAAGCACAGTTACAG
>NW_026596046.1:10343983-10376695 GCF_907164565.1 Psammomys obesus
AAGGGGTTAGCCTTTATCTTCTGTTTCCACCTGAAGCACAGTTACAGTGCAATGTTTTTGCTATCCATGTAGAGAAACAGCATCTTCTTGATGTACATTTTCTCAGTTCAGGTTCCTGGGTTGAACACATAGGATTTTAAGGTTAACTCATAGCTGCCTTATTTGGATCTTGACCACATAGAATCAACCAAACTTCCCTTTATCCAGTTTACATTCTCATTTGCCTTCTTCCTACCCGGGCCAAGAATAATATTTGCGTAAAATTTATATTCCAAATCAATATGAGATGAATATTGTTTGCCAGATAGCTGGGGTTTAAGATTTCATTACTAATTAGCATTGTCAGTGATAATAGAAAACCGTGGTGAGTGAAGTCTTTCTGATCGCGACTGCTAAGTGCGTACTGCATTCATTCCCCAAAGTTCTCATTATTTTTTACTGAAATTACAATCTAGGGTTATGACAGCAATTGGTTTTGTAATGTTTTATTGAATAATGGCCCATCAAGGCAAAAAGCGTGAGGCTGCTCTTCAGGGCCTCACTGTGTTTCAGGCAGGGCTTCTATGCTAGGAGTTGGCTCTACTTCTGTGTAATGAGCACAGCGTGTACCTCGATTAATTGGTAACTTCTGCTTAGGTTAATCCATAACACTCTAATGAGCGCCAATGAACCAGTGTTATCACATAATTCATTACTATATACATAAGACTTTATATAGATAATCTCTTATTTCTGTGACCACCAAACATTTCTCCTCTGGAATCATTGCTCCATTTAACATTATTTTCTTTCTTAGAGAAATTGATGATTCTTTTTTGTCAGCCATCCCTAGAAGGCTGTTGTCATCCATTCCCTTTTGTAAAAAGCATCTTCCCTTTTCTGAATTTTTAAGCATTAATCAAATCCGTGTTTTGTTTCTACTACGGAAAATGGAAATAAAAAATGTAATTTTCAAAGAGTTCTAATTATATCCCATTTTAAAGCTCATTTTCACTACTTGAAATTCTTTAATGAGTCATGAGTATTTCTTCATAACTTCATTCTTTATATTAGGCCTCATTGCAAACATCCTTAACTTATGATATACAAAATCATTCCTTTCCTCCTAATTTTTACAATCCCAGTTTCTAAGCCTGGGTTTTAGTGACTTTCATGGTAAATTAACCACTCACTGCATTCTAGACCAGAGGTTTCCAGGTTCTTGGCCTCTTACTTAAAGAACTGAAATAAAAGCAAATGCAGATTGGCAAAAGCAGCAAGAAAAGTTTATTCAAAACAGACTAATAGTATAGGTCTGCAATGTCCGGAGAGACACCCGGGCATGTGAGGAGAGGTGTAATCAGGACCCCAGTCACCGATTGGGACTTCCTTTTATGGGGTTCAGGGAAAACAGGAATTTGGATGATCATTCACAGCATATTCTGAGTGATCCTCTTTTCTGGATGATAGATTTAATATATATAAACATTTCTCTTATGCACAAATTCCTTTAGATAACTCTGAAGATCTCTTAGTCATAAACTTGTCCAAGTCAGTGTAGGCCAGATAACCTCCCGTACTCTCAAACCAGGACATAACTGGGACACAACTGAAAAGAATCTGTCTAAGTTGGAAGGTTGTTAGGGGAAGGAGAAATGCATTCACCTGTTCAGAATGGTGTGTGTGTGTGTGTGTGTGTGTGTGTGTGTGTGTGTGTGTGCCTCAATGCAGATAGAGGAACTCTGTTGCTAACAGGTTGCTAGATGTATTATTTGCAGATGTGTCTATGCACGTCACATGTAGATATGGGTCTTAGGCAAATGAATTCATTACCAGGAGAGGGGTGTGTGCATGCCACAAACCAAGTTAGAGCTCCAAGGACTTAGTGACGCAGTGCAATGTGAAAGTGAAAGGCAAATGCTTTCTTGCCCAAGTAGCTTTCAGTCATGGTGTTTTATCACAGCAATAGAAACCCTAAGACACAAGCACCATGTAAAATCACTGCAGCACAGAGTAAACATGGAGAGGGAAAGTGGCGCTTTCTAGTTCACTGAGAATTGGTGATTACTTCTTATGTTCTAAAGAAATTAAAAAATGTCTTTTATTAACTTAGAGAGAGAGAGACTGTGGAGCTCAAAGCAAAGTGAGGAGGTTTACAATAAAAATGCAATACTATTACAAAGCAAGCCAGCAACAGGACCCTCTCAAGTTCTCCAAACTACAATTCCACAAAACTAACTGCAGGATTTGAATTGGAATTGGAATTTGTGTCTGCCTAACTTTAAGACTGTGTATTTTCTGCCACAGTGTAGATTACTAATCTTATTGGAAAATAATTGCCATACGACCTTCACTACGGCTCAGGTTGGTGCTGATTAAGAAAGAGATCAAAGACTACTTATAGTGTAATTTTGGAAACACAATAGGAGTGTCTCCCACATTAAATAGCATGAAGGTAGGCACTGCACAAAAGGAAAACTCAGAGCATGAGAGTTCTGGGTTCTTGCCAAAGTTATAACACCAAGACACAGCAGTAGCCTAATCTGACTCGAATGGATGTGTCGGCAGAAGCCACATCTCCTCTGCATGATAAGAAATGGAAACACTCTTAAGTCTCTGTAGGTGTCCTCTGACTTCGTCTACAACACCACTGCTTCCTGTACTTCACAGTGTTTATACTTGTGATGTATTAAGTAGTGAGAAGCCTTTCAGGCTAAACAATGCCTATGTCATTACTTTCATGTGATCAGTGTTAGTTTTCTTTCTATATGGACAACAGAGGCAGAAGCACAAATTACTCACAGTTACTCAACAAACTGGTGTGTATAAGAAGACTATGGGGCCACGAGTGGAACAAAGATGGCAATGAAGACTAAGGAAAGAAGAGGCATAGTGAGGGGTAAAGGAAGTATGCTCCTTGTTATAATACAACACTGACCAAAAGCAACTTCAGGAGGAAAGGCTCATTTTGTTTATAATTCTCAGTTCACACTCATTCCATGACTGAGAGAAGTTAAGGTAGGAACTCAAGGCAGGAATCTGGAGGCAGGAACCATCTTTGGAGAAACAGTGGTTACAGGCTTGTTCTCCATGGCTTGTTCGGCCTGCTTTCTTACACTCCCTAGGCCTATCTGCTCAGGGGAGCTCCACCCATGGTTGGCTGGGTATCATCAAATCAGTCATTAAGAAAAATACCATGCAGACATGTCAATTGATGTTCCTTCTTCCCAGGGGACTCTACTTTTGGGTCGAGGTGACAAACACTAACCAGCACAAAAAGAAAGAGGAGCGGAAAGGAGAGTGGAGAAGTAAGGAGAGGATGGAGGAGGAGAGAAAGGGAGAAGGGGGGTATAAAGGAAGATAGGAAGAGAGAGGAAAAGAAGTAGAGAGAAGATTAGCCATGTATGGAAAAAGAGAAATCATCCGTGAAGCTGTAGTTCTTGCACTTGTGCTTACCTGCCACTTGACAGCAATTTGTTGATACCAGTAGCATCTACGTTAGCCAGGTGACCCGAGTATTCCACTATCACACCATGGAGGTCATTTTCTGTTGTACTATTTCTGTTTCGGTAATTCTATTTTACATTTGTATTTAGAGAAAATGTTTTTGAAAAACTTGCTTCCACTGAGGGAGGCTGGACAGAGGCCAATTAGGAGACCACATGGAAAGTGAAAAATACAGCTCAGGTCATGATACCAAGGCCATTAAGGCCTCTTCATGGAGGTCATGGCAATAAACTTAAATAGTCTGCTTCTATACTAGACAATTATATGCTGCTTTGTTACATTCCTCCCAAGTTCTTAGTGACACAAGTTCATTACACAAAGTCCTAAGAGCTCACTGTCATCCATCTGATACTTGAAAGTGACCTTATTTTGATATATAAATGAAATGCAACTCAACAGCTATCTTCTGGCACTTTGAGAAATCAGATCTAGCCACAACCAAGAGGCTTACTCTGCTCTCAATATACCCAGAAACTACTCACCTCAAAGCTGAGATGGTAGCCAGTTGTCATGACAGTCTGACAGTATAAATTGCATCTATTTTGATTTTGTTTTATAACATAGTAAATTCCTGCGACTCTGGTTGGTTGTTAGTGACTGTGTGCAGAGTGTTATGTCGATAGTGTGAGATAACACAGAGATAGACAATGAGATATTATCTAAGCCCCATTTGAGTTGAAGACTGCAGGAGTGTTGGTTGGTTGGTTTGTTTTTTCACAACAAGTTAAAATGTGAAGATCAATTGGCTATGAATGTAAGCAGGGTAATGGTTTCAGGGACAATGAATTTCCTGTCTTTTCAACTTTGTTTTGTTTAGGTTTTCATTCTGGTAAACACCAGGTAGAAAAAAGGCATGGTTGAAATGCTTAGGAGTTTGTGGTAATCTTTAAAAAAAAAATGATTTGACAGTGAAAAACAATGTTTTATTCACTGCCCCCATCAAATAATTTTCACTGTGTCTCCCGAGACTTTATAAAGAAATTAAAGCATGATACTCCTGGAACATTTTATGTGCTCTGGGAAATTGTACTATAAGAGTGTTTCTCTGTTTGGTGATATTGGGTTTTCTACATCCAAAGAGGCATTTTTGAAATTGTTGAAAAGAAGTTTAGGCAAGTTAGAAAGTCCTCAGCATTTCCTTGGGTCCCTCAACAATTCAGGGTATGTGTATATGATGTCTAACTTGTTTAGGTTATGTCCTAAGGTCACTGATGGCCTACACTGCCCATTTCTCACACAATGTTAAGATACCTTCAGTTTCTCAGCCTCCTGTCCACATCCAAAAGAGACAAAGCTAGCATCCCAAGCAATTAACTGCCTGTCCCATTTTCTATAAAACACTGTACTAGTTTTCATAGAGCTGCAAGAGATCTGAAATATCATCAAATGGTGAAAAATCAAAATATTTTGCTGTCATATGCTGTCATAGGCTGTCAGAAAGCCTTGTGCTGTGGCCACAGTCAAGTTGAATCTGATTAAAGGATCAGCAAACAAGGCAGGTTTAAGGGTATTTGACCTCATCAGGGCTGTGCCTGGAAGTACCTGTCAGTGTTTCAGTTGTCCTGTGTGGTGACACTATTGCTTATGCAGCTTGCCAATAGATATGCCTGATGACACCCTGCAGAGGAGAGGACAGATTGATGTGTGCAGCTTTCTATTTTCAAATACTGTTCAGCACTGCAAAAGATGGAGCTTAAATTTAATTCCAATTACCAGTTCCACAAACAATGAATTATTCAAGATAAACTGCCCAGTTTTACAGAAGCATGTGTCTGGTATGCATATGTTTGCTTCCATCTATACATATGTGGACGGGGATGGAAAATTAAATCATCTTTTCCTCTGCTTATTAGAGTCCCATAACGTTATGTATTTCAAACAGGCTTATCAATATTTGCAGTTACGGGGTTGCATGACTCCCACAAACATCAGAGCTTCAAATATGCAGGTGGGATCATTCAGCCGTCTTGAAGCTATAAGTAAGTTAAAGGATGAAGCTGGAAACAAATCACGTAATAATTTTACCTTATAATCAGGTAAATGAAACTCCATGTAAGATGATAAAGGTGTGGGGAGGGAAGGTGTTCATCTGTACGCAGTTGAGAATTCACTGAAGGAAATAATTTCTGTTCTTATTTTTTTTTCTTCACCTTAAACTATTCACATAATGGCTCAAGTCTTGACCCTTGTTATATACTGTCATATCAAGATTTTAGAGAAATTTTAAGTGGCCTGGAAGGAAGGATGACTTCTTTTACATGATGATTCACATGGGAGAAAATGTATATTTCACTTCCAGAATCTCTAGCCCAAGAATTTTCATACATTGCCTTAGACAAAACAGGATTATCTTGTCTTTGTTTAAAGCTTATGCATTTCACAGGCAATAAAAAAACAACAACAACAAAAACAATCTTGCCTATCTAGGCTCAGCAAGACAGTTCCATTTGGGAGAAGTTCTCTGGAATATATGGCTGGATCTAAAAGGTGCTATCCTTTCTCTGCTTCTTGAAAAATCTTTTCTCTTGAATTATAAAAATAAAGACGCAAGACAAAATTTGAAGTCTCAATCAATGCACTTTTGCACCTAAAACTCAGCAGAATGTCGAGTAGAACAACTCTGATCCTAGCTTCCTCCTTTGGGCATCAGCTAGTGTTTCCTTGCTGTCTGTTTTTTCTTAAGCTGGTCTCAATTTCCACTTGCAGCTGAGGATGAACCTTGAACATTTGCCTCACTGTCTCTGACTCCTAAATTCTAGGATTACAGGCTTGAACCACCATGTCCTGTTTAGACAGTGGTGAGGATTGGGGCCAAGGCTTCCGGCACGGTAGGCAAGCTCTCTGCTAACTGATTCACACTCTCAGTTCTGCTACTCCTTTTACTTCAACTGTAAGTCATCTTTGAATCATCACATTGGTGAAATTTATTTATACTTATATGTTTAGCACTGATTCCAACTCAGTTTCCACAGTATTTCATTGATCAGTTATATAGCTTCAAATTTATTCAACCATTCATTTGATAAACATTTAGGTTTGTTTGTTTGTTTTTATTTTTTATTATTTGGTTTTATTGCAAGTAAAATCTTTCCTGCCTATGTCTGATAGCATGTATTCACTAATACCTGCTTGGGGTATTCCTAGAGGGGGCCCCAAAGCATGAATGAACTCACCCTTAGCTAATGGTACAAAGCACTTGAGCTGAAGTTTAGCTCAATGTTTGCACAAATTCGCAGAGCTTATGCATCACAATTACAATTCTACATCCAAGCTAAGGTTTATGTTGACTGGCTTTGCTAACTCAGGTATTTTGAGGGTTGTAATACACTCATATTTTAATGTCCGTAGGATCTGTAATATTTTCTTTCTTTTTTTTTTTTCTTTCTCATAATAACAATGTCTACTTTCTAATTTTGTTTTCTGGGGGTTGTTTGTTTGTTTGTTTTCTAGACAGAGTTCCTCCATGCAGCCCTGGCTGTCCTAAAACTTGCTCTGTAGAAGAGGCTGGCCTCAAACTCTTAGAAATACATCTGGAACTGTCTCACAAGGGAGTGCTGGGATTAAAGGCATTCACCACCACCTCCTAAATATATTCTGTTCTGTCAACAATATTTGAGGGGCTGGAGAGATGGCATAGTGGTAAAGAACACTTGATGTTCTTGGAAAGGACCTGGGTTCAATTCTCAGCACCCACATGGCAGCTCACAACCATCTGTAATGCCAGTTATAGGGGATCCAGTGCCTTTTTCTGGTCTCTGTGTGCTCCAGGTGTGCACAGGATGCATAGACATCCATGCAGGCAAACACTGATACATATAAAATAAAAATAAACAGTTTTGAAACTTTCTATAAATTCTCATGAGTGACTAAAGCTTTTAAAAATAAATTTTACCTGTTCTTTTTTCTTTTATTTATATCAGTACAATTAAATTTTGAGATCTAGACTTTGACAGCTGTTTTTTACTCATTTATTTTTTCAGATAATTGATTTTTAGTCTTAATTTTTCTTGAAAACACACACACACACACACACACACACACACACAGGTCCCAGATAACTTCTTTATGACTAGAGTATTCATGAATGCTCTCTCTTTGTCTGTAAGGGCAGAAATTGTTCGACTTACCTCAGACTGAGCTATGCTGAGACTTGGTTGTATGTTAAGACGTCTCAGCAAGTTTCTTCTCTGATTCTAGGCTTGACTCGCCACAACCTAGCAATCTGTATTTTTTTATACTTGTGGCTGAGGGTTTTTTTTAATGACTTTGAAAATTTTCTTGGCCAGAGCTATACAAATGCATCTTATTGACATATTGGCTATCTCTTCTCTTTGTAAAACCGGTTCTAAAGAGGGTGCACTTGTCCGCTGTGTCTCAAATGTCCTATCCTTCTTGTCCCTTCCCCTGTATTTTCCATTCCATTTATTCTCCATGCTTCAGTGTGGATATTTTCTGCTACTGTGAGTAGTGATTCTCTTTCAAGTATGTTCAATCTGGCATTAAATTGATATTTTAAGTACATAAAAATTGCACTCTTTCAGGCCTAGACTTTCTTTTTCTTTTATTCGGGTATTGGGGATTGAAATCATGGCTGTGTACATGTAGATGATTATTCTGCTGTGTGGGTACTCTGATTGAGTAACATCCCATACTCTATTACAGTTCTTTATATAAGTGTGTGTTATTATACACACATATTTCTATTCAATGAGTTAATACCATAAGGGATTAATAATGCTCCCCTCAAGAGCCTTCTGTCTAATAAAAATCCCAGTGCCAATGTCAGGCATGGGAAACTTCCTTTGAGTTGGTAGACCACGAGTCTAAGAGATTTCTAAAACAACATAGGCTGTTAACTTTACCCTTGTTCACACCCAAAAACTTGAAGGTAAGACCTTCTTGTTGTAGTACTGTTTATGTTGGATAAATTGATCTGGGACTGACCTACAAGCCTCCTCTCAAAGGACTAGCTCTTATAGTATCAAAGTTGGTATGCAAGCTGACAACGAAAAAGCATCCAATAGTTCTATACATCTGTACTGCATTTAAACCTCAGTAAAGATACCCCTAATGGTTCAATACTAGCACTATTATGTGGTAGGTAGCCAACATCTGTCTAATTGGACTTAATACCCCTCAATAGAAAGGAATTCCAAGCTCATTCTATAATCCTAGCCTACTACCCACAGCTGGAGTAGTGATAGGCCTGAGAGTAGAACCTACTACTGCTATTTTCCTAAACTGATATAATTTCTAATCACATCCTCATACTCAATTATAAGTATAGCTCTCACTCCTTATCATCAAAGTAGCTTCTTTAAAAAAAAAAAAAGGAATCTAGTAGAGAGATCCATGGCTGGTCAAAAGGCAGAGAGCAGCTGAATGAGGAATACCCAACCTCAATTTGCAAATAGTAAGGAAAATCCTACATTTAAGGCACAGGGCACATAGCAGAAGGGTAGGGCGGAACAGAAAGTTTCTGAAAGACACAGGATCAGAATTTTTTCTATTAGATGGTATCTTCTGGAATTTACATTCTGAAAGCACAACAATGTGGTTGCCTAAACAAGACTTATTTAATCACAGCAAAGAGTTGACAAGCCAATACAGATGGAAAACATTTCACCAAATCCCATCCTTAGATGAAATGCTTCAGGCAATCAATAGCTATTGAAAAGGAGAATCTGTTTCCTCTAGGGATGAGCCCCTTGATAAATTATTCAATCCCATGTGATCAACCCTAAGTATATTTATATAGAAGACTGATAAATGGACTCAGTAGGTTTTATGTTATAAATAAGCAACATAAAATGTTTATAATATGAATATTTATATAAACAATGATGACAAAAAGGGTCATAAATTTTATGAGGGAGATTGGGGATAGTTTGTGGAGGAGATGTAGATGTTGGGGTGATGTAAACACCATACTCAAAAAATAATCTCAAAAAAAAATAAACGAAAAATATACAAATGTTTTATATTTGTTTATTAAGTACATTAATTTTGCTCAATAACATTCATTGTATATATACTTGTTACATAGGGACATTTTTATACAAGTTATATTGTATATTGAGAATATTTCCTACCATACTCACCGACCCTGGCCTTTGCTCTCTCATTCCCAATAATCCTCTTTGTTTCCCTAGACAACTTTCCTTTAATTCTCAGACACATACACGAATTTCTGAATCTATATATAATGTAGGATCGCATAGAAGACAAAATATACAACATTTTCCAGTCTAAAACTGACGTATTTTTTTCTGGAAAATGGCTATAGTTCATTATTAATTTATCAGATTTGGAGTTTTGAAGTTATTACTTTTCTACTTATTTAATAAAAGTATTGTAAGATAGTTTATACAACAGTGTCAACAAAATTCAAAAAACAAACAAAAGCAAGTAATAAAAAAATGAATAGATTCTGCCTTTGGGGGTTAGGTGACCTCTCATTATACATAATGTCATGGTATACTGACTGACAGAATGTCTGATGGATTGTCATTTATGACAGAATGACTTCAATTAAATTGATAAGAAAATGACATGTCTGTGCCATCAGTAGCCTGCTCAGGCTTCCCATATTTTTCCTGCAATAACATTGACTTTGTAGGTCAAGTTCTTGGCTATTTCGTAAGATTTTATATTCAGCATCAGAACAAATATTCCTAAGAATTATTTCCAAGTGCAAGCTTGAAGAACTTATATTCAATAAAGATTTTTCCATAGTAGGACTCTTAGCAGTTTCCATTTTTCAAACATACCAACACAGAACCACATACCCCCCCATATACATAGAGATACACACATTTACACATACACAAATGCACATAAGTAAGATACACACATATAAACACACATACAAATATGTATACATGCATATACATATACACACACTCACATACACACATACTCCACTATACACATACATATACATATACGTATGCATACAAATACACACATATATACACATACAAACACACATACACAATGCACACACATATATACATACACATAAAAACACATGAACATATATGTATACATACATATACATACACACACATCTATACACACTCACATATATTTACATATATCCATACACACATATGTGTATTCATGTACATATACACATATGCATAAACAAATACACACATGCACACGCATAAACACAAATATACACTTATGCATACAAATATACATAAGCACAAACACACACCTTCATCTCCTCTCTCTACCTCCTCTTTGTTTCCTAATTTTTAATTGTCAGTTTAAATGAAAGCTGCAGTTTCATCATATTAAATGGCACATGTCTATTAGCCTCACCACTCTAGAAGCAGATGCAGAAGGTTTGCAAACTTGAAGCCATGCTGGTGAACAAGGAATCTTAGTTTCGCGTGTCTTTTGGTAGTCAAACTCTCATTATTGTTTTAGCCAAACAATAAACCTATTCTGTAGCCATGCTCTCCTAACCCTGTGAGAGGGAGATGTTAGCAGCCCCTGCACAACTCTCACCTGCATCTAAAGACACGTGTCTTTTCAAGCATTCTTCACAGACATTGGTTTTCTTCTGTCTTAGAATAAGCTCCTGAGATGCAGAGCTTAGAGTAAGAGTTTGTACAGAAATCACTGTTGGAAGGAGTGATCATTAGACAAAAGCAGAAACTGCAGGGAGGGAGCAATGCAGAAAGGGGACAGGCAAGAAACAAAGCAGAAAAAAAATCTTGGGCAATTTTCACTTTTGTCCTGCATCTTTCGGTTCTCTATAGTACAAATTGCACTGCATAGCTGTTTTCTTAAAGTACTGGGCCTGGGATTACTGGCCTGGTAACGTTCAGTCATTGTGGCTCTCTAGTGAGGGTTCTGTATTTTCCGTCTTGTTTTCTAAGGAATGTTCTTGGAGAGAATTTGCCGGCAAAGTTCTGTGTCATTTGGTGGCCAACCCTCACCATGGCTATGAGCATAAGGTATGATATAACTTGGTTCAATCGATCCCTATGTTTGTCTGTATGTGAAAGTGTGTGTGTGTGTGTGTGTGTGTGTGTGTGTGTGTGTGTATGTTTTTGTATATTCACTTGTAGGGTACACGTATGGGAACGAAGATGGCTCAGTTGGTAAAGTGTTAACATGGAAGCATGACACATAAAAGGTCAGATGCAGTGGTGTGCACCTTTAATTTTAGCACCAGAGAAACAAAGTCAGGTGGATCCCTATGACTTGCCAGTTATTCAGCCTTGCCACGTAAGACCCAGGTTCAGTGACAAAACCAGTCTGGAAATATTGAGTGGAGATGGCTGATCTTTTAAAAATTCAAATGCACCTCTCCCTGGGGAGAGGGGGGCGGGGTGCAGCCTTGTCAGGCTACAGAGGAAGATGATGCAGCCAGCCCTGATGAGACCTGATAAGGGTCAGATAAGGGAGGAGGACTTGGGGAGGAGCTTAGGGAGAGAATAGGGAGGGAAGGAGGAAATGGGGGGGGGGTGGCTGCAGCCAGGATACAAAGTAAATAATAAATAATGATAATTTTGAAAAGTAAAAAAAAGATTCAAATGCAACTGTATGGCTGCTCCACTTAAAGCCTTCCTTGTTTCCATAAGCTCAGAATCTTCTGTCAACTCTTCATACATCATGTGCCCTCTGTGCCTGGCCCATCTATTCCTCTCACTGCATCGGCCACCACTCTTGCCTTTATTTATTTCATTAGTTATAAATCTTCATCAAGAATTACTATGTGCCATGCATATTTCCAGACACCAAGAACATAGCTGGGAATAAAGCCAAGTTCCTACAACCAGGGAAAAAGCTTTGCTCATCTGTTTACTCACCTCATTCAAGTCACTCTTTTGATCCCCCCTAAAAAGTGGGTTAAGATAAATGTTCCTATAAGGTCCACATTTCAAAAGTTTTGCTCTGGAGGTAGGCAGTGCTGTTAGGAAGTTGGATGTTTAGGAAGTAGGACCTTCAGGAAGTGAGAGATCTCTAACCTGTGGGATCTTCAGGAGCTGAGACATTTAGGATGTAGGACTTTTAGGAATTGGTACCTTTCAGAGGCAGGACCATTGGAAGTAGAGCTTTCAAGAAGTGAAACATTTAGCCATTGGCGTTGACTTTCAAGTATAAGGAACACACAGGTAGATTCTAAGAAGATCGCTGACCAACCAACAAGGTAAACTTCCAAGCCCTTGTGGGGAACCCTGTCACAGGCAAAAAGTGGAAGATGTCTGAGAAAATGATGCCTTGGTCCTCCTCAGACCTCGATAAACAAATCTCACATTCACACCCCCACATATATGCATATGCGTGTATGCTCTTGTATATGCATATGAATATTGATGCTAGCCAAATTAAAGATGAGATGCTCAGAGGGATGATCTAGACCTCACAAAAAGAGAATTGATTGTGGGTTCCCGATCCTACACCAGGGAATGAATACTCAGCTGGATGCCAAGAATCCTTTAGACTATTGTTTCTCAACCTTAATTCTGTGCCCCCTTAATACAGTGCCTCATAGTTGTGCTGACCCACAACCATAACATTGTTTTTGCTACATATTAACTGTAATTTTGATACTGTTATCAAGAATAATGTAAATATTTGTGTCCCAATGGTCTTTGGTGACCCCTGTGAAAAGGTCTTTTGACCCAAGGAAGGTCACGACCCACAAGTTGAGAACTACTGAGTCAGACCCATTCCATTCAGCATAAAGAGCTTTGCAGTCTCCAGGGAAAGAATTAGCTACTCACCTGTTGAAGCTTCTGTGTCAGTGAAGTGGGCCCATAGCCCACTTTTTTTACAGGTTTACAGCCCATGGGTTTACAGCCCATGTTTTTACAGGTTTCTCTGACTTTCTGCCTGTGTAGCTTCACCAGGAGAGCGTTTCTTGGGTTCATGAGAGCATACCTTTGAGTACAAAATGGAGCTCTGTCCTGGGCCACTAGAGGAAGAAAGCTGGGGGTGCAGAAATCAAGGAAAGAAAGAGGGGGGAACCCCTGCTGAGTTTAATCTGAACAGTGTATCCATCACCCAAATGATACAAATCAGCCATTACTGGATCCCGCAGAAGCAACTCTCCTACCTGTGATCTCTCCTTTGCTTTCTGAACCTCTTTTCAGCCCAGCCTAATGAATTGTCAGAGCTGTCAGGGAGCTGTAAGGAATGACAAATGTCTATGATTTGCTGCCGCTGCTGCTGTTTCGCTGGAAACACCTGATGTATGTAGTCTTGCATTCTTCAGTTTCGAATTAGAGACTTGGAAAACAAAATCGCCCTTGATAAATATAGCAATTTTTTTTCCCCTGTTCTGTAAGCTGAGCCAAATGGATACCTTTAAAGATAAAGACCATCCTTTTGTTCTTATAATATGTATATGGCACTGATCTCAGTCCAACAAATCTCAGTCCAAAAGTTAATGTCCATGTTGTGGGGTGTGCGTGGAGGTTGGATGCTAATAACCAATTCATAAGTTCAGGGTTGCCTTGCATTATTTTCTTTTATGTTCATGATTGTTTCTCTTGGTTAGTTCTCTTGGTAAGGTTTACAATTTTTGCAGGGATCCTAGCACTCCTTTGGTTTAATGATCATGCTAACTTATACCAAGGATAAAAAGTGATGATTGTATTTCATACATTTATTTCTATTCCTCCCTGTATTTGTCAGTGAAGTGCTGTCATTTTCCAAGTTTCACGGTCTCATTTGGAATTATTTCATTTTGGTCAGTTACTAAAACAAGCATTTTCTGGTGTTGAGGAGACCTGGGGTTATGCTTTGAAGAGATATTAGGAGACTATCTGCCATTTTTAATTCTTTGTTTTAATGCAATGGGTGGCTTTCTGAGAAGAAACCAAACAAGCCATTGGGAAAATACTTGCATCTGTGGTTCAAGTAGAACCTGACCCATAGGCAGATGATTTGGATCATGTTAGTTGCTTTCTACTCCTGAGTGATGGCAGATTGAGGGACCGTGGGTTGTATGTGTTTGATCGAGTACAGAGTCTGGGATTTGATTCCTGAAGTTTAGGTTCTTTTCCCTTCTTATGCAGTCTGGTGTAGGTTCTTCCCACAGAAAATGAAAAGTTAGAGTCATCATTGATGTTGCCAGGAATAAAAATAATTTGTATGACACATAGATCTCAATGGTCCTCGTTGGAGTGTAAATATGAAATGGCACATGTTTATACGTTGGTCATTGTAATGAATAATCTCAGTTGTCAACGTGGGGCATTCTAGACTCTTCAGCCTTAGAGGTGCATTGCAGAACATCATCTTGATTAGGTTAATGGTGGCGCAAAGATGTGCACACAGTAGGTGGCACAAATCCCTGGCTTTGGATCCTTGGCTGTGGAATTAAAATGAAAAAATGAGTCTGTAGGGAGCATTCATCATTCCCTTCTTCCTGACTGCAGATACAAACTGCAGACGCAACTGTTTCATGGTCCTACTGCCATGATTTCCCAGTGATAACGGATTATACCCCCAAAACTTGAGCCAAAATAATTATTCCTCCACTGAGCTGTTTTTGTCTGAATATGTTTTTTATTGCAGCAGTAACTAAGACAAACTATATGTGTAAATAACAACAGACTCTCACAGGCTTATATTTCCTTGAGAACTGTTCTTGTACTGTTTTGTTGTTGTTGTTCAAGGTCATGGTGACTCATGTCTGAGCACTTGAAGACTGCCACACGTTTGAGGACAAACTAGGAGACATGGAGACTTCCAGACCAACCTGTGCTGTAGAGCGAGGCTATCTTAAAACTTTTAAAAGAAGGAGTGTATTTCTTTTGAATATTGTAATGATCCAACTTCTTTCTTCAACACTGTACTTCTCAAGAGCCCTTCCAGTCCCCACCCTGAGCCAATGTGAAATCCTGTGCGCTTGAACAGACAAGTAGTCTAAGAGGACTCCTCTCTTGTTCAGACCCTTAGGAAGAGAGGAGAAGAGCTACATAGTGATGTGAGAGGAGGGGGCAGGAAAAGAAGAGAAGATAAATGCACAGGAAAATAGAGTCTATGGTAATAACTGACAGCTATACAAAACTTATTTTTAGGAATTATTTAGACTTGTGTTATAATGGGTAAGCAGAAAGTTTTCGGCAATAATGTTTTTAAATAATATCAGCAGGCTTTCCTCCACCTCACAAGAAAGGAAGCTGTGTACAAGGAGTTTAAGGACCTATGTAAGAAAAGTTCTGTGGAGCTTTTGTGAGATTTCTAGCAAATTGGGATCTAGCTTTTTTCCCTTACTGTCTTCCCTGACAGTAAGGCTCTTGCTGGAACCCTCAGTAAAAGCGGTAGGCATTTCTTGGCTGGCCAAAAAACAGAAGTTTTTAAAACCTAGGGCTAGGAAGGAGGCTGATATATAGTGGATGGTTAGGATATGACTCAGTGAATAAACTGGATTGTGTGAAATCATGACCACACAAGTTTTGTCCCTATCAACCATGTTGTGGGGCTCATAGCCACCTGCATTTGTCAGCTAATTGGGGTTTGCAATGAGCTCAGGATCACTGAAAGTCTGCAATTGGTTCATGACATAGTCTTGTCTCTTTAAATTTGATTTTATTTATTAACTGTGTGTGTTGTGTGTGCCTGCAGGTGCGCTCTCCTGGTGGATGTTAGAGGCTAATACTGGGGTGTTTCCTCAACGTCTCTGCCACCTCATGATTTGGAGACAGTTCCCTTACTGAACCTGAAGGGTCTCATTGCAGCTAGGCTTGATAGCCAGCGAGCTCCAGGCATCCACACATCACTCTTCTCTGGATGGCCAGTGCTGAAATGATGAGTATGCAGCACGACCCCTGCTCCTTAAGCGTATCTGGGGATAAGAACTTGGGTCTTCATGTGGAAGCAACAAGCTCTCACCTCTCTGAGTCGTCTCCCTAGCCTTCCACTTTATATGTGTCTATGCATACATGTATTTATGTATATAAATATATCCACATACATATACTTATATACCTATATATATATGTGTGTGTGTGTGTATATATATAACAGCATACAGCCCTGTTAGCAAAGGTGAATGAGGGAGATCAGCTTTGGACTCCTGTCAGCATCACTGTGACTGGGGAAACATGCAGTAGAGTGCTTCTTTGAATTATTTCATAGCTAAAAAAAAAAAAAAAAAAAAAAAAATCCTGGTTTCTGAGTCTGGGATATTTTAAGTCTCACTTTTTAGCTAATAGTAGTATTCTTTTTATTTTCTATGAAATTTACTACTATTCATTCAAAATACAGAAAACTATAGTGAAATTAACCTTTTTATTTTAGTTCCATTTTTTGCTCTCACCTCTGTCTAACCTTACTATGAGCTCCCTCCGTCTCTTTTGATTGATGAGTAAAATAATGGGTAACTGGACTGTAAAGGGGGAGAGAAGTGTTGGATGGGATTAAGGAAACCCAGTTTCTTTAAAAAGAGAGAGAAGGAAAAGCTTTCATTTCAGTTGAATAAATAGCAGAGCACAAACACTGGGCAATGGATTTGGAAGTATTGAAGTAGAATGGACTATATGGGTTTCTTCTTTTCCATGCAAGATAAGAGTCTGGCTCGGTATTAATGGTGGGGCCAGTCCAGACCACTTTACAGTACAGCTGTGTCACATGGGAGCAAGAAAGACAGACTCGAACAGAGGCAGAATTATGTAGGGACTCAGGGAGCTGGGAATCTCACAAGGGATGGAAAAGCAGTGTGGATAAAATAAGAACCAAGCTGAACTTTCACCCAAGCCAAAGTGATACCAAGCTCTTTTAAGAGAGAAAAAAAATCACTATGAATGTGGCGTTACTTCTTCTCATGTTATGTCTCACGGTTGCCCCTTTAATGCCTGTAATCTCTTTGATATATCAGATGGTGAGGTGGCAATGTCTCATGTGTCATTACTTTCAGGAGAAGAGAACTAAGCGGAAGGTAGGCCAGAGATGCTTACCAAGCACAAGTATCCAAGTGACTGTAGACACCCAGATGCATTCACGCAAATTCCGGCAATCAAGAGATGAAATGTACCAAATGTTTTCTTACATTTATCCACCCTTTTCAAACTTCCGTCTCACCATGCTCTGGGTTCAATCATTGCCACATGCAAGCTCTCACCAACAAAATACTAGGCATCTTCCTCTTTTATCTCAGGTGCCAGAATCCCTGGTTAAGGAGACCATCCCAAAGCAACCAGTGAAGGGATGCTGTCTCGTATGTACAGTTTTGAGGAATCCAGTCATCGCATCTCCACACCTGTTATCAAGCGGTGGAAGGAGGGCCATTAAATGGCATACCCTCAGAAGCATTGTCCTCTTCTCCCAGGATAGACTTTTCCTTGGCCATTAAGCCGCTGTCTCCTAGGTGTGACTATCATCTAGGACTCAAGAACTAGAAGTGTTTGTCAAGCAGTGTTGTAGGGAGTCACACTTGACTCGTTAATGTCACACACTTGATTTGTTAATGTCAAATTTCAGTAAGTAAGTAAGTAATCCTCCTCCTCCTCCTTCTCCTCCTCCTCCTCCTCCTCCTCCTCCTCCTCCTCCTCCTCCTCCTCCTCCTCATCATCATCATCATCATCACAATGGCTGGAGAGATAGATTAACAGTTAGGATCACCTGCTGGGGACCCAAGTTCAGTTCGGTAATTGTGGCCCAGAACTATCTGTAAGTTAAGTTCCAGGGGATCTGATGCCCTTTCCTGGAGTTCAGAGCCAGTGGGCTTACATGCACATTTTCGCACAGGCATATATACATAATTAAAATAGATAAGTCCTTCAACAACAACAACAATAGATAATCACCGTGTTCCTGCCATATTGCAAACAGATGCCAAAACTCTTTGCAAAGGCAGACCATCTCACCAGCTGGATAAAGAAGACTGGGACCAGGGGGTTGAAGATGAGGATAAACTGCGTGTTTCGAGGTATGCATTCATCTATCCTAATTGTGATCTAAGTTGGCTTGGGTCTTTTTCCCAGATTTGTATATGAAGAGCCTAATGGATAGCTCGAGCCACAGACTTACTTTTTGTAGAAGTGAATTATTTGTAGATGTGATAAAACTCAAAAGAGCTCATCAGGGTAGTGCTTCATTCAGGATTATTACTGCTTATATTTTTAATTAATTTTTGATTTGTTTATTGGGACAGGTCTTACTATGTGGATATGGCTCACTGGAAACTCAATATGTAGGTCGGAATGGACTCAAACTCAACAGTACCTTCCTGCTTCTGCCTCCCTGGTGATGGTAACATTGCTCAGTTCCATAGTATTTATTTCTAACTTATCAGCCCACTCCGTTCCCTATTCACTGTCCCTCCACACACACATCTCTCACTAGTCCCTTTCTTACAAGAACACATAGATATGCCTAGAGGGAAAACAATGAGAAGAACTACAGAAAGGGATACCCATTTACATACATGGCATAAAAAGAAGTCTCAAAGGGATCCCTTCCTCCCCTCCTGATTTTAGAAGGAACCAACCCTGTTAATCAGACCTCTGTTTCTGATTTTAGTCTCCAGAACTGGACTGCAAATTTGTCTTACAATTCAAATTGCTTTGCTATAGAAGCCCTTAGAAATCTAACACATGCTCATTAAGATTCTATTGTGTACCAGGCACCTAAAATTAAAAGCATACAATCTTTCCAATAACTTCATTACATGTTCACTAAACATGTTTTGGAACTGAGAGATTGCTCAGATCACTATTCTGTAAGCATCCTTGCTGGGATATAACCTTAAACAAACCTGACTTTAGACTGTCTGTAGGGCTGCAGTGACAGGCAGAGCCATGTTTTATAGAATGGTGTTGGTATTGTTAGAGTTAGGAGTACGTTCAAAAGTCTATGGGCGTGTGCATGCTGTGTGTTTGTGTTCCAATGCTCATGAAAGCACATATGTGAAGGCGAGCAGTTGACCTTGGGTGTCTTTCTTCACTGTCCTCCATCTTATATATTGAAGCAGTTTCTCTCACTTGAACTTAAAGCTTGCTGATCCAGCTAGTCCAGCTAGCCTGCTTGCTCCAGAAATCCCTTGTCTCAACTTGAATACTGGAATTATAAACTAGCTTTCCCAGCTGCCTGGATATCACATGGGTGACAGGGATGGTCCTCAAGTGCACTGTGAGCATTCTAGCCACTGAGTCATCTCCTCACTCCTTGGTATGTGATCTTTCTAAACCCTTTGGCATTGCAGTTTATAAGCAATTGACATTTAAATGCATATTAATATCTATAAAAAAGAAAATAATGTTGAAATAAATGGAAGACATGAAGAAAGAAAGACAATTGCTAGTCAGTGGTATTTATTTCCATGAAGGCATCAGGCAGTAGCTGAAGAACAAGGGGGGGGGAAATCAAATTGCTTCTCACCCACCACCAATTTCCGTTACTCATTAGCTGAGAGACAATAGCCAAGTCTTCCAAGACTGAACCATAAGAAAACCCTTAAGTGGCCTGAAAGCCATGCTATATCATTGGTTTCTATTGCCATAGAAATAACTATGTAGATTCACAGTGGAGGAGTGTGTCTTGTGGAAAGGAATTCATGCATGACGTATGATGTATCTCTTTAAAGGGATAGATACATCTTTCTTACTGCCACCACACAGCAGCTCTTTACACCATCCTTCCCATCCAAATCACTTCAAATAAATGTGAGGACCTCAGCGCTTGCAGTAATTCCTTCATTTTTAAACACATAATGGAAATGTATAACTAGTCCTCATAAAAATTTATATCTCAATCCGTCCCTTTAATTTATAACAGGCCCTCTAGGCAGTTATTATTCAAGCATTAATAAAATGCCTATGGATCATCAAAGCAAGCGTCTCCAAGTTCACTACTCTTCGTATTTGTACATATATAAAGCTAGATTAGTGTTAATGCCACTTCTGGTCCTAACGACGATCTTGCCTTTAATAAGTGAGGGCTGTATGATGTATTAGCTTAATCATGCCAGGAATCTGGGCTCCCATCAAGAAACCAAAGTTGAATTTTTCATGCCCTTTGCAACAATTGTTACTCTTAATGCCCTATAAGTTTGGATTTTGCAGCTTATGCAAATGTCTCTTTTCTATAAATTTTAGATTTATCTCCATTTGTCACTGTATGTATTCTAATATAAGGTGATTGCATTTTTCCCCTAAAATATGATTAAAACCTATTTCAATTATTTATACGTGGCAAGGAAATACAATAAAAGGATATGAGGTTTTTCTCTACTTCAGGGTTAATTATATGACTTTTAAAATGTTAATATATTTAATCCAAGTCCAGCCCTCTTCTTAGGTTTTAGGGACAATTGTCATGAAAAAGACTTTGTTGAACCAAGCAAAGCACATTATAAGCATATAACTCTTCCCTGCATTATGCATCTGAAATCCTGGATTCAGTGTCCATGCTGGATTCGCCATGCTCTAGAAGGAAGTGGGCTCTCTGCTCCTGTTCTTGTTCTTTGATCCTGTTCTTGTTCTTATGTTTACTCAAAGGCCTCACATCATTTTGGAGCACATGTTTAAATCCATAAGTAAATAGCTGCTGGCCTGCTTTCAATCCTCTCTTTGAATGATGCACTTTGAACTCTTCCCATGACTTTTGGAAGTGGTTTGGTATAAGCCAGAGCTATCTCAAAATGTGACTGTAGGTGGAAGACATTTTTCTAACAGCTAATGTTTCCACTGAATGTTTCTGGATGTAAGTTGTAGTTCTCAGGCAATGCTTAATGGCAAATGCTCAAATGGCAAACTTCTCCTACTGTTTAGTTTCAGTGGCATGTGTTCAGAAGTGTTTTTTTTCTAAGTTTAAATTTTCTATGTTCATTCTCCTCCCCAGGTATTTAAAAATACCAGTGGGAAAAACAGATGAGAGGTTTCCAGTGGAACAAGAAACATCTTTAATAGGGCCCTGACTTCAATATCTTAGCCAATTTCCCACAGATTTTATCATGACTATTGATTTTTTCACCTCTGTGATCCTTTTTCAATAGATTTACAGCAACAAAGCTGAAATCACCGGGTTGATTCCGGTTAAATGTTAGTCGTTACTGCTAATGAGATCCTGTACCTTTAAAAAGCTAACTCTGCCTCAATCCCTTTATATCCCACAAGTCGAATGGGCTCCACACTAATTGGTTCTGTGTAAATGAAACAAGCTGAAAAACACTGTGGCACCAATAAATATTAATAAGTTATTGTTTGTTTTCTTTACCTTGCTTATGAATTCATACAAAGACTATGCTAAGACATTAACTCCAGTCTATTAATTGCCACCTGATAATTGCCACCTGATACTTTTCTCCTGGATAATTAGGTACCCATTAGTTCTAATCAAGTAGTTACTTAATTATTGCAGTAATTAGTCTAATGGACTAGCAAATTGAAGCTTTATCACTTTTGGATACTTAATGTTCCTGACAGGGTACTTCACAAGTGTCAGGGTTCCGGATTCAGCAACCTGTCATCTATGAACCCCCTTCTCCACTCTCACCCGCCCCATCCTTGATGTATCCACCTTCATGGCATGGCTGTGCAGACCCCCAGGAAGTAACTTAACTCCTCATGACCCTCCTGGGCCTGGTGAAACTTCATGGATGCACAGTGATTGATCTTGTTATGGGCAACCGCAAAGCATAAGACCCAACTACTGGCCCATATGAAATACCCTTTACAGTTTCTCTGCGTTTCTTTTGGGTGGACGCTGAAGACCAGGCATGAAGAAGGGCTGCTCCCATTTAGGCATTCTAGGGATCTCACCAACAATAGTACTTTTCATATTTCCCTCTGAACAGCCAGAGAGCCCCTTCCACTTACTCCTTGCCTAATTACAATCTGAAGCAATCACATGTCCAGCTAATGTTCAAACAACCAACTCAAACAGTCCAGGGAAACAGTAGAACTGCCATTCGGGATAATGATGTCACCTCCTTTGTTTACAGGCTTGTTATGATGTATCCTTTTTGTCATCTTCTCTATGCCATGGACTATTCTAAGACATTCTTGCACTCTGCCACCCCATTTCCAAGTCTGATTCTTTCTTAGATAGTTGGGTGTTTTTCTCTAGACAGCTGCTTCTGGATCTCTTTGGAGTCCTCCATCACTGGCCAGCATCAGAGATCTTGTTTTCATATTGTCTGTTCATATTTTTCCAATAGCTTATGCATCAGATCATGTCACCTTTCTTCTCAAAATATTTCAAAGATGTGTCCTTTGTGCTTAGAATATACCCCCAATTCCTGAGGTTATATGTGAATGGACCTTGTTTCACCTGCCAACATTTCTGTAGAACATTCTTCCCACCTTTGCTCACTCAGAGCACACCAGCCACTTGCCAGCCTCCTTCTCCTAGTGTTGGGTCACACGCAACCAGTCTCTGCCTCAGGGTCTTTTCACATGCTGTTCCTTTCTATATTGGAAAGGATTCCACTGCTCTTCTCAAGTCTCGTTCTGTTCTTTATGCCTATGTGTAGGGCGTCTCACTTCAGGTGTTAACTCAAAAGAACCCATTGAAATCTCATCTAAAACCTCTTCCCAGGTAATTCCCTACTTCACAGCTCCATTTTATTTCACTATTATCCCTGGGCACAGACTGATGTTATCCTCTCTGCAACGGAACTGTGTGAAACCGGAATCTTATCTGACTCCATGCTTGCTATTACCCTCTAGTCACCTGAGCAATGATGACAGACAGTAGGTGGCCAAATACTTGTCGGTTGATTCCCTCAAAGTGCCTGTGAAACTGATGCATCTATGCTAATGTGTAGAGAAGTTGCTCATATATTCTAAAATCCACTAAAGCTGGGATCAAAGATGTGAAATGATTTATAATGCTTCCTTCGCAGAATGAGCTTTGCCAGGTTGTAGGTTCTACTGATACAGTGAAAGCAAAATTTTACTTGTCTGGTTTTCATCCAAGGGGACTCACTGTGAAGGTTTGGAAATAACAATGTCGATGCTAGTCTGAAAGCATCAATCTACAGAGATGTTGCTAACCACATCAGGGTACTAAACCTAGACTTCATATTTTATATTCAATGCATTCACATTTGTTTAGTCCTCAAGTCAGATTCTTCTTTGAATTGATCATCGAGTCTTTGACAAGTGCTTTCTGACATATATTGCAACTTAGGACATTTAAGGGCCTACTGACCTGGAAATTCAGCTCCCATGTGCGAAACAAGATTCCAGTTTTATTTAAAAATATGGTATGATTGACAAATGTTTGTAATAACTCAAATACATACCAAGGGGCAGGATATTTGGTGTCCTGGGACCTTAATGATGCCATCTACTGAATGTTATCACATCTTGGTTTTTTACCACACAAGAATATGTTTACTTAATGTTAAATGCAATTGGGAACTACCACTAATGTCCCACTAGGTGTGTCAATCTTAAGAGAATTTTAATAACTAGGTCAAAAATGGTAGAAAATTCAGATTATTTGGGAAAAATACAGAAGTGTATAAATGATGACAATTGTTAGAATGAAAACATATAATCCTAATTCTAAATTATTAGAATGTTTGCTAAGTAGTCTGATAACAATATATACCCTCAAAAGAAATGGGCAAGTAATAATGTTCCATCAGTCTCAGATCAGTTATGGAATGACAGCTTTGTTTAATTTTAGTTTATTTTCTGTTGAATGAATAGGAAAATTCACTCTTATCTTCATAAAAATCTAGCAATTATTAGGTCATTTAATGATAGGGGGTGGGGAAGAAAGCAAGAAGTAATAATGACTATAAGCCGGATTCACAAAGATAGATTTGAGAGGAGAGACGGAGCGTCAGTGAGGAAGTGAAGGGGATGGCTCAAAATACTTCACAATTACATGTGAACATGTATTTGAAAATATCATATATATATACATATAGATATGTATATATATATAATGAAAATGTCATGAAATTATTTTGTACAATTCATATAAACTTGGTTAAAGGTATAAAAAGCCCATAGCATGTATTTCACTTTTCCAGTGAGATGTTATTTCAGGTCACTCTTGAATTCCAAACAACTGGACACACCTTGTTTTTAAATGTGTTAAGCTGGAGTACGTTGACTGGAAGGCTCTCTAATCCAACTCTGTATAGGACATATTGACTGATATAAGTGGTATGATTCCAGGACTGTAGTACAATTAAAACAAAAGGATAGGTTTTTATTGAAAAGTCTTGGGCAGGCTTAGGCTTTCGACTTAGGTTCCAAACTCTCATGAATTTCTATGAGTATGCCCTCACTCCCTATAGTATGATCGAGTTTAAAATAATGATAATAATCTCCATCAGTTAAATTGCTGCTACATGCAGGCTTGGGAAAAAGTCTTCAAAGCAGATGGGGCAGATGACATGGTGAAGATCAAGGAAGTTGAAGGTCTCTTAGGATGCCATGGTGAGAAGAGGCAGGGTGAGGACATAGCTACTATCAGAATAGTGAACTTTTGTTTTAATGTGTGCATAGGTCTTCATGAGCCTGGTTGCACCACTGAGTCTTTCAGATCTTCTAAGGTAAAAAAGTCAAAACTTTTTTCTCTTTGCTTTGCCCACGGTGTCTCATAAAATGCTAGCTAACAGTGAGTACTTGGGAAATACTGAAAGTCCTTCATCAATGAACCACATCTAGCTGTACCTTTCACTGTTTGAGGCCCAACAACCATCTGGTCTTCTCCTTCACCTGGGATTAAAAGTACCATGCCCCTTGCACTACATATTCACTCAAAATTTGCTCTGCTTATATGAAACAACCAACAAAACCAGGCTTAAAATCTCTATAGACTGCCTCATTTCACATGCCTGATTTCAATGTTTTAACTGGTGGCAGCCTAGCTTCCATCAATTTGTCTGGGTTGCATGAGAAGCTGATTGCCCATTGGCTTCCAACTTTAATACCAACTTGCTTCAGTGGCATCATTTTTTAATGTCAGCGGGATATTCTTCTCTTCTTCCCAAGGAGAATAACCACTTGTGTAAAGATGAGTGCTGGCTTTGGAAAATGAAAGTGATGTTATTGAGTTCTGTGTTGAATCCTTCTGTGGGTGGACCTGTAACATTTGGCCTGTTTCATCCTTTTGTACTTCAACACATAAAAGTGGCATGATGTGGTCTTCAGAGGGGCCTTTATTGACAGTGGATGACATGACACAAAACTCAGAGAATGTTACCCTTATCTCATTACTATTCTCCAACCAAGTGAATTAACCCTCATTTATGTAATGGTTTTAATTTAAATGTACTCCAGAAAAACATGTGGTTACCAGCTGGCCATGCTACATGTGAGGAGTTGAAGACTCTTTGATAGGAGACATGCCTGGTGGACATAAGTCACTGCAGCTGGGCCTTTGTGAGTTACAGCCTGGTCTGTACTTCCAGCCTAAGCTTTATTTCCTGATCCACTTTAATATGAGAAAAACTGGCCACATGTTCCCACCTGTTTAACCAGGATGCCGTCCCCATCAGATAACCTCCAATCCACAAGCTAAAAATAAATTCTTCCTCCCTTCTGTTGCTTCTGTAAGTATATGATCACAGGAAAAGGAAATGTAACTAATATCGTGTATATAGTAGGCATTTGTTACCAGTCTTGGCTCACTGAGCCAGTGTGATATAGTGAAGAGAATGGTCTTTGAACATTGGTTTTGTTCTTAACAAACCCTGCTAGGAGAGAATATATTTAATATTAGTGAAATACAGTAATCCTGTGCAAAAAATATGCTTTTTCATGAAGGTCTTGCAAAGTTGATGATAAATAAAAATAGGGGAAAGTACATTATAAAGCACAAAGCTCCCTACAAATGCTTGACAAAATTGTGCAGCTGGCAAAGCCAGGTGTCATTATGTTAATAATCAGAAAGGCCTTTGTATGATTATCATTTCTTTTCTATGCCACTGAATGTAGGAGGAGACTTATCTGGTAGAGAAAGCTCTAGGCATTGCTTCCCAATATAAAGCGTTGTAGTGATGTTTAAGAAAGACTGTGTATCCATTAAACACAAAAATTACCCAAAGTTCTAGGGTTTCCCCATCAATAACACATCTGACTGGCAATACACATTTACCAGTATAGCCATGACCATATCTATCCCCTCACCTCTCCAAATCACCCACTTTCTTACTGGAAGTCATCGAATTCAAGAATGATGGGGATGTCAAAGACTGGAGGTCAAAGACTTTTTCATTGCATTAAGATTGTCCTGCATTAGGTGCTCATTAAAAAACCCTTGAAGCTAATGAACTGCTGAGTGAATCACTGAAGTTGCCATAAAGACCTGCTGGTTAGGAAGTTGTGAGATCCCAAGCCACCAAAATACCATACTGAGTCTGGGTGTCTGTGCCTGTAGAATGGGGAAGTTATTACATCCTTTATACAGGATTGATTTGAAGAATAATTAAGCAGCGCCAAGTTGGCTAGTTAATAAATGTTAGCTGTTTTCAGTTTCTTCCCTTTCAGGAGGCTAATGGCTAATTCAGTTCTTTCTCCTAGTCCTCCTCCAGCTTGACTGCACCCATCCTACCTCCCACTGTGTTATGCACGTATTTATGTTTACCTACAAACACATGTGTTTAACAACTAGCTGCATAACCATCATTTCACACCAGGATGCCAAGCTCAGCCAATGCATTTGGATGCTAACACCTGCCACAGAGGCAGAAGAATGACTTCCATAAGCCAGCATTTCAGTTTTCAAATTGGAGTGGTGATCCAGATGGGTAATTCACAAATCTCTAATTGTCCTGATTTCCAAGCTGTAAGCTGGTGGGGATCCTCCATTCTCATTGTTTACCTGTTAGAATGTCTGCAAAAGTCCAAGTGAGGTGATGTATAAAAAACCACTCCAAATATGCTCATTATTTCTGCCATTAGAATGGTAGAATAATATCAGTGTGTCCTAGACCCTTATTACTGGCAGGAAGTTAATAGTACCACTCCAACTCGGTTAATCCACTGATGAGCAACCTTAAGCTCAAATAAAATAACTTTCTTGGTGTCAACTAGTTTAATTAATGGTGAAAATTAATCTAGGGCCTAGTGGCTCCAAATCCAGGCTCTTATTTTGTACAGCCCTCACCCACATCCTCAATTTGACAATGATTAAAATGGAAACTGCTGAGAAGAAAGTGAGAGCTGGACTCCCTACAGGATGATGAGAAAGCAAGAACATGTTAATGTTCATAGCCTAAAGTTTCATACTTGCTGAGTCCAGAAGACTCTTTCTAGTCAGGTTGTTTTTAAATATTGTTTGCTTAGCATAAAAACACAGTAACAACAACAGCAACAAAATAAATAAAACACAGAAAGAAGACAAATTCTTCTTTGAATAATCTTGGAAAGTGTCCTCCAAACATCTTTAGTGAGGTAGAAGAAAACACATCAAAATAATTGGGATTGTGTTAATTAGACTCAATATGTCTGTCATGTTGAATTGAAGCTACCAGCAGTGATGTTACAATAACAACTAACATTAACGCATGGATACTGACCCATCAGGTGTGAGGCTTTCCTGTTCAAGAGCCATGTATGGTTTTTGGTTTATGAGCCCTGGGCCTCAATGTCACTAGTCTGAGCTTACTGCACTCCAGCAGCTATGATTTTACAATGACTGAACACACTGTTGTTCAAAGCTCTGAAACCTCTAGGAAGGAAGATGTTCTATAAGAAGTAGGCACAAGGGCCTTTCCACTGCTTCACACAACAGTGAACTTTGTTGGCTTTTACTCTGGGGTGGTCCTAAAAATACTTGAACAAATAATAAGATCACTGAGAATGAGGGTGCATTAGAGTGGGATTGAGTTCTAGGGACCAGCCTGTGAGGGAGGATCAGGCTACTGCTGTGTATAGAGATGGAAAAGGGTTTTCCAAAGGTGTATAGCAGGACGCCCAATATTTACCAATCAAAATAGCTGTACTGTTAAGACATTCCAGTGTAGCATGGCATCATGGCGCACACCTATAATCATAGCACTTGGGGAGGCATAAGCAGGTAGATCTCTGTGAGTTTGAGGCCAACCTAGTCTACAAAGTGCATCCAGGACAGCCAAGGCTACACACATACACACAAACACACACACAAACCTGTTTAGAAAACAATAAAAAAAGACATTCCAATGCCCCCCCCCCAAGTCTTCCTTAGCCCTTAACAACTCAGATTCATGGTTCATTAAAGGAAATCAGGCTTGGCATAGTTTGATCACGAAGCACTTTATTTCCATCTTCAGGGATGCCAGAGGGCACAGGCATGACCACAAGTGCTAGTGAGGCCTGGCTAAAATTGACGTCTATTCCTCCAGGGTAACAAGGCCATATTCCTTTAGAAGACATGCAGAACCATCTAGGATTGGGGATGACCCACTGAGAGCTGTCTCCACCCAGAGCATATAGAATTATCTCATCTCTAGTTGCATGAGGCTCAAATGGCTCCTCTCATTTCAAAAATCAAGTTGGAAAAAATGAAGGCTTCTCACTTGTAACCTTGTGCACAGCTACAGTACAGTGATGAGTAGCTTCCCACTTAACCAAAAACTTTCCCAGACACAAAAGTCTGCCGTTTCACAAGGCTAAGCCAAGGCTGGATTCTTTTTAGGTGTGTTGTTTTCCTGTATTTTCAGGAAACAATAACACATGGCGTGTTCTGATGTTTACAGGTGTGGAATCCTACCTGGAGTTACCAGTCATAACGGTAAAGCCAAGTTCATAGGTCTTGAAAGCATGCTTTGAGGGTTATTTTGCTGCAATCTCTTCTTTGTTGCCCATTTGAGGAGACAGATGCCTCTGAGGAAAGCCTCTTGCCCTTTCCCTTAATGCTTTCTGCAGCAAGAGACGCCTCAGCTGCCTCCTTCCCTGGGCCTGATGCAGCCAACATCTTGCAGACATAAAATAGGAAATGGGCTTTCATCAGAAAAGCAGCAGCTGTTAAACACCATCAGAGAACAAAATCATCATACTTTAAGACCAGATTTAGCAGTTTAAAAGAGCTGCTAAGACAAAATTAGACGGAGACAAGAGTGTGGTTTTGTAACTGACATTGCATCTACCAAACTCTCTAATTCATGTAAAAACAACTTGAAAGCATTAAGTGACTGAAGCTGTTTGAAGAGAATGAGCTTTGAGTCCCCCCAGAGCAAACTTAAAACAGAATTCATAGATTTATCTCAACATGGAGTTGTATTTTTGAGATAGGCTCTTCCTACATAGCCTTACTATGTAAACAAGGCTGGTCTTGAACTTACAGGAAACCCCCTGTGTCTGCCTCCCAAGTGCTGGAATTAAAGGCATGCTCGACTACACCTGGCTTTAACAGAATTTTTGTAAATCCACTCCAAGTTGCATTATGTCTGACGGCCATGATTTTAAGTGTACAATTAATGCATCACTTTTCTTGCAGGTGGACCCACAAGATGGCTGGCATCTTTGCATTTTAGTAATTGTCCTACCTTCTAGAGTACATGGACACTGGTGTTCCTACAGGAGCTGTATGTCAAAATCCTAATGTTGCTCTGTGATGATATTAGGAAGCAAGGTCTTTGAATGGTGTTTAGACTACAAGGAGGGAGCTCTCATGCACAGGTGTAGCACCCTCATGAAGATCTTAGAAGGCTTCTTTATTCCTCTACCCAAGTGACAGCTCAGGAAGAAGGCAGTTGCCTGTGAAGCAAAGACGGAGCTCTCCAGACGTTGAATCTTTAAGTATCTCCTTTTTAAATATCTAAGACTTGAGAGCTATGAAATTTTTTTTCAGGTATTTATAAGTCCATCTTATTTCTGTAGTAGAAACGCAAATGAACTGAGATACTACTTTCTCCAAAAGTTTTAAGCACTTTACTTGTTAACTAATAAGATACAAACTTTGCACCAGAGAGCTCCTGGTGCCTTCAGAATATCTGTTAAGAAATTCTGGTATAAAAAAAGGATTGTTTTGATCAACAAATTATCTCCACATCTGCTCCTGAGACAACTTCCTCACATGTTATGGTTTTGCTTTAATTATTTATTTCATTACATTTTAATTGATCTATTTGTGTGGAGGGGGGAGGTGTACAGTGTGTTTGTGTTGAGTACACATGTCACAGAGCACATGGAGGTTAGGGGCAACTTTTGGGTACTAGTTTTTTCCTCTAACCATGTGGGGTCCAAGGATTAAACTCAGGTCATCAAGCATGGCCACAGGGGCCTTTACTTGATAATCCATCTCATTGGTCCTTGTTTTGTTTTGGATATAAGGGAGGGAACTTTTTAAAGACTTTCAAAGATTATGGTTATCAAACTGCCTGTCTCCTAGCATGCATGCTCATATAATAAGTATTTTGATGAGCAAATTATGAATCTTTTTAATGTTGCAAACTTTTTTTCTTTGCACATTAAACTGACAATTGCATGTTTGTGGCTTAGTTCCATGTCCTATTGTGGAAACTCTGTTTGTTGTTGTTGTTTTTGTTTTTGTTTTTGTTTTTACTTTGGTTAACTTACCTGCCAGGTGAAAGTAACAAATTTGTGTGGCATAAATCCTCTATTTTTCAATCCAAAACCTTTTGTCAATGTTCCTTTTAACTAGGTATCATATAGTTAAAGCTAGGACCAAGGGGTTAGGGGTTGACCCTCACCGGGTAAAGTTGCCTGCAGCCCCAGGATGAGAACCTGAATTCGAATGTTTATTATCCACATAAACAGCTCAGGCAGTAGAGGACAGAACCAGAAGTATCCTGGGTCTGCAATAGAGGAAGACATCTGATGTCCTTCTATGGCTTTTCCATGTGCAAGCATAGGGAAGATAGTACACAGTACACACACACACACACACACACACACACACACATTTATATATAAAGAGAGAAATTGTTTCACACAAAAGCATACATGCATCATACATCAGCACATACACATCCAAAAACAAAAGTGAAAAAGACAAAACCAACCAAACAAGCAAAATGCGAAGGCAAAAAATTTTATTCTTTGGGTTTTTATTAAGAAAGGAAAAATCAAATGAGAATAAGACCTTGGAAGTAAAGTTAGGAGGCCAATGACCTGACCCAGCCAAGGTTCAATAAGCACAAGGTCATGTTGGGTTCCCAGTAGACAAATATGGGTTCTCTCAAAGAGAAATGCAAGATGTCCTCTCCAGGACATTACCTGTGGAGGTTGGAAGCTGCCTTGACCCATGTCATCAGGTGGCCAGTCAATCATCTTGTCCAAAAGAATGCCTCATTTTCTTCTAAAGAATGTCTGGAGGGGCAGGAAGGAGATGAGGAAGGGAAGGTGGGATTGGGAGGGAATGAGCAAGCGGGATACAGTTAATAAAATGTAACTAATAAAAAATAAAATAAAATAAAATAAAATAAAATAAAATAAAATAAAATAAAATAAAGACTGTCTGTGGACTTTTCTTTCCTAAGCCAGGAACGCAATGAGCCCCATTAATTTTAGAGCGCCAGGGACCGCAAACAAAGGAGCACCTGAGTACGTGCCATATGTAACCTTCCTTTCAGCAAAAATTCGTGAGAAAGAGATCAGCTATTGCTCTCTCGTAAGTGTGCTTGGTGACAAGGCAGATGTGGAACTGCAGCCCAGAAATGTGGCACAACTTCATAGGCCAGGAAGAAAGCGTGGATTTGAAGGGATCTGTAGAGGGGATTGAAGGAGGCAGAGCATGACTCCCTGTCTTGGAATGGAGGCAGGGCAGCCACGCTAGCATCCTTATGCTTACGTTAAGAGGGAAAGGGTTTTCTCTAAACACAACCAGATCCTTGCCTTGATTCACACAGTTCTGCCAGGGACAAAAGAGGTAGGAAGAAAGAAAAAGGTAGGAAGGCAGAAAGAAGGAGTTAGAAGAGCTTCTCTATCAGGACTTCTGGCCTCTTTGTTTCTCCAAACCCTTGATTTCTGACAGATTATTTTACCACAATAAAAAGCTTCTCTGTGTGAGCTACTTCCGTGTTTACATTGAGTGCTTATAAATGCCCTGAAGGTGGGGTTTTGTGGTTCCCAGAATTGCAACAGTTGACATATTAATTCCATGTCATGTGGCAACATCTCAGGTCATTGAGCACTAACGATCTAGGAAAAGAAAAAATCTTGTGGGGTTGTGATGGGGGAATCCACACCAGGAACTGGAGCCTATGCTTTTAACTCTTCCCACTGACGCATTGACCATTTTTACAAATGTCTGTTAAGTCATCTATCACCCCATCTGTGAAATAAAGTGCATACAATGTGTGTGTGTGTGTGTGTGTGTGTGTGTGTGTGTGTGTGTGTGTGT
>NW_026596046.1:10376705-10390677 GCF_907164565.1 Psammomys obesus
GTGTGTGTGTGTGTGTGTGTGTGTGTGTGTGTGTGTGTGTGTGTGTGAGAGTGTGAGGTGTGGGAGTGCGGTGTATTTGTATATGTGTGTTTGAGTGTTTGTGAGGATGTGTGTGTGTTTACCAAACAGTAAATAACTGAAGAGTGGGCTTCAGGGATGCCTCTGTTGGTAAAAGTCTTGCTGTATACCAACAAGGACCTGTGTTCAATGACCAGTACCCAAATCAAAGGGCAGATCGTGGTGGTGCATGAGCTTGACCCTGGCCCTGGGGCAGAGAAGATTATAGGATCTCTGAGGTTTGCTGGCAGCCACTTTAGTCTACTTGGGGAGTTCTAGGCCTATAAAACCTCCAAATAAAAACACATGGTGGGTGCCTGTGAGGACTGACATTGAAGCTGGCTTCTTACTTCTACAGACAAGCCCATGTGAATCCACCCAAAACTCATGCAGACACAGCTGTACCTACATTCGTGTGCACAGACACACGTAATTACAACAGGATATGTAGTAACTCTTACCTGGTGTTACATCTCTGAAATCGAAATCAAGGTGAACTTAAACTGCAAAGCCTACTTCAACTTGGAAAAGAAGCCCAAAGTCAAAATGTTCAAGAGGGGAAGGGGCTCTCACTAAAACCACAGCCCTCAGGAGGCCATAACCCTTCCCAAACCAAAGCTATCAATAATAATCATAGTAAATGACAGCGGTGTCCCTTTTTTTTTTATCATTTGTTATGTCACGCATGTACAGATGGTTAAAAGGGATTTTAAAGAAGAACCCAGTGAAACTACAGAAAAGAAAAAGACAGACACCGGGATGGGGCTTGGGTTAGGGTTGGGATGTAACCAGGCAAGTGACAGGATTCAACATGGGAGCATGTGGCAATGCCCAGAACTGAGTCTTTATACGCACAGTGGTCGATACGACTGCCTACGATCATCCCCCAGTATGTCCCTGAGAGAACAAATAAAGGGCCTGGCAGCTAGAGGAGGAACAGGAAGCACCAGGCTGAAAGGTTGACTGATCTTGCCACACATCAGATGGATGCTTCTAAATGACCTGTGAAGACATTCCTGGAGCCCCGGGCCACAGCATTAAGAGCCCAGACACTGCTCTCACTTCTGAGGCAGTTATTAGTGGACTGAAGTCACAACTGACAACTGTGACTTCAGTTTCAAGTAATGGTTTAACGGCATCCGCTTGAGGAAAGGTTATATCTCGCTGTGTCTGGCGCACAGCTGACACTTACAAGAAATAATTGGTAGATGTAGTGCAAAGAGAGAAGCAGGTAGGTAGGAGAGGAGGGGCAGTGGAGGACTCAGGGAAGCACTTCCGTGCTACTGTGTGAGACACAGTGCGGGGCCTGACCCAGCTGAGCCACACATGTACAGCTGCACAAACACAAACACCACCCAACCATCTCCAACTTGATCTTCAGCACAAAACCCAGACTAACATGTTTGTGGTTTTCAACTCTCCATGGACTGAGTTAAATGAATTCTTTAAATGCCTGTACTTGACAATCGGACTGTGTTGCTACTTAAAAATACCAGGTTAAACACTGATAGCTATATAGTTCTCCAAATCTTTGGGTGTGGGACGTCTGTGAACACAGTGATTAAACCTTTTGTTTGTTTTGACTGTTGCTTTGGGCCTTGTCTGGAACTGTCAGCAATGTAAGATGCTCTTACAGTCACATGACTGTCATTAGGGGTCAATAAGCAGGACAGGGTTTATGGAGAAGTGTTCTTAGAATGGGAACATATTCCAAGTAGAAAGAAGTGTGTGTGTGTATGTGTGTGTGTGCACGCGAGCGCGCTCGCACATCTGCACATTCGAGAAAGTGCAAGCATACTTGCTCTGTGAGTGCGTATAAGTGTAAGCACACAGATGCCATGCATCCTGTGTGGAGGTCTAAAGATAACTACCAATTTTTTCCCGGGCTTCGTCCCAGTGTCCAGCTCTGTCCTTCTACTCTGGGTTCATAGGATCAAACCAAGTCTTCAGACTCATGTGACAGGCACTTTTATCTACTGAGCTATCATATCTCACCAGTCTTATTTGAAAAAGAAATTGATAAGGCTCAACTCAAATCATTTCTTCTTATAAGTAGGTCTTATAATTATAATCTGAAGGGGGTATACTATAAGATTTATGTCATTTAAGGCTTGCCTTCTTTCCTTCCTTCCTTTCTTCTTTCTTTCTTTTTTTCTTTCTTTCTTCCTTCCTTTTCCCCACTCCCTTTTCCCTGGAATTGTATTCCCTCTGTTTATCTGCCATCCGCATGTATCTGTCAACAGGCAGATGCACATCAATAATACACTTTTAAAGGGTAATGCACATGACATAGGATCATAAAGGACATTAATAGAATTACCTGAGCTGTAGAAAATGCTTGGAGAATTGCCCTAACTCCTCACAGCATGGACCAACCTTCAGTTTGGGTGAAAGCAGGTGGCAAGGACTGGAAATAGAGTAATATGGGGCCCGCCCTCAGGGTTGTTTCTTAAGTCACTTCCAGTGGATGCTGACTGAAGATATACAGCTGGGGATTTGACAGGCTGTGTCAGGTGTATACCCTGCTTCCCAAGCCATGTCTGGGCAGTCACTGAATTTCACCATTGGGCTGCCTTATATGTTTGTTTTCTCTGGGAAACCTCCAAATAAGGCTAAATAAAAACATAAAAATAGATCAAAGTAATAATAAAAACAAGTGACAAATAAAAAAAAAATCCATCAGCCAAAGATTGGCTGCCTTGTATTTGGTCACCTCCAGTGGAAGATAAACTATGGCTGACAAGGGCATCTCTTGGCTGAGTGGTTTAATCAGGTGCAGCTCACAGGCAGTTTCTATTGTTATGTAGAACAGGGCCCCTGCTCGGTGGAGCCAACAGGGCTGCCTCCTCACTCTAATAGAGGAGTATTCATGAGGGAGATGTTAAATCTTCCGTCTATCCCAATAGGGACTTCATGTTCCCCCTAATTAATTCCTCCACTGGATGTCTATATAAGTCCATCCTCTAGCGGTCATTATGAACCAATGTGATGGCTCCTGAAGACAGCTCCAGGGCTTCCAGCCTGGTGGTTTGGGAGCCCATGGAGATCTGTATCTTGCAGCCAGGAGAAAAATATGACTGACACGCATTCTGCAGGCTCTCTGTCTCTCTCTGTTTCTCTCTCTGTTTCTCTCTCTCTCTCTCTCTCTCTCTCTCTCTCTCTCTCACACACACACACACACACACACACACACACACACACACTGCAACTCACTCAGAAGAACTGCTGAGATGGCTTTTATTTGGGCGTAGAAAATACTTGTCAGACACATCAATGGATAGCATCCATGGAGGTGGAAGAAGGAAAATGAACTGCATCACAACAAACTCAGATTTCACTACGGAGAGCTGCATGCTGACATTTATATTAGCTTCATTTGACATGTCCTAATGGGTTCAGATTGGATGGAGAAAAGTCTTTCCCACTTGCCCACCCCATCCCCTAAAGCTAACCTTTCATCCCAGGTAAAAGATCATGCAAAATGTTTCTTCTGGTTGATGTAGAAATCCCTGAATAGTGAAAAGCATCATCTTTTTTATAGAATTCTTATATTATTAAAAGTGCAGAAAAGCCTTCTGAGTAGAGTCCTCCAATGTATGCAGACAGAGCAGCAATTAGAGATTGGATTGAAATGCAGATTGCTGGAGCTGGAGAGATGGCTCCCTTGGTAAAGCTTTCCACGCACTCATGGACCCATGCTTTAATCTCCAACACCCATGTAGAAAGCTGGGCTGGGTGGCATGAACCTATGTTCATCGTACTGAGGTAGCAGTGACAGGAGAATTCATGGAGATCATTTGTCAGTGAACTTTGTAAGCATCAAATTCAGTGAGAGACCCTGTTATTCATAAAGACTTAGATAGAGAGGAATTTAGGGAAATATCCAAAGTTGACCTCTTGACTACGTATGTATGTGAATGCACACAGATTCCACACATACATACACACAATACATTCCACACATACACACAATAATTCCTGAGCCTACATCACACATGAGCAAAATGATTAGATTGCAAACAGACAAACAGAACCCGAAAAGCAACATGTTTGGCAAAAGGACTCTTAATATTTTTTTATTGTTATGATTGTAGCTAAACTCAGTACACTGTAAATGTTATTATGGTTTAAGGACCTATTGCTTTATAACTATTTTGGTGTTATTAGGGTATTGTAAGTACATACATATCCACTTTTATCCATTTAATGTTATCATATAGTAAACATGAGCTACGATGTCAGCCCACAGTATGCTCAGTCTATTTAGAAATCACCAGCCACCAAAGTAGAGAAAAATAGGCTCAGTGGGTGTCAAGCAGCATTGCATGCAATCCACTGACTTGAGAGCTTTATCAACAGGAAGAGTGTTTTCAAGGGAGGCTCAGGGGACTGAATTCATAATGCCTGTTTGGGGCAATGCTCTAATTAGAACATTGATCTTCTGATTCTTGTTTACAAGCTCTTTCAGGCTCTTGAAATGACCATTGTATTCATAATCAGAGGTCTCTAGCAAGAAGTGCCTAGTATAGTCCTCATTTTCAGCCTGTGAGATAGATCATTTAAAAATAATTCAGATTATGGCTATTACAATAAAGCCGCTACGAACATAGTTGAGCAAATGTCCCTATTGTATACTTGAGCATATTTTGGATATATGCCTACGAGAGGTATAGCTGGATCTTGAGGTAGCGCTATTCCGAATTTTCTGAGAAAGCACCAGATTGATTTCCAAAGTGGTTGTACAAGTTTACATTTCCACCAGCAATGGAGGAGGGTTTCCCTTTCTCCAGATCCTCTCCAGCATGTGTTGTCACTTGAGTTTGATCTTAGCCATTCTGATATGTGTAAGGTAAAAATCTCAGGGTCGTTTGATTTGCATTTCCCTGATGACTAAGGATGTTGATCATTTAAGTGTTTCTCTGCTATTTGATATTCCTCTATTGAGAATTCTCTGTTTATCTCTGTACTCCATTTTTTAATTGGATTGCTTGATTTGTTGCTTTTTAACTTCTTGAGTTACTTATATATTCTGAATTTTAGCCCTCTGTCAGATATAGGGTTGGTGCAGATCCTTTCCCAGTCTGTAGGTTGTAGTGAATAAATTTTAATAAATAAAAAAATAAGTAAATAAAAAAATAAATACAAATAATTCCTATCTGGGGAGGGGAGTACAGGGTCCATGCATCCTGTACCAACAAGCTGCACCTCCAGCTGATTGATACATTTTTGGAAAATTATTTTGCCAGTAAGGATTGTGAAATATAGTGAATTTAAATAACTTGGCCTATTCTACTCGTCCCAGTAAATGAATGAGCTGTATTGAAATCTAGCATCTCTCTCTTCTACTTTAGGATGCAACTCTGAGTCAGCATGTACTGTGTTTATTTTATTCATTCATTCTCCAAGGATATAATGGTTACCTGTGACACACCTGTTCTTGGACCAGGTGATGGTGAGACAGCAATGCCCATAATATACCCTCTACTCGCAGAGTTCTCAAATCCAACCAGAAAGAACTGGTAACTCTCATACTAACAGGCATGCCACTATTACAGCTTTAGACACAAATTCTTAGTAAGTTACTGTCTTACCATCTAGCTTTGGTAGGCAACCAAAACCCAAACTAATGTCAATCACTTGTGTTGTTTAGGGGGTAGTCTCTGGAGACTCCATTATCAATGTCTCATATAGACTTATAGCACATCTGGCAATATGATTTCCACTCACGTCTTCTGAGAGAAGTCTTGTCAACCCATAGATGGTACGTCCATTTAAACTTGTTTTTTTCTGAGTTATGTTTTAAAATTAGCTTGCAATGTAGTAGACCTCTTTATGGCTTTTTCACGTGTCCTTTTAATTTGGTTAACCCTGCCCTCCAATAAACATTTAGTGGCTTCCCGATCTCTACTGATACTCCAAATAAAACATACAAACTTAAAACTTCGAAGAAAGGATCCACATATGTGAGAAGACATTTTGCATTTGTCTTTCTGGGCCTGGGTTAACTCACTTAGTATAATAATTTCCAGGAAAATCATAAATTTATGGCTGAATCATAGTCTGTGCATATGTTGTGTGCCATTAATCATTCATCATTTGATATTATTTCATTTTCTATCAATTGTGAAGAGAACAACAATGAACAAAGGATGTGAAAGTGTCCCTGTAGTGGGATGTTATCCTTTGACTATATTCCCAAGAGTAGGCTAGCTGAGTTTAGTTCCTTTTTTTAATTTTTGTGAGAAATCTCAACACGATTTCCATTTTCACTCCCACTAATAGTGGATCCCCTTTCCCACATCTTAGCTAGAATTGGTTGTCATTTGTTTTGTTGATGGTAGTCATTCTGACCGGGGTGAGACGGTATTATAATTTAATTTGTAGGCTTTAATTTGTAGGTTCCTGATAGCTAATGGTGTTGAATACCTCTGGAAATGTTTGTTATCAATTTGTATTGCATCCTTTGAGAGCCCTATTTTTTAGTTCCACAGCCATTTTTAAATTGGGTTGTTTACTGTCTTGATATTTAATTTTTTGAGTTCTTTGTATATTCTAGTTATTAATCCTTTGTCAGATATATAGTTAGAAAAAAATCTTATTTCATTCTGCAGGCTGCCAATTCCCTTGCTTGACAGTTTGTTTTATCCTATAGAATCTTTTTAATTTCATGAAATCTTATTTATTAATTATTATCTTATTTTCTGAGCCATCTTAGTCTAGCTTCCGTTTTTAACTAATTAAAATCATAATGGGATGTGGCTTTCCACCTCTTAGTTTACAAACATCTAAATATTTACCATCGTTGTGCACTGGGGGATAGAGGCCATTAGTTTTAGCTATGTTTACTTAAAAATTAGACATACAAGCTCTGTGACCCTGAAATTCTCATTTTGAATATTATTCTGCAGATATCCTGGCATGTGTGTGCAAAGGAATGTGTTTAAGGATTTTAATTGTGCTATGCTTTAAACAGCAAATGGCTTGAAGCAAATGCCTATCAATAGAAATTTTTCCACTAAATCATTGTAGAGGGATTGTGTAATATAGAGCAGAGATTCAGAAGAGTGAGGCAGTTTATTTACGCTTTATGCTGAAATTATCTTCAAAGAGATGACCACTGATATGAAAGAAAATAATTATACAATTGATCCTCACATATGAATGAGCTCTATCTGGATGAACGTATAGTGATATGGCATACGGGCTCCATTCAAAAGGAAAAGGTGAGTGACATAAAATGGTGAAAATATTCTAGAATTGTTAATTCCATGCCTATCAATAGCATTTTTAAAAATTTTTGTGTGTTTTGGTTTTCTCTTGTGGAGATAGCATTTCTCCGTGTTTCCAGCCTGTGTTGTCCTTGAACCCGAAATGTAGACCAGGCTGCCCTTGAAATCTCAAGGCTCTTCCTGCCTCTTCCTCCCAACTAGTTGAAACCTGATGGGATTAAGGCATGAGCCACCATGCCTGGCTAAAGACATACTCTTAGAGAAAAGCAGATATTAAAACAAACAGCAAATAAGGTGTAAAGACATATATGAAGGTTTGTGATACATGCAACATAAACTTGGCCATGATGTTCACAAGAGAAGAACATGGACAGCTCACCCTGTGTGCTTTGTGATAAGCACGTCTTTTCACACCTGCCAAAGCCTGTCATTGTAGTGAAGTTCCATCAGTAATGTGGAGCAGAAGGGTAGATAAAGTTAGGTGCTCATGTGCTGTCTGTACTGCTGGACACAATAGCAGGAGCCTATACAAAGACAGGCTAAATGAAAAGTCTAGCTCTGGTCATGTGACCTTGGAACAGCTTTTAACTTTTTACATTCACGAATTAAGGAAAATATATCTTGTCCTTAGAGCAGGCGTACTGAGCAAAATTATGAACATTAAGGAGCATGCAATGCTGCTTGCTTATGCCACTGCATCCATGGAAGAATATGTGTTTAGTGTTTTGCTCTCTCTGTGCCTTCTGTTTGCAAAACTGACATTTAGATGTTGCTTAATCATTGATTAATTTGTATTATCAATTTTCAAGTAATAATAAAAACATAAATTCTTACTCATGGGCTCTAGCTAAACTCAGGCTCTAACTTCCAACAGGACCTTGAAGATGTCATTCACTCTGCTTATGTTTGTTTCATCTAGAGTGATCATAATAGGGATATCTGTCTGTTGTCTGTTCTAGAGAATCGAACGAGTTGTGTAAAAAGTTACAAAATTCTTCTATATCTCTGTAATAAATAATGGCTAGCACATTTTGTAGAGAGTGAGAATGTCAGATACCTCTTCCCTTCCATCTTTGCAATCAGCCCTTTTATAGCAAAAATCTGCACTTCTAAAGTCTCCTGTACATAGTGGTTCAAAGCAAATACCCAAAGAAGAAGTTATGTTGGGGAGATTTCAATCATGGTTGAAAGATGCTGTTACTGGATCTGTAGCTAATAGCTACCATTGAAAAGGAAGGGGAAAGACTAGTTATTCTATGGGAAGGAAGACAAAAAAACACCAGATGGCTGGAGTCCAGGGCCCCCCTGATGCAAAGTTATAAGGAAAATTTAGTAGAAACTTAGACAAATATGACATTATGCCACTGGAAAGAGAAGGCTCAAGTGTCCAGAAGTTATGTAAGAATCAACAGAAGCTAGAGTAAATTTATCCCAGATGATTAAGCATATCCTAATATTATATATTAAGAAAATTCTATAGTAGAATCCTTTTACAACTTTCCCAACTGGACTTTTGTCACTGCAATAATCACATATCAAATTATTCTAAAAGTTAACTGCATGCTAAATCTCCACAAGTGGTGATTTTGCACTTAAAAACTATTCATGTCAATACTTTGCCACTGAGTCACTAAATTGTATGCACTTTGTGGGATTATTTCAGTTTCCAACAGCGCATTATTTCACTTCCATGAGCCATCGAAATGAATTAGAAACTCCAATATTTGTGGAACATGTGCCTTATCAGTTATTAAACCTTGGCATTAATAGTGTTTGTTACAAAAGACTCTCATGAGAGAATTAGTGTTTGAAAAATATCCAGTTATAGGGAAGAACATCAACATTTCTGTCTGAGAATCAAATATCATTGGATATGACCATATGCTATGCTCCTATTTTCCCTGACATAGACTTATTTGGCAATTCTGCCACTGCAAAAATCTACATGATAGGGACCTTCAGGATTAAGCTAGCTGAATACAATGTAAGGAAAGAATGGAGTTTCCAGTTGTTTCTCTAAACACAGTTATTGTGTCTGTCAGTCAAACCATTTGCAGAGTTCCAATCCATTTAATTATTATGTTTTTATCTTAATGTGAAAATGAGTGCAAGGGGCAGGGAAAAGAATACATGTTATAGTAAGGATACTTTTTAGGAAAATTGTACATTACGAAAAAAAATAGTCATGTACCCACAGTTCAACCCAGAAAAAAATCTTCCAGACGTTAGCCAGAGCAAAAGTGCCCTGAGTTCATAAGTCATGGCAACAGCAAGAGCAGCGGACTAGGAATGTCAGCACAGTCTGGAAAGACCTCGAAGGCTGGGATAAGGAGCAGGCCGTTTGGTTGACAGCTCAATGTGAAACATGCAGTGTTTCCATCCAGCCTTCCCTGCATGGATGTCAACAGCAGAAAACGCTCCATCACACAGCTAGTAGAAGCACAGCCTGATGGACACCAAGCCTGACCTTGTTGCCCCAGGAGACAGTACCTCCAGGTCATGGGTGAGGGAGACTGGCAAGGGTCACTGAGGAGGGCATGCAAGTACAGCTGCCTGCTCAGAATTCATCCTCTAATCAACAGGGTTCAGCCTTGAGGGGTTGTCAGGCCAGCCCTTCACCAGCTCTCACTGAGCGATAGAAAGCCAAGCCCAGGGGATACTCCCCTTGGTTAGGTTCCAAAGATGTCTGCAGAGAAAGCAAGAGGAGGCAGACAGCAAAGGTCCACCAGTCCAGGTGGGTTGGCCCTCGCTGCTGACAGTGGAGAGCTACACCTGAATGTTTTCTTGCAAAGACTGAAAGAAGCTTTTTTAAGGGCCAAAGAGAAAGATGACTGATGGATGATCAGATAGACAAATAGCCAGCCTATATCTAGAAGATCCACTGAAGTGCAGAATTGCACTTCTTTATCAATGACCATATCTGTGCCCCAAGCATCTCTTATTCTTGCACAGGTGTCCACATTAAAGCATCCTGACCCAGGGAAGTGAGCACACAGATACCACTTCTACAAAGGCAGAGATTTTGTCCCAGACTGTTGTTTCAGGATGCAATCCTGCCTTTTCATGCCTGTGATACCAGATGTGTCTGCAGAATCTCAGGGGCTTGCTGCCTCCATGATTTATTGGGCAGCTGAAGGCCACTTAGATTTGGGACTACAAGAGGGACCTGTCTTGACTATGGTAAAAGAGCTATTGCCACACTGTGCTCTGTCGCATCACAGCAGCTTCTGTTCTGAAGATACCTTGGCTCTTTGGTCCCTTTCCTTCCCTTAACCTGTGCTCTTCTCACCACACGTGTTGGCTCCCTTTCTCTGTATTCTACTTATCTCTTATTGATTTTTGGACAGTGACTACTACAGGGTCTAGAAATTGATGTGTAGTGCTGAGTCAGGAAAAATCTGTTAGTCTGTAAACCCTTCAGCTGAAGATTGGTGATAGATTCTCCATGTCGAAAAAGGACATGAGTTCCTCATACAAACAACTATATCCATGCATGTAAATTACTACTCATACCTGTTGATCTGTCCTGATTTGTTACTCATTACGGAAAGAAGGGTTGGAAACAAAAAGAAAGGAAGAGGAAAGGAAGGGCAGGCAGAAAAGGGGGCAGAAAAATCAACTGGGGATAGCCACATGAATTCCATGTGCTCACAAAGGTTCCAATCATTGAAGCTGAATGATTTCCTTTATAGGGTCAACTCTAGGTTGACACAGGGCACCACACTAACACTTCTGCACTGGTATGCTTAGCAGAAGAACAGATTACATGTCTAAGAAGCTAAATGCATGGTTTAGTGTCACAGTTCACTAGTGTAACAAATAAGTAACTTACTAGTTCAAAGAATGATAATGAGAAATATTGCTGGGTAACTTACCTGATTCTAACTAGCATTACTAGTCTATCAGATAATCAGGCGGATCATCTTCAAACCTGTAAGTACCCCAGAGAATCAGTAATTATAATTGAAACCCCCATGTGTACAGGAGGAAAGCGAGGCACAGAGCCTTGACAGATAGAATGTGTAAAAACAAAAACAAAAAACAAAAAACCCTCACAAGTACATAACACTAGCGAGCACTCAGCTTTCAGTCAGCTCCACTTAAACAGCATGTCTCACTGCTTCCTTTGATTGGCCTGGGTGAGGCACCTCTCTGAGCTCCCCACTTGTTTGAGACAGTCAAGACAAACAAAGGAGTATATTTGCTCACTTCTTCTCATCCTATTCGTACTGAAGGCAAGAGGTACGGGTACTGCCATTTCACAAATCGGAAAAACTGCCATGAGGAACCAAAAGGCAAGTATCCCATAATCAAGACAGGGACACCACTTTGGACTAAGGACTTTGAACTTAAGAGTTGTAATTTCATGTAAAAAGATTAATTCCAGCATGTTGCCCTGAAACAAGATAGAAGGAAAGGCCAGATCCTTGTTCTCAAAGCAATAATTTTGTAGGAGGAGAATCTAAATGGAAGCCAAGAGAAGACAGAACTTGACATAATGTGATGTAGCTTAAATGCATCTAAATGATAGACTTTCACAAACTTCATTCCCCGGGGATATGAAATTTGAAAACAGACTTAAGGAAGAATGCTCCTGGGACATCTTTAATGGGCAGGGAACCTCTTTGATCCTATTAAATCAAAAGACTGTCTATCATATTCCAACCAAGTTTCAATCAGCAGTCTAAGCGGGTGGCTGTGGTATAAGCAGATAAGAAAGGCGCCCTCCCAACGGGCCCTAGGTGGGTAAAGACACCTGCCTTGACTTCGAGACTTGGGGTGATTTACTCACTGTCCCAAATTATTCAACATAAACTGCTTATGTCTCACAGTGGGGCAATGAAACCAAGGGGGAAATGGCCTGCCTTCCAAAGATGGAAATGTCCAAATGAGTGGAAAATAAAATAAAATGAAGCATGACACCCTTTTCTGTGAACAAAGCAGTGCCCAAAAGAAGTGGGCTGCTGAGAGCCACAGGGTGTTGCTGCTCTGCACAATTAGTGCATCATGCAAAGTTTCCAGAAAACATTGATCCTTTGCATTATCTGTGCACCCACATATACACATGTGTATGTGTGTGTATACACATGTGTGTGCGCTTACTCATGCTCGTGCATGATTGTGTCTGTGGAGGTCCACAAGTACACGCAGACAGACATGTGTACCTTTGTTAGCCAGAGGACAATTTCTGCTGTCATTAGCTAGACAGAGGACATCCCTTTCAAAAACATTTTTCTTTTTTTTTTAAATTTACTTACTCTTTTATTAATTACAGTTTATTCACTTTGTATCCCAGCTGTAGCACCCTCCCAATCTCACCTTCCCTTCCTTTTCTCCTTCCATGCCCCTCTCCAAGTCCACCCATCAGAACGGCTAAGATCAAAAACTCAAGTGACAACACATGCTGGAGAGGTTGTGGAGAAAGGAGAACCCTCCTCCATTGCTGGTGGGAATGTAAACTTGTACAACCACTTTGGAAATCAATCTTGCACTTTCTCAGACAATTAGGAATAGTGCTACCTCAAGATCCAGCTATTCTACTCCTAGGCATATATCCAAAAGATGCTCAAGTATACAACAAGGACACTTGCTCAACCACGTTCGTAGTAGCTTTATTTGTAATAGCCAGAAGCTGGAAACAACCCAGATGTCCTTCAGTTGAGGAATGGATACAGAAATTGTGGTACATTTACACATGGAATACTACTTAGCAATTAAAAACAAGGAATTCATGAAATTTGCAGGCAAATGGTGGGATCTAGAAAAGACCATCCTGAGTGAAGTATGCCAGAAGCAGAAAGACACACATGGCATGTACTAACTCATAAGTGGATATTAGACATGTATTATAGGATAATATTTTTTTTTCTTTTTTAAGGACAGGGTCTTTCTCTGGCTTGGATATCTCCGGATACAATAGACTGGCTAGCCAGCAAGTTCCAAGATTTGGTCTGTCTCTGCCTCCCCAGAGCCGGGAATAAGAGACCCCCCAACCACTCAGAACATTCCTAAATATGAGTTTCAGAGACTGCACTCATGTCTTCTTCATGTTTACAGAGTAAGTACTTTATTGTCTAAGCTGTCCACAGCCCACAGATCCCTTGTGCTTTTGAGATCCACTGTGAACTACTTTTCAAAATCCAGTGTTCAGTGTTCATGATCATCATTAAACAGCCACAAACAACCAGTGAATTCTCTGGTAGTCCATGCTCAAGAGATTTATCTTTTTTAAGTTACTTCAAAATTGTGCCATACACACCATTTTCATTTCATCCCAGTACATCCAGCTGAGGTGGCAAAGTAAGTATTACACAAGTGAATTTTCTCTGCAGATAACTGAGAGACAAAGAAATTCAGAGAGTTGCTCAAATTAGGCCTGCTGATAGGAAACAAGATGGTGCAAACCCCGGCGTGCCAATCTGCACGTGTCCTCTTTGGTCCTCACAGGAAGCAGAAGCATCAGAAGCTAGGACAGTGCTCTTGACATTCTGAAAACTGTCCAAGTAAATGCTTTCCACACACTGAACTCTCTGAGAGGGAAGATGATGAAATTTCCCTCAGTTTTCTTCTAGGCAAAGGAAGGCTTGCATCATGTCTCCAGCTGATTCTCACAACAGCTGAATTATATCCTGAAATAACTGTGTGTGTGTGTGTGTGTGTGTGTGTGTGTGTGTGTGTGTGTGTGT
>NW_026596046.1:10390687-10398136 GCF_907164565.1 Psammomys obesus
TGTGTGTGTGTGTGTGTGTGTGTGTGTGTGTGTGTGTGTGTGTGTGTTTGTCTGTGTATGTGGGTGTGGGTATGCATGCTCCTGTGTGTGCATATATGTATGTGTGGTGTGTATGTGTGTGTGGTCTGTAGTATTGTGTGTGAGTTGGGTTAGTGTGTGTCTGTGCGTATGTGTGTGCATATATGAGCGCGCATGTGTGTATGTGTGCACGGGTGTGTGTGTAGTGTGTGTGTGCACAAACATATCCATGTGTGTGCTGGTGTAAAGTGTATAGTGTGCGTGTGTGTGCATTTCTGTGTGGCTTTCCCTTGCTGTCACAAATACGCGAAATAACTTACAGAGAAGAAAGGTTTATGATGCCTCGTGGTCCTTTGGTGATGTTTCCTTTGGAAACATGGCAGATCACCATGGGAGCTTGCGGTAAAGTCCTGTTGGTCAGCAAACAAGAAGAGTGACAGGAAGATGGGTCACAAAATACTCTCTAAGAGCACACCTCTATGATCTGACTTTCTCCAACTAGGTCACTAGTGCCACAGGCGGGGGCCTCAAACCTTCAACATAATGGCCATAGGGATATATTCAAGAATTTGACAGGTGGCAGCTTTTCTTCTTTTTTTAAGACAGAGTTTTCCTGTGTAGCCTTGGCTGCCCTGGACTCACCTTGTTGACTTGCTTATGGCTGTTTAATGATGATCATGAACATTGAACACTGAATTTTGGCTGGCCTTGAACTCATAGTGATCCACCTGCCTCTGCCTCCCTGAGCGCTGGGATTAAAGGCATGTACCACCACACCTGGCTTTTGAGTGCTTTTGCTTTAGAGGTAAAGATAGAATGTCAAAATGTGCATTCATGTATTCCTTTTTGGACTTGTTCTGTATGACCAAAAGCCTTTCTCTACCAGAGGCTGAGTATCCAGAGGACACAAAAATGGAGAGTGTTTGTTTCTTGTAGCACCTAGATTCTGGTGCAGAATCACATCATAGGTCAATAACACACCAAAAACGATTTCTATATTAAAAAAAAAATCTAAAAGCAAATCTCACAGAATCCTGGAGAGAGTGACTGCCGGAAGCAGTTGTGTAGAGTAGACATCATGGATCAGGACCCTGTGAAGGCGGCTCCCTCGTTCCTTGGGAACAAGAGAATTAGCCAGTATCAAGGAGAGAAGGGTCTGGCAGCAACAAGTACATGGTGAGGCATGTCAGGTTGGACTTTCTCATTTTGGGATCAAAGAGTGATATTCCCGTTTTCTGCCTGAAAATAATGACAAGAAAACATTAATATTTTTACAGAAATCAACCTTTATAGACATCAAGGGGCTGCGGAAAGGGGAATTTGAAATGAGTAGAAATAGAGACTGACTTCTAAAATTGGCCTGTATTGGAAAAACTTAATTTAAGGTCATTGTTAAAAGGGGATGAGCAAGAGAGATTAATAATCGTCTCCATATGAATGAGTCTGGTGCCTCAAGCAAAGTCGAGATTCAGTGGGTACCGTCTCGGGGGCCACGAAGCACACTATTTTGCACGCAGTTTGAATCCTGACTGCTGAGGAGTTCCCAGCTATTCACTGAACATCTTCTGTCATGCTCATTTTCAAAAGGATATAATTTCCTATCCAAACCGTAACACACCAACTTTCAAAGGAAGCCGCAGCAGGTAGGTGGAGATGGCACCGTGTTTCCTAACTGGTGATTAGCAAATTTATTGCATGATAAACCATTTTCAGTGCAGTTTTGAAAAATAAAAACATGCTTCTTCCTGAGTAATTAGTTGCTCTTTACCTCCAACAAACTGTAATTTTTATTCCTTTTACACAAGCCCATTTATTAGAAGAGAGAGCTAGCAAGCATTTATGCTTTTGTGTTTACAGCGCGGAGAAGACATGGCATGGCAAACCTGCTATGAAGATTCTGAATGGCACTATATTTTAAAATCCACATTAATTATAGATCCACTTATTCTTAGAAAAGACAGGAATTGCGGCAGGGTGGTGGGTGGGTGGGGGAGGGAATTCATGTATAAATTGCCTCCCAAAGACCTCACTGAAATTTCCATAACATTCACCACATGACACTGATGTGTGAAAATTGACACGAAGATTTGAAAATTGGGACTGAAGGAGTCCAAGCATAAAATAACTTCAATTCTGCACTCTCTCTGTCTCTCAGAGGAATAGCGCATAAGACTGACCAACACAACACAAACAAGCCAAGGGGGGGGATATCCAGGGAGAAGGATAGGAGTTATTAAGGAGAAAACACACTTCTCACTCACGGAGAGAAAGGATGATCAATGGATTTAGTCACAGAGAAATTCAAGCAGAAAATTGCTGCTGTTTTTTATCTGAACAGCAGAAAGTTTAACCACACCAGAATTCTCAGGTCTGGGGCACGCAGCTACAGATACCTGTGCAAAAAGGATTGGAGCTGGGTCTTTGAATCAGAGGACTATGGTCTACCCTCTCTCTGTTTATTTATATGAAGATCGGAATTTTGATGGGGGGAGGGGTTGCATCTGAAATGCCCTGGGTCAAGGCTAACATCTGTTACAGCCCCTCACAGTTTCCAAGCATATGAGATAAATTATCTGCCCAGTTCCAGTGCCTGCCCTTGGACAAAAATAATACCCAGAAATAGTATCCAAAATGAATGTGAAAACGGTACATCGTCCCCTGACATCCCCCCGCTAAGACTGACAAATGTAAAATAATTACTGACAAAACAGAATATGCTAGCAATTCTTCACCTGGTAGAAATATTTAAAAAGCAGCTCATAGCCCACTATCTTAACACATGCATCTTCATATCTTGAGAAAATCAGAAAGGGAAGGGATGCCTTTATCTGCTTAAGACTTCTGATTCTTTGGATTACTTTTGATGAAAAAGAAAAAAAAAAAGAAAGAAAAGAAGGAAACAACCAAACAAACAAGCCTCCACCCAAAACTAACAAGAACTAAATTAGCTGAGATGCAAGGTTCTGAATGAAAAACAGCTGGTAATGGGAGAACAATTTCAAAAATATCAGCATCGGGAAAGTAAGAAAGACCTGATTGGAGAGACAAAATGCCTTTGTAAATACTGCTTGGAACTGGAATGTGGCATCAACAGTGAGCCCTCCCCCAGAGGAAGTTGTAAGTGTCAAAGTGCCATAATAGAACGTAAAAGAACACAAGACTTTGTGGACAATATTTGGCCAGGGGTGTTGTAAGATTTTCAGTCAGTGACATCATTCCCACAAAACCAAATTTCTTCCATTGTGAACAACAAAAACAAACAGCAATGAAAAAAGTTTTACTTCAAGGTGGTTGGGTGAAAAAAAATAGGTGTTTTTCTTTTCAGTCTGCATGAAAAAATGAAAATAAATATAATCCAGTGATACTTTATCTTAATAAAGCTTTCATCTACACACAATGCTCTATAAAACTGAGCTAACAAAATCTTTAAATGTGTATAGTTTTAGAGTTGCTACAATCTTTGTGCATATGTTTCTTTTTATTTCACATTTACAGTAGTGAAGCCAATACTAGCCTCCTTGACAGTGCAACCCTGATCTCTCAGGGATTTATCATACAGAAAGCTTTAATTTTATTCCTGTAGGCACTAAACACATTTGGCTAAATCTCGGCTTTTATGGTAAGAGGACTGTACTCCCAAAATGTCATTCTGTTCCCACCTAAGGCTTTAGAAAGCTCTTTATTTGTTAAGTATTCAGTATTCAGGATCTTTTCTTATGGAATTTCTGTCTGTATTTTTATAATTCAAATTTATTATTATGTTGAACTTCCACCTGAAAGAGAGACTTGATTTGTCTTGTTGGAAACTTTGCTCCAGTGAGTGCACAGACTGGAGATCTACAGATGGAAGAATGGCTTCTGCTCTCTAGACCTTTGTGACAATAGCTAAGTGACTCATTGCCCAGACTTCTGTGGCCCATCTGAGGCTCATGATGCCACTGTTTTCCTATCACACACTGGCATGGTGACTTCAGCAAGGGTTCTAGCACTGCTCTTCATTTGACTCTTGTACATCACATGATTCCACTAACATTCCATTGGCCCCTAGAAACCCAAAGAGAGGACAGGGAATGGTCCATATTTCCAAGCCCAGAGGGGTGACACCATTTCTGTCTAAATCATCCTCCTGACCTACAGAAAGTATATATCCAGTGCCTTGATCTTATGTTTTACAAAATGACAGTGGGGGCCTAATCTTTAGCGAGGTCAATCTCTGCCCGACAAATAGAGCTGAGAACGCGTAGCTCACTCAATGCTGAGCTACATCAAACACTTGTACCATGTCCCTTTCCAAAAGAGGAACTGATTTTCATTACTTCACATAGTACTGTCCTCAGGAAGACAAGACACAGAAGTTTAAATCACCTTATTTTACTCCTGCTGCCTGGGAACTAGCCCAAGACAGGCGAAAGAGGTGTGTGAGTTTTCTGATCTTGTTGATCCACTTGTGGACATTTTCAATTTTTAATTTTGTTGACAAAGACCTAATTCATCATCTAGGATGGCTCTACTACCCACAATAACAACAACAACAACAACAGATAGACCTCCAGGAGAACAGATTTCTTTATTCATCGTAAGAGATCTGAATAAACATTCAGATGGTATAAAGCAGGAGGCCCTAGATGCTTACTGTGGAGAGGTCTAGGTTGCTTGGCCCAAAAGACAGTTATTTTCTTTCACCTCAAACAACTTCAGGATATTGCCCCGGGGCCATGGGAGTATTTTGTTATTTTCTGTGTGAAATATTATAGTCCCTAGCCGACGTGGAGAGATTATATTACTGTCCACTGATTCCCTTAGTTGACACAACCCACAGTGCTGATGACCTCAGCGCTCAGGGTTGCATCCAAATGTGGAGCTTTTTCTTTGCAGAAGGACCATAGGAAAATATAGGTGGGGAAGAGGCCTGGAAAGGTGGCAAGGCATTCTGGGCTCCCTCAGATAGATGGGACAACTGTCTACCTGCTCAGGTGACACTTTCCTATTGGGAGCAGTGTGCCGTGAGGCTTGCTATAGGTAGGTAACTGAGACATTCCTCATAATGAGTGACACTTAGTAATTAGAATTCAATAGGCACGGAATCAGTCGAAACAAGACGTGGTCTCAATTGAGTTCTCCTTCCTTTCATATGAATGTCTTTCTAATAAAGAAAACCAGCTGTAAGAAGGGCAGAGAAAGATGTAGCACTCGCTTTATTTATTTTTCCCTCAGCCTCGCTACTTCCTTGAATCGCAGGGGCTTCCAGAGAAAGAGAGGATGCCACAAGAAGAGAGTTATGGTATCAAATTGCAGGAGAATGACTCTCCTCTGGGTTCATTTATTTTTTACTTTGTGCTGCGTTGGGTCTGTGATTTTCCCTAAGATGATGATCTACAAGATGGGCTGTTTGCATGCTCTGGATCTCATTTATTAGGAAGTGAAGTATGTAATGGTGAAAAATAGCTCAGCGGGTTTCCTCTTTCTCTGGAGGATCGCGGCGGCAGCACGGCCGGCTGCACACACAGCCAGTGCTATGGAAATAAATGGAAGGCAAGTGGGGCTCTGGACATAAGGCTACGGGAGCATCCTCTGTGCCTGCTCGAAGCCTCTGGCAACTCATCTTCTCCTCCTTTTTGCACCAACTTAAAGGCTCTGGGGACATTGGGTCACTGAGATGATATCTATAAAAACTCACTAGAGCCTCATGGGTCTCAGTCATTTATTTTCTTGAGTGTGTGAGTATGTGGGTGCGTGTGTTAAACCGTTCTCTGAATACATGCTAATGGCAGCCAGTGACCTTTCTCTTCACCTCCCAGTCTGTGAAATGACTTTCTCAGATCACCTTGAACACTCACCTGCAGTGACTGGAAGGACCTTGAGCCCTTAGGTGAAGGCTGGGAAGACTTTGTATGGAGAGAAGATTCAGAGATGCATCTTTAAAAGACTGCCTATCATCTGTACTGATTATGAATGCACCTGCATTTCTAGGTGCCTGGGGAGCTCCATTCTCTACTGCCCAACTCCACAAAACCCTTGTCATTTCCATTTCACCAGGTACTATGGAAAGCTGAGAGAGTTAAGTTACTTTTAAAAGCTATCAAATAGGTGCAAATAAACATTCATATATAACTTGCCCTAGATCATGCACTGTTATCTACGGTTCTATGGATAGTGACATCTTTGGGGATCAAACAACCCTTTCACAGGGGGCACCTAAGACCATGAGAAAACACGGATATTTACATTATGATTCATAACAGTAGCAGCATTACAGTTATGAGGTGGCAATGAAAATATTTTATGGTTGGGAGTCACCACAACATGAGGAACTGTACTAAAGGGTCACAGAATTTGAAAGGTTGAGAAACACTGCTCTATAGAAACAGCAGGCCAGTCTTTCTAGCCATCTTACATTTTTCCGATAGTAATTCACCTCCAGTTGTGCATTTAGCTTTCTTCCTTGCACTGGGAAGTGCATTTCTCCAAAGTCGTGCTAGATTTTAGGAGCCTGAGAAATACTAGAATCTAAGCTCTTGCTCATCAACTGGGCAAAGCATATTACACAATTTTCATCACCTTGTCCCTGTTATGCTTTGAATCTCTGACAGGAGAATGATTTGCACGGTCTCTCCCTCTGTTTTTAGAAATTGTGAAGTAGGTCTCATTCTTAGTTTCTTTTGGGCTTTCTTCTTCCTGGATGTGGACAGCGCCATTCACAGCATCACGCCAGCAGGAAGTAAGGTGTCCCTCTATCCCTTCCTAGTCATGAAACCCTCAGAAACAGTGACTGGAAAGAAATCTTTCCTCATTTCAGTGGTTTCTTTCAGGTATTGTGGTCACACGGACATGAACATAATTACTAAAAGCTCCCAAATTCTTCCAACATGCTATATTGATGTTAAGATGCTTGGTTCGCCACCACTAGGGAAAGAGAACTGCATGGAAATTGATTTGTGGAGAGTACCACAGCTCTTCAGTGACAGAAGTTATATGTCCCTCAATGCTGTGATTTCAAAATACCAGAAAAGGAAACTACAGCAGAGGAGAGGGGTGCTGACTTGGAAGTGAGAAGCTGTAGCAGGAGACGGGGAAGGACTGACTTATAAGTCAGGAAATGAACATTCTGCTTTTCTCTTTAAGGAGCCAGCTTGCTTTTCTGTGTAACCTGAATTTAAGTGTTTTTTTTTTTTTTAATTCTTTTATTTTTTCAAGTAAGAGAATTGTGTAATCTTTTCCTTCCCTTTTTTCCTTCCAAACCCTCCTTGTTCTCTTCCAAATCCATGGCCTTTATTTTCATTAATTAATATTACACATACACACATGTATATGCTATATTGATTATATATATGTGTATATATATATTCCTAAATACAACCTGCTCAGCTCTTATGTTTTATATATGTGTGTGTGTGTGTGTGTGTGTGTGTGTGTGTGTGTGTGTGTGTGTGT
>NW_026596046.1:10398146-10406170 GCF_907164565.1 Psammomys obesus
TGTGTGTGTGTGTGTGTGTGTGTGTGTGTGTGTGTGTGTGTGTGTGTTTATTTGGCATTGGATAACCAATTGGGGGTGCTCTTTCCTGAGGAAGACTAGTTCTCTCACTATCAACTTCCCTTAGTTGCCAGCAGTTTGTTGTGTAGGTTGAGGCCTTGGGGGGCTTTCCTCTGTCTACTTTGGCATGTCTGTTGTTACTCTTGTTCAAGTCATGTTTCGGCAGACATGTAGGTGAGATTTAGTGGAACAACCATAAAGCTTCTAACAAAAGAGATATTAAGTTTTAAAAGCCAGTGGAACCCCACTGGGCTTTAACCTTTGTGTTATACTAAGGAAACCACTGTCCAAATAAGCATGATGAATTTTTTTCATAATTGTGTTGATAGTGAAGGTGAAAATAGTACTGGGGCTTTTGTTAGTTTGTTTTATGTGTGTGTGCATGTATGCTTACCTGTGTGTGTGTGCATTTGTGTGTGTGTGTGTATGTATGTGTGTGTGTCTGAATACATGTTTCTCTTGACTATGAGTATTAACAATGTATTCTGTCATCTATTCTGGTTCCAAGGTATGGTTCTGGAAGTTGAGGTATAGGAGTTGGAAAACATGTCTTCTTTACCACACATAGTGAGCCCACAGTGACAAGCTCAATGACCCTGAAGTGGAACTTGGACTCAAATGCAAGTCTGTTCTTAAGGATTAGGGAACTAGCCAAGTTGTCCCAGCAAAGGCAGGGACATGGTAATGTAGAATGGAGAAAATGAGTCTCTGACTTTCTCTGACATGCCCAGAGGGCAAACACATACTCACTTGGCTCCTGCATTCTTCCTTGGTGGTCAGGAAGCACTCAGGAGAAAGGCCTAGCTATGCACCAGCAAACTCTGCAGGGGTAATTTTGTATTCAAATGGCCTAATGATCCCACCATGACACTTCATTGTGTGCAGCTTTTGAATATTGATGTCTTACTAACTTTTGGTATGATCTACTTGCGGTTTCCAAGACTCCGGAGACTTATCTGAGTTATTCTGGTTTTCCAAGATCCAACAGTCTCTGAATATGGCGACCAAGCACCAGTGATGTCAGAGCTCTTCAGGCCAAGTCCAGTGGGAAGCCTTGGTTCTCACCATATCTCATCACAGGCAGCATCACTTTTGAAGGAAAAGAGAAGAAAAAAAACATTGACATCATCTGCATGCATTTTGGGCACAGCACCTAATCTATTATCTTGCCCAGAATTCCCAAAAGTTTTCTGAAATAAACTCTATCATCTTCCTTTGCAGTTGAGGAGAATAAGGTTCAGAGACATCAAATCCTGCACCCTAGATCATTCCCGATTTAACAGACAAACAACTTTCCAGAGACCTCTTTGATTTCCCAGGACTCACGTTTCACTGCTTGATGAATCTAGTGTGCTGCCTAACGTGGAGGCAAGAGTTATGATTAGCTCCCTTACATCAGAATCCTGAAAGTCTATGTGGCTCCTCATGTCTATCTTGAATAATTTTGCCAGGATAGTCTTCTGTTAGCTTAACCCAATTACGAATAGCCTTAGCAGATACAACTTTTTTTTCCTTATTGCAATTTTACTTATTAAAATCTAAAAACTTCTGATTTCCAAAGACCTATTTTATCATTTTGCCTAATTTTGTGTTTATTCTGTCACTCCAAATTATAGCATCCTCTACGACTCCCTTTGATATCCCATAAGCATGTCCTAATTTTACCCTCTCTCTTTCCCTCTCGACTTTAAAATAGCCTGGCACTTAAAGTTTCTGTAGAAGTAAGTCTGGCCAATTCTCATTCTCTCTTCTCTCTCCAATCAAAATGCAGGTATATTTAGGTTTGTAAATAAATTTTCTTCCCTAATTTTTCTTATTCCTGTTTCCTAGACACAAATCATATAGAATAAAACTTATCCTTTAAGTTCTTAGTGTATTTAACATATAGAGTACAGAGTACATTCAGTGCACTGATTATGTTTTCACTACTCTCTTGACTTCTTACATGGCTGAAAAAAATATTTTATCACCCCCAAAGGTGATCTCTACTAATTATATGACCATTTCTTAGCTATCATTTCTCTAGTCCGTGAACACCATTCACTTATATACTAACTCTATGTACCTCCTTATTCCATTAATGGACAGATGTAGTATGTGTTTCCTATCTCTGCCTATATTCTACTTATCATGTTTTAAAGATTTATCTAATTTGTAACATAGATCAGTATTTCACTTTTTCTTATGGAAAAACAAAGTATGTCAGTGTACAGGCATATCAGTTTTGCATATCATTTGATGGCAGTTCAGTTATTTTTACATTTGGAGTACTGTCAATAGTGGCACTAAAAACATGTGTAGATAGTGTTAAAACAGATATTTTCAGTTCTTATGATGATAAACCTCACAGTGGTATTACTAGGTCACAGTAAATTCTGTTTAAATCTGAGGAATTAGAAAAAAAACTGTTGTTAATATAAAATGAACCATTACGTATTTCTACCTACAAAACACAAATGTCCCAATGTCTCCCTATCCTCAACAGCATGGATCATTTTCTGATTTTTCTTTTTTTCAAGACAGGGTTTCTCTGTGTAGCCTTGGCTGTCCTGGACTCACTTTGTAGACCAGGCTGGCCTCAGACTCACAGAGGTGCACCTGCGTCTGCCTCCCTGAGAGCTGAAATTACAGGGATATGCTGTCACGCCTAGCTTTTCTTCTCTGATATTTGATTACGGTAATTCTGGTGGGAGCTAAAGAGTATCCTGTTGTGCATGATGTTCTCATCGCTGAGTTTACGACATTCCTCACATGTGTGTGCTGGATATTAACTCACCGTCAGATATATACTGCACAGATATTTTCTCTCACCCCACATACTGACTTCCTCTTTAGAACTGATTGTGTTATTTTGTGAATATATTATTTTACATTTGATACAAAAGTAATTTGGGAGAATTGTCAACTAGCATAGTATAAAAATGTAACATTGGAAATATATAGATAACTTAACCTTAATTATATCATTAGATACTGTAATGAGTCTTAAACTCCTGTATATGTGAATAAAATATTTTGTGTCTACAAACAGATAACATATATATATACATATATATATAAATTTAATATTACTTCTGTAATTTAGAGTTACTATACCATGTATTACTATGCATCTTAAGCACATATACATGTAAACCACATATGTTGTGTCTAGAAGCATACATTTTAATTACAAACACATATGTTAAATAAAAGTTGTTACATGTAGGTTATCTTTAGCTATGTGTCCTATAAAATTGTTACCGAATACCTTATACATTATTATATTAGTAAGCTAAATATATTTGGTCTACAAAGTTTCAACAATTCTGCAAAGTCAACTTTGCCACATTCAAACCAGTTGCTCTCCCCTTTGCAGAAGATCTATAGCTCACAACACGGACCTCATGTGTATCCAGACAGTTACTGTATTTCTTGGACACCACACAGCCCCATTTTTTCAGAAACTGTACCTTACATCCATCAAGACCATGTCATTTCCCTGTTACATTGAAGGAAATGAAGCCATCATCTCTTTCCAGAGTTCTGACACTGTCCTGAGTAAAATTAATGACAGCGGTTTATATGCAGAGTAATAAAGATATATCCATAGTGTTACAGTTTAAATGTTAAGTGAATATTCGCAGATTTGGTTTAACAGTAGGTCCCCATTTTAGGATTGTGGGTGCTTTATATATAAGGCCTTCCTGGTACATGTAAGAGATACGGTTGGGGCAATGACAGAGTTGGGACTTGAGGATGGTACTCCAGCTCTACTTCTAGCCTGAGCTTTCTCTTCTTTCTTCTAAGTGTAAGAAGTCACAAGTCCACCTCCTGCCACTGTAGATGGAACCTCAGCTGGCATATCTTCCCTACCATAAGGAATGGACTACCTCCCCTGAAACTGATCCATAATAAATTCTTCCTCCTTTAGTTTGTTCCTATAGGATATTCTGTTACAGCAACGAAAACATAAAAACTAACACAATAACCAAATTTAATCAGGTATTCATCTCTACACTTTGAATTATCAGAGAGGTAGTATGAGTCCTCAGAGCCAATGACTTTGAAGTTGAACACAAACAGCCTAGGTGCTGCTGACTCACATCTTCCTACCATAATCCAGGAACCAAGCATTGAGTGACATTGTCAAGGTAGAGGCAAAGACATGAGAACCCTTCTGAGTCTTATTTGAAAAACCAATTGCCATAGGCCAATAATATCTATAGAGCATGAAGTAATACATTCTCTTCACTTTAAAAAAATTAAGTTTTCTCTTGCTTACAACCAGTGCATTTCTATTTCACATACCAAAAAATAAAGTTTTTTCGTGTAATTTGATTTTTTTAACTGGCTATCATTCATGCAACAATATTTGTGAAGTATTACTCTCAGTAGCACAGAACTCAAACCAGGTGAAGATAAACACAGGAGCCATCTTACCCTTATCAGCTTTCAAGTCTTGGCATCCTGCCCAGTGCAGAATGAAATCCATGGAAGGTGTAAATGAGCTCTGTAGTTTTCAATATGCAAAGTTTCAACTTATCCTCTCATTTAATAGAGGATGGAGATCATAAGGCTATTTTAAAATCGTTGGCCATTTAGTTTTATGCAATGTAAATGAATTTCATAGGGATGAGGGGAACACAAAGAGAGAATCAGAGAAATAATCTTAACTTCATGACTTTCCAGAAATATACTGAAGTAAAGACAAAACAAAACAAAAAGCAATGTGATTAGAAAATTCTGCAACTGATCCATGGCAACAATGAATATTTTAAAATGAACTTCTAACTTCTAGAAATTTACAACAAAAATAACTCTAGCTTTGCAGCCCAGCCCAGTGATCATACCTCACGTTTACTAATCTTGGAAACTGAAAACAAAATTATAGAGTAGGAATGCCCACATAGAGCAGGCCCTTATTTGTAATTACTAGGAACGTGGGACAGGGCTAAAAACATCCACACCAGCTTTCTAGGAACTCATCCAGCAGCCCCTGGGGTTAAATTGTGGCTGTTTCCCAACTTGCCGGATGAAAGATAGCCTCAGTGTACAACATCCTCCTTAGGAGAGAGGCACAACGTTAGCTTGGCTCCTGCTTGTCAAACATTTACCTCCTTCTCCAGCTATTTCCAAAAACAACTGTGAAGCTTTTCAATGGACAGCATGATATGAAAGATGGAATACAGCCGTCCCCTTCAAGGAGACTCTGACCTTCATTCCCAAATAAACCACTTGCTACCTTGTGACCTTGACACATACTTTCAACATTTGCAATGACAATTTTCTCATTTGCACCTTACAGAAGACTGGAAGGGTCTAAAAAGATTCACCAGGAAATGAAATTATGTTCTTTCTGTCTGTTCTGATTGGAGATAGAAAAGAATGGTAAATATGACCATTTTTATATAATTTTTACATCTATATTTTGTTGTTATTTGTGTTTTAGAAGATTTTAGCTCAAATTTAATCTATCCCTAAACTTTAAATGTGGAAGTGATGCAGAGATAAATCTACTAAGCACCATTACTCAGGCCTCACTACTTCTTGGTCATGCTTTGTAAAATAAATAGGAAGGTGTAATTCCAAGAATAAATAATAATTCCAAGAACCTTTGGGAATCGGCAGGGCAGAATTTTCTCTAGGAAATGGCTATAGTGCTTGGATAACAAGAATGTCATTTTTTCTACTAATTACCAACATGCCTAAGGTATTGCTCGAGACTTACAGCAATGATTTTCCTTCAGGTCTCACCGGCCATGCTAGAGAGGGTGCATGTCATTGCTGAGGGCAGAAAATGGTGATTGATAAACCAGTGATTTGCCAAAGGATCACAGTCCTTTTCATTGTAAGAACAGGAATCATATCTGGATTCTCTGCTTAACTATTTAAATCACACAAACATTGTAGATATTTCTAAGATGTCTAATTCCTAACTTAATCTATCTGCCTGATATTTTTTTAGCTATAAAAAAAAAAAAACAATAGAATTGGCGCATTCAACAGCAGACATTGGTTCTCTTTAACCTCAAGAGGATATCCAAGATCATGATGTCTACCAACTCATTTCCAGTAATAGTCCTCTCTCTGGCTTGTACATGGCCTCTTTGTATTGTATCCTCACACAACAGATAGAAAAAGACTTAAGTTATCTAACATCACTTCTTAGAGTGACATGAGTCCTATCAGATTGAGGACCTAAAATGGCATTTATGACTTATCTCTTTATAGGCTTTAATCTAATATATATTGGTATTGGGAATTGGGGATTCATCCCATGCATTTTGACAGATAAGATTCAATCCATTTTTATCACATTGCATGAAACTTAATCTTCTACATTTATTTTAGGATTTTTCTGTATTCTACTTCAAAGAGCCTCCTTCCTCATCCCAATTCAGTAAGTTAGTTTCTACAAATAACTCTCTGTAACATGCATCTCACTATTACACCACCTTGAAGCAACCTTCATGTCTTCTTCCTTTGAGTATTGAGAGGGATACAGACGGTTCTCAACTGGAAAACTTTGACTTCACTAGTGTATCTACTAAACAGTCATCACAGAGTATTCTAAGTTCATCTCTGTTCCAGTGAGAAAGAACTTTGACCAAAAGTGCCTAGGGGATGAAAGAATTAACTTGACCTATACTTCTAAAGTCGCTACCCATCACCAAGAGAAGTCCAAGCAGGAGCTTAACACAGAAACCATGGAAGAAGGTTGTTTACTGGCTACCTTGATGGCTCATGCTCAACAAGATTTCTTGCATAGCCCAGCACCACCTGCTTAGGGAATGGTGCCACTGACAGTGGGCTGATATCTCCTACAACAATTACTGGTTAACATGCCACCACCACCACATGTGTTTACAGCCCAGTCTGGTCTGGGAAATTCCTCAGCTGAGACTCCCTCCCCAGGTGACTTAAGACTATATAGCAATGGCCCAATGGACGTCCATCTTGGATTCTTAGACCAGTAATTGTTTTAAGAAACAAAACCAAGTCCCCCATTGGCCTCCCATACTCAGGTGCTAACTGTCTTCCCTAGTTTTTTTTCTCTTTCCAAAACTTTTCTTCTCCTTTACACCAGATAAACTTGGTGCTTGCAAATCACTGTTTCTTCCCTAATTCTATTACATATACATATATGTGGAATGGAATGTGCACGCACACACAAGTACATCCAGTATATATCTGATGTGTGAGATTGTGCATAAGGCCACAAACACTAAATAATGCAGACACCACTGCACCTGCTAGGACAATGGAGATGGGCATTAGTAATCTCATGGAAACTGCTTTCATGAGTTGCAATGAACATTTTTTTTCTCCAATCTCAGATGACGAATTCCATTAAAATGTGAATCTAGGAGAAATATTTGGAAAACACATACCTGACAAAGAATTTGTGTCTAGCCTATGGAAAATGGCGTAATAAGAAAATAATTGGTATAATAAATAAGAAATAAATGGCATAATAGTAATAAGAAGAAAATAACTTTAACAATAAAGATTTGAAGGCACATTTTATCAAATAACAAATGACCCAAACCTATGGAAAGATGCCCAAAATCATTTATTATTAAGAAAATGAAAGTCACTAAAAAAATAAAACAGAAAACCAGAATGCTTGAATAAGAGTCTGACACCATGAAGTGTTGCAATGGACACAAAGCAGAAGCACACTCAGGCATCATTGCTGAGAATACAAATAGAACAACCACTTCATAGAACACTAAGAGTCTTCCTGCAAGAGTTGAACACTCACCATGTTTCAGTCTGAGCCCAAGCAAAAAGAATGGAAGGTTTGGCAGCTTAAAGAAGTCCCCGTGAATTGGATATTTATAGCAACTTTGTTGCAAAAGCCCACAAGTGGATGCCATGCCAAGCTCCATCATCTAGTAACTGAATCAACTTGAATCAACCTTTTGTTCTCCATCTACACACACACACACACACACACACACACACACACACACACACACACA